>NC_058522.1:382437528-382744194 GCF_904849725.1 Hordeum vulgare subsp. vulgare | reverse complement strand
GGAGTCAAAACTTTACTTTTCTGTTTGGGAACCGCCTATAGCATGTGTAGCATGGAAGATGGTGCAAACTCTTGGTCATTGCGTTGACAATGAAAGCATGCCGCCCAAAATTATTGTCTTTGTTTTAAAAGCTTGAGCTCTGGCACCTCTACAAATCAATGCTTCCCTCTACGAAGGGCTTGTCTATTTATGTTCCTGTTGAGTCATCCTCTTCTTATAAAAGCACCAATTAGAGAGCACCTCTGTCATTTTTATGCTTTGCTTTTGACTGATGTTGAGTATGACTGTGACTGGATCTTCTTTGCCATGAATTACAATGTTTAGTCAGCCCTTGGTCTTTGAGGTTGCTCTGCATTTATGTTTTGCGGTCTCAGAAAGAGCTAGTGAGATACCATCTGTTCACACTGCTTCATGATTGTTTTGATTGAAGTGTTGACGTTTGAAACTTGTCATTATTGCTCGCTAGTTGATTATGCCATTGATATGAGTTTACCGTGAGACCTAGATGTCATTTTCTTATGTGGTTAGCTTGTGATGTTGCTGAAATTCTGGTTGTGAGTTAGGCATAGTTGCAACAACAAGATCAAATAGAGTTCCTAAAGTTTTTCTTTTGTCTCTTTTAGTTTTTCAACTGAATTGCTTGAGGACAAGCAAGGTTTTAAGCTTGGGGGATTGATATGTCTCCATCGTATCTACTTTTCCAAACACTTTTCCCTTGTTTTGGACTCTAATTTGCATGATTTGAATGGAACTAACCCGGACTAGCGCTGTTTTCAGCAGAATTGCCATGGTGTTGTTTTTGCGCAGAAATAGAAGTTCTCGGAATGACCTGGAAATTTACGGGGATTTTTTGTGGAATATATTAAAAATACTGGCGCAAGAATCATCCGGAGGGGTGGAGCTATGAGCCCACAAGCCCACCAGGCGCGGCCCCCCTGGCCTTGCCTGGCACGCTTGTGGGGCCCACGTTGCTCCACCGCCTCCAATCTCATCTCTATTTAGTCCCTTTCGTCCGGAAAAAAATCAAGGAGAAGAGTTCATCGCGTTTTATGATACGGAGGCGCCGCCACCTCCTGTTCTTCCTCTGGAGGGCAGCTCTAGAGTCCATTCTGGGCTCCGGAGAGGGGAGATCGTCACCATCGTCATCACCAACCTTCCTTCATCGCCAATTCCATGATGTTCTTCACCGTTCGTGACTAATCTCATCGTAGGCTTGCTGGACGGTGATGGGTTGGATGAGATCTATCATGTAATTGAGTTAGTTTTGACGGGGATTGATCCCTAGTATCCACTATGTTCTGAGATTGATGTTGCTACTACTTTGCCATGCTTAATGCTTGTCACTAGGGACCGAGTGCCATGATTTCAGATCTGAACCTATTATGTTGTCGCCAATATATGTGTGTTCTTGATCCTATCTTGCAAGTTGTAGTCACCTACTATGTGTTATGACCCGGCAACCCCGGAGTGACAATAGCCGGAACCACTCCCGGAGATGACCATAGTATGAGGAGTTCATGTATTCACCAAGTGTTAATGCGTTGGTCCAGTTTTTTATTAAAAGGAGAACCTTAATATCCCGTAGTTTCCATTAGGACCCCGCTGCCACGGGAGGGATGGACAATAGATGTCATGCAAGTTATTTTCCCTAAGCACGTATGACTACATACGGAATACATGCCTACATTACATTGACGAACTGGAGCTAGTTACATATCTCTCCGTGTTTTAACTGTTGCATGATTAATAACATCCGGCATAATCATCCATCACCGATACAATGCCTACGAGTTTTTCCTACTGGTCCTTGCTATGTTACTTCGCTGCTACTGCTGTCACTGCTGCTACTGCTATCACTTTGCTGCTACTGGTTACTGTTGCTACTGCTGCTATCATACTACCTTGCTACTGATACTTTGCTGCAGATACTAAATATTTCAGGTGTGGCTGAATTGACAACTCAACTGCTAATACTTGAGAATATTCTTTGGCTTCCCCTTGTGTCGAATCAATAAATTTGGGTTGAATACTCTACCCTCAAAAACTGTTGCGATCCCCTATACTTGTGGGTTATCACATACCCGAGTGAGTCATATGGCTGAGTGGTTGACTATCATACGAGTGGATGGAATGTACTTGTCCGAATGGATCCGTACTGAGTGGATTAGATATTGTCGCGATCCAGTAGGGATTTCCCTTGTAGTCCTTAAACTAATAATGAGGTGCCCTTGGGTAGGACGTATAGGTCAGGCATATGACCCTACCCTAGGGCTATATCCCCGCCATTAGCCCCCGAATGGATCAGGGTCCGAGTGGTGAAGGTGTCGATGTAAATCTTGTAGCAACATGCCGAACTTGAACGTGCTTCACGGCCTTGAAAAATTGTGTGTCGATTGAAATCTTCATCATTCTCCCTGGTCGATTCCGCTTAGTAGTACGTCCGAGTGAACTTGAGAACTGAAGTAGATCTGTGTGACCAACAGGACCTTGAGACTCTCCCTGATTGCTGTTAGTCGGTTAGAGTCTGTTGAATATGTTGAACTTGAATGTTGTTGCTGGACCTGACCAAGTAGAACGTTTCTTTTTTGTATTTCTCTTCCAGTGGGGGCACGCTCAGTGCACCCACTCGGCGTAGTCCCCGAGCCTTTATTGGACTAGATGAGTCCGGCAGAGGGTTTAAGTCTTCCAGTGCTCGCCATGTTGAATGTTTGTTGAAGCTGCATTATATGATTTCTGGATCAAAGTCAAGTCTCCGAGTGTATTTTTTAACTTAGGCGATACGGGGTCGCGGCCAAGTTCCCGAGTGTGGAGCGTGTGTGTACTCGGGGTAGTTTTTTAACTTAGGCGATATGGAGTCGCACCTAAGTCCCCGAGTGTGGAGCATGTCCGCACTCAGAGTTTTTATTAATTTAGGCGATACAGAGTCGCAGCTAAGCCCCCGAGTGTGGAACATGTCCGCACTTGGAGTTGTTTTTAACTTAGGTGATACAGAGTCGCAGCTAAGTTCCCAAGTGTGGAGTGTGTCCGTACTCGGAGTAGTTTTTAACTTAGGCGATACGGAGTCGCGGCTAAGCCCCCGAGTGTGGAGTGTGTCCGTACTCGGAGTAGTTTTAACTTAGGTGATACGGAGTCGCATCTAAGTTCCCGAGTGTGGAGCATGTGCGTACTCGGAGTAGTTTTTAACTTAGGTAATACAGAGTCGTAGCTAAGCCCCCGAGTGTGGAGCGTGTCCGCACTCAGAGTTGTTTTTAACTTAGGCGATATGGAGTTGTAGCTAAGCCCCCGAGTGTGGAACGTGTCTGTACTCGAAGTAGTTTTAACTTAGGCGATACGGAAGCGCAGCTAAGCCGATTGATGGCGTGTGGGGCGGCCAAGTGATGAAGACGTGCCACACGGAGTGGCGATGCGTAGGGCATCCGAGTGAGGTAGACGAGTCCGGCTGAGTGGCAATGCGCGGGGCGGCCAAGTGATGTATGTCGAGTAGGCGTCCGATCCACTGACGGCACGCGGGGCGGCCGTGTCCACTACGTCATCGAAGGGGCTTCCGAACTGATAGTTGTAGCGACTGAGCCTGAGTAAGGACGAAGATGGCGCACAGATGCATTGAGTGATGGCGTAACCTGTGTATGAAAAATAGCACAAGCAAGCATAAACATTTATCAAAGTAATTTGATCTTTTCTGAAATAGTTTGTGTAAATAACACCCATAGACACCTAGTGGGTGTAACAGGTGCTTGCACTTGTGCATGATCCGACTGTACTTATGCAAGTGAGGGATCCGACTGAACTCGTTTGAGTACTAGACCCAAACGAAGCTGAAGTGAAGTTTTCCCACATAAAAATAAACAACCAAGCACAGAGGTACACTCGGAGGCGTGGCATCCGAGTGAACGTCGTGTGCAACTTCCTCGACACTCGGTGATGCGGAAACAACCATTTAATTTAATGTAGCGTATGAAGAATAACTTAGATGTCTGATGGTGCGGGAATGACCGAGTGACAAAGGAGCGTCCAACTAAGTAACGGTGCGCGGGCGGCCGAGTGACGAAGGAGCGTCCAACTGAGTAACGGTGCGCGAGGCGGCCGAGTTACGAAGGAGCGTCCAGTTGAGTGACGGTGTGCGGAGTGATCGAGTTACGAAGGAGTGTCCGGTCGTGTGACGGCGCGCGGGGTGACCGAGTGTCCAAGGAGCATCCAGTCGAGTGGCGATGCGCCGAGCTGCAGAGTGATGATGACGTGTCTTGTCGACTGGTGATGCGCGGGGCGATCGAGTGACGAAGGAGCATCCAGTCAAGTGGCGATGTGCCGAGCTGCCAAGTGATGACGACGTGTCTTGTCGACTGGTGATGCGCGGGGCGATCGAGTGACGAAGGAGCGTATGGTTGAGTGACGGCACGCGGGATGACTGAGTGACGAAGGAGTGTCATGTCAGGTGACGGTGCACGGAGCGACAAAGTGACGAAGGAGCGTCCAGTCGGGTGACTGTGCGCGGAGCGACTGAGTGATGAAGGAGCGTCCAATCGAGTGGCGATGCGTGGAGCTGCCGAGTGACGAAGGAGCGTCCGGTCGAGTGACGGCGCGCGGGACGACCGGGTGATGAAGGAGCGTCCAGTCGAGTGACGATGCGCGGAGCGATCGAGTCCAGCATGTCAGCGAGAATGACACACAGAGGCGTCCAGGTAACCTGTGTATGAAAATATAACACAAGCTAACATAAAAAATTCTCGCAGTAATTTAATGTTTGTTGAAGTGATTTGTGTAAATTGCACCCATAGACACCCGCTGGGTGTGCCAGGTGCTTGCTGGTCAAAACTAGCAAGAGTTTAAAGGGTGAAGGATCGGACTGAATTTGCTAAAGTGAAGATAATCAACCGAGCGCAGAAGTACACTCGGTGGCGTGGCCTCTGAGTGAATGTCATATGCGACTTACTTGACGCTCGGTAATGCATAAATAATTATTTAACTGAATGTAGTGTGTGAACAATGTCTTAGTTGTCTAACGACGCACGTGGCGATCAAGTGAAGTAGATGCAACCATCGGAGTGGAGGCGCGCGGGGCGGCCGAGTGTCGGTGTAGCGTCCGACTGAGTAGCCATGCGCGGAGCTGTCGAGTGATGAAGACGACTCCAGTAGAGTGACGTCGCGCGGGGCGTCCGAGTGTCGATGTAGCGTCCAATTGAGTGGCGATGTGCGGAGCTGCCGAGTGATGACGACGCATCCAGTAGAGTGACGATGTGCAGGGTGGCCGAGCATCGATGGAGCGTCCGACTGAGTGGCGATGCATGAAGCTATCGAGTGATGATGACGCGTCCAGTGATACGTCACCAATGTATCTATATTTTTTGATGGTTTCATGCTATTATCTTGTCAAACTTTGGAAGCTTTGTATGCCTTTAACATCTCTTTTGGGACTAACTTATTAACTCAGTGCCAAGTGCCAGTTCCTGTTATTTCCGTGTGTTTGACCCTTTTCAGAGGAGGATTTTAAACGAAGTCCAAACGGAACGAAACTTTCAAAAAGATTTTTTCCGAAACAGAAGACGATCGGGGAACTTGAGAACCAAGGCAGGGGGCCACCAGGGACCCCACAAGCCCCCTAGCCGTAGTCGGGGGCGCGCCTCCCAGGCTTGTGGCCCCCCTGGGCCACCTCTGCCCTAGGTCTTTCGCATATATAGTCCCTAAAATCCCAGAAAAATCAAGAGATCATCGAAAGTACTTTTCCGCCGCCGCAAGCTTCTGTCTCCGCAAGATCCCATCTGGTGCACGTTTTGGTGCCCTGCCGGAGGGGGGATTCGGATACGGAGGGCTTGTTCATCAACACCATGACCTCACCGATGATGCGTGAGTAGTTCACCATAGACCTATGGGTCCATAGCTAGTAGCTAGATGGCTTCTTCTCTCTCTTGGATCTTCAATACAAAGTTCTCCATGATCTTCATGGAGATCTATCCGATGTAATCTTCTTTTGCGGTGTGTTTGTCGAGATCCGATGAATTGTTTATGATCAGATTATCTCTGAATCTTATTTGAGTTTCTTCTGATCTCTCTTATGCATGATTTTATATCCTTGTAATTCTCTTCGAGTTGTGGGTTTTGTTTGGCCAGCTTGATCTATGATTCTTGCAATGGAAGAAGTGCTTAGTTTTTGGTTCATACTGTGCGGTGACCTCACCAAGTGACAGAAGGGGTAGCGAGGCACGCATCGTGTTGTTGCCATCAAGGGTAAAAAGATGGGGGTTTCATCATTGGTTTGAGTTTATCCCTCTACATCATGTCATCTTGCTTAAGGCGTTACTCTGTTCGTCATGAACTCAATACACTAGAAGCATGCTGGATAGCGGTCGATGTGTGGAGTAATAGTAGTAGATGCAGAAAGTATCGGTCTACTTGTCTCGAACGTGATGCCTATATGTATGATCATTGCCTTAGATATCATCATGACTTTGCGCGGTTCTATCAATTACTCGACAGTAATTTGTTCACCCACCGTATTATTTGCTATTTTGAGAGAAGCCTCTAGTGAACACTATGGCCCCCGGGTCTACTCCACACCATATTTTCAGCCTTGCTCTTTTACTTCGTTGCACTTTCCGCCTTCAGATCTCACTTTGCAATCAATCTTGACAGGATTGACAACCCCTTTATAGTGTTGTGTGCAAGCTCTTTTGTGTTTGCGCAGGTACTATGGACTTGACAAGATTCTCCTACTGGATTGATACATTGGTTCTCAAACTGAGGGAAATACTTACTGCTCCTGTGCTGCATCACCCTTTCCTCTTTAAGGGAAAAACCAACGCAAGCAAGTCTCTGTCACCGTGTCAATTTCTGGCATTGTTGTTTGAGAAGTAGCAGAAGGATTTCTGGCGCCGTTGCCGGGGAGGATCAAGTCAAGAACTCATCCAAGTAAGTGTCGCAAACTCATCTCTTGCATTTACTTTATCTGCCTCTCGTTTTCCTCTCCCCCACTTCTGAAAAACAAAAATTTACAAAAATATTTGCCTTTTTCGTACGCCCTTTTCTTTCTCTTGCCTTTCCTTTGCTTGTGTGCTATGTGCCTTCAATATGCTTGCATCTTCGCTTGCTGAAAATCCATTGATATGGATCCTCATCCACTTGCTAATATCTTTAAGAGATTAAATTATGTTGATCCAATTGCTAGTGAGTTGAGTGCACTTGACTATCTTTATGGAGTTTTGCTTGAGATGCGTGAATCTGAAAATCATGATGAAGAAATTTATGAAGTGATTCACGAGGGCTCCTTGAATGAAAAGCATGATTGCAATGGTTCACTATAAATCCTATTAGTGTCAATCATGCTAAAATATGCAAAACCATAAGCTTGGGGATGCTAGTTTTGCTATGTCCACTACTTGTTGCAATGATCATGACTGGGGTAACGATTTTCTTATAATCTTGAAAATTTGTTTAAGCCTCATGATGATTATGATATTTGCAATAATACTGAAAGTGGGTTTGGAGAAGTCATGACTTTAGTTGATCATAATCCCACTATTTTTGAAGAGCGTCAACTTTGCATGCATGTGTATCATGAAAAGAATATCCTATGCGATAGCTATATTGTTGAATTTGAAGATGATCCCACATGTAATTGCTATGAGAGAGGAAAATATTGTGGTAGAAACTTTCATGTTACCAAATTACCTCTCGTTTTGTTGAGATTGCTATTGTCTCTTTCTTCTTCCTTGTATTTGGTAACTATTGGTTGTCTTGCCAATTTGTTTTCCTATAAAATGCATATGCATAGGAAGTATGTTAGACTTAGATGTGATTTTTACATGCTTTATGATGCTCTCGTTGTGCTTCAACTCTTGTCTTTTGTGTGAGCATCATTGATGCCTAGCTAAGGGCGTTAAACAATAGCGCTTGTTGGGAGGCAACCCAATGGATTTATCTTTTTCTTTCTGTTTTGTTGTGTCCACACCATCATAATTCTGTTATGATTGTGTTTTTTGTGTTTCTTTTTGTGTTCGAGCCAAGTAAAACCTTTATGACTAGTCTTGGTGATGTTTGTTTGATCCTGCTGGAAAAAGACAAAAACTTTTCGCTCACGAGATTATTTTTCATTTTTATTCAGAAAGAGCTTTTGAGTTGATTATTCTTGCTTCTGGTTGATATGCCTTTTGCCCAGGCAGTCGTAATTTGTCAGAATGTTTGAGGTACCAGAAGTATACGAAGTATACAGATTGCTACAGACTGGTCTGTTTTTCATAGATTCTGTTTTTGTTGAGGTGGTTGCTTGTTTTGATGAAACTATCGATAGTATCGGGGGTAGTAGCCATGGAAAAGTGAGAATACCGTAATCTAACACCAATATAAATAGAAATCAAGATTGCTACAGTACCTAAAGAGGTGGTAGTTTGTTTTCTTGTGCTAATGTTATCACGAGTTTCTGTTTAAGTTTTGTGTTGTGAAGTTTTCAAGTTTTGGGTGATGTTCTCATGGATAAAGAGATAAGGAGTGGAAAGAGCTCAAGCTTGGGTATGCCCAAGGCATCCCAAGACAAATTCAAGGACACCAAAAAGCCTAAGCTTGGGGATGCCCCGGGAAGGCATCCCCTCTTTCGTCTTCAATCCATCGGTAACATTACTTGGAGCTATATTTTTATTCACCACATGATATGTGTTTTGCTTGGAGCGTCTTGTATAGTAGGAGTCTTTCCTTTTTGTTGTGTCACAATCATCCTTGCTGCATGCTACGGCAACACACAACAGCACTAGAAATTGACACGTTGACGGAGACTGGGCTTGCGTTGGTTTTCCCCTTGAGTAAGTATTTCCCTCAGTTTGAGAACCAAGGTATTGATCCAGAAGGAGGGTCTTGGCAAGTCCAGAGTACCTGCGCAAACACAAACAAGCTTGCACCCAACGCTTCAAAGGGATTGTCAATCCCTTCAAGATTGTTTGCAAAGTGAGATCTGAAGGCGGAAAGTGCAACGAAGTAAAAAGTATAAGGCTGAAAATATGGTGTGGAGTAGACCCGGGGGCTTCTACTACTATTACTAGAGGCTTCTCTCAAAATAGCAAATATCATGGTGGGTGAACAAATTACTGTCGAGCAATTGATAGAACCGCGCAAAGTCATGACGATATCTAAGGCAGTGATCATACATATAGGCATCACGTCTGAGACAAGTAGACCGATACTTTCTGCATCTACTACTATTACTCCACACATCGACCGCTATCGAGCATGCATCTAGTGTATTGAGTTCATGACGAACAGAGTAACGCCTTAAGCAAGATGACATGATGTAGAGGGATAATCCCAAACCAATGATGCAAACCCCATCTTTTTACCCTTGATGGCAACAACACGATCCGTGCCTCGCTACCCCTTCTATCACTGGGTGAGGTCACCGCACGGTATGAACCCAAAACCAAGCACTTCTCCCATTGCAAGAATCATAGGTCTAGTTGGCCAGACAAAACCCACAACTCAAAGAGAATTACAAGGATATGAAATCATGCATAAGATAGATCAGAAGAAACTCAAATAAGATTCACAGATAATCTGATCATAAATCCACAATTCATTGGATCTCGACAAACACACCGCAAAAGAAGATTTCAACGGATAGATATCCATGAAGATCATGGAGAACTTTGTATTGAAGATCCAAGAGAGAGAAGAAGCCATCTAGTAAATAGCTATGGACCCGTAGGTCTATGGTGAACTACTCACGCATCATCGGAGAGGTCATGGTGTTGATGAAGAAGCCCTTTGTGTTCGAATCTCCCCTCCGGCAGAGCACCAGAACGTGCCCCAGATGGGATCTTGCGGAGACAGAAGCTTGCGGCGGCGGAAAATTACTTTCGATGATCTCCAGATTTTTTTGAGATTTTTATGGAATATATAGGCGCAACCCCTAGGGAAAAGGAGATCCAGGGGGCCGACAAGCCTGTGAGCCGCGGCGTCCCCCTGGCCGCGGGGTGAGGTCTTGTGGGGCCCCTGGGCCCCCCTGCCTTGGATCTCAAGTCTCCTGATCTTCTTCCGTTACGGAAAAAATATTTTCGGGGATTTTATTCCATTTGGACTCCCTTTCAAAATCTCCTTTGAAAGGGGTCAAAAACATGAAAAAAACATGAACTGGCAATTGGCACTGAGTTAATAAGTTAGTCCCAAAAAATATATAAAAGGCATGCAAAACATCCAAAGTTTGACAAGATAATAGCATGAAACCATCAAAAATTATAGATAAGTTGGAGACGTATCAAGCATCCCCAAACTTAACTCCTGCTCGTCCTCGAGTAGGGAAGTGATAAAGAATGAATTTTTGATGTGGAATGCTACCTAGCATAGTTGTCCTTTGCAACTTCTTTCACGTGACATGAATGTTCAGATCCGTAAGATTCAAAACAATAGTTTTCTATTGACATGAAAACAATAATACTTCAAGCAAACTAGCAAAGTAATCATGAACTTTCAAAATAACAAGGCCAAGAAAAGTTATCCCTACAAAATAATATAGTCTGGCTATGCTCCATCATCCTTACACAACTAATGTAAATCATACACAACCCTGGTATTGGCCAAGTAATTGTTTTCGCACTCTTAGTTTCTCAAACTTTTTATAACTATCATGCAATACATGAGCGCAAGCCATGGATATAGCACTATTGGTGGAATAGAGTGTGGTGGTGGTTGTGAGACAAAAAGGAGGAGATGGTCACATTGACTCGGCGTATCAAAAGCCTATGGAGATGCACATTAATAGATATCAATGTGAATGAGTAGGGATTGCCATACAAGAGATGCACTAGAGCTATAAGTATGTGAAAGCTCAAAAGGACAACTAGTGGGTGTGCATCCAACTTGCTTGCTCACGAAGACCTAGGGAAATTTTGAGGAAGCCCATCATTGGAATATACAAGCCAAGTCATATAATGAAGATTCCCACTAGCATATGGTAGTGACAAAGCAAGAAGCTCTCAATCATGAAGAACATGGTGTTATTATGAAGCACAAGTGTGGAAAAAGATAGTAGCACTGTCCCTTCTCTCTTTTTCTCTCTCTTTTTATTTATTTGGGCTCTTGGGCCTCTCTTTTTTCTCTTTTTTATTTTTGGGCTCTTTGGCCTTCTTTTTCTTACATGGGACAATGCTCTAATAATGATGATCATCACACTTTTATTTACTCATAGCTCAAAGCTCAAAATGATAATGACTCTATAGGAAATGCCTCCGGCAGGGTACCGGGATGTGCAACGATCTAGCATGGCGTATGACGTTGAAACATCTCGCTAGCTATCTTACGATCATGCAATGGCAATATGAGAGTGACGACACAAGTCATGAGATGGAACGGTGGGAGTTGCATGGCAATATATAGCGGAATGGCTATGAAAATGCCATAGTAGGTAGGTATGGTGGCTGTTTTGAGGAAAGCATATGGTGGGTCTGTGCACCGGCGAGAATTGCGCAGCACTAGAGAGGCTAGCAATGGTGGAAGGTGAAAGTGCATCTATACCATGGACTCACATTAGTCATGGAGAAGTCACATACTTGTTGCGAAAGTTTTTATTAGTAATCGAAATAAAGTGCTAAACGCATACTCCTAGGGGAAGGGTTGGTAGGTGTTAACCATCGCGCAATCCCAACCTCAACACAAAGGATGACAATCAATAGATCAATTATGCTCCGACTTCCTAACATAGCGGTTCACCATACGTGCATGCTACGGGAATCACTAACTTCAACACAAGTATTTCTAGATTCACAACACCTTACTAACATAACTCTTAATATTACTGAATCCACGTCTCAAAACTAATTGAGAGGAATCAAGACTTCTCTTTCTACTCAATGCACATGAAGATGGAGATTTTTGCATCCTCTTTGGGTACCTATCACCTTTGGGACTACTTTCATAGCATAAGCCAACTACCAAGTCATGCACCGCCGTGCTATAAAACATATATGATGGGGTTATATTCCTAGGTTAGGGTCATTGGCCTGCCCTATGGGTCCTACCCAAGGACTACCCTTCATAAGGGATAAGGCCCTTAGTCAGTTCCGACTGAATTAAGGACTTCCCATCATCCAGTCGGTGACGATTCCTCCATCATCCAGTCGGAGATGAGCATTCGGAGCGCATCAAACTTACCGACTGGATTCCACTCTGTACATCATAACCCCCCTGGAGAGCAACGGTCATACGTTTCCGTGTACCTTTATTAGCATTTAAGACATACGTTACCTGTAACGTATGCAGTTATTCACCACTACTCCACCCCTGTGCACCGAACCGTTGTGAAGGGTAGCGCACTCTATATAAGCCGCCCTTCCCCACTGGTGCAGGGGTTAGCAATTTCACTGTAATCCATATTCCACTCGACAACAAGCTCCCAAGAGCATTGAGACGTAGGGCTTTTACCTCCACCGTAGAGGGGCCTAAACTCATACAACCTCGCCATAGCTAAGGCTCTGCCCATCCTCTCGTACCCTACACATCTACTGTTAGACTTATACCCACGACAGTTGGCGCCCACCGTGGGGCAGGCGTCTAAGCGACTTCCGGCGAGTTTGCGACTACATCTTTTCATCATGTCATCTGGTGGAGATCTGAGCACGGGTCACGAGATCCTCTTCGGTGCTCTCTCCTTCATCGTCGACGATTCGGCATGGCTTCGGGATGCCCCTCTCGACGTCGAGCCGCTGCCCAGTCGCGGGGCTACGCACTTTCGTGCCGGCGCCCGCGGTATTCTTCTTCTCCAGCAGTCGGCTCCGGTGTCGACCTACGCCGTCGTCGCACGCCGCAACAAGCGGTCCCGCCGTCCGCGGCTCCAGCGTTGGGTGCAACACGCCCAGGCACGCCAGAACGCGTCCTCACAAGTGGCGGTCCTAGAGTCGGTTGTGGTTGCACCGCCGTCCCAGCGCTCGGACTCAGTTCCGACTGAGTTTCCTTCCGAGTACTTGGGTCGCGGGCCTGCAGCTGAAGTGCACATGGCCAACTCCCATGAAAGTCCCCGCCAAACTGGCCGGAACGAGCACGAGGTCGGCGAAACATCCGGCGCTCGCCGTCAGCCCCGTCGCTCTGCCAGTCGGCACACTCGGCGGAGCAACGTGGAGGTGTTCCGCACACCCGTCCTCAACCTGGTTGCCGCCGCCAAGATAGCCGATTCTCTCCAGCCGACTGATTCAGAGGCTGGCAGAGGCATCGAACAAATCCGTGCCCTGCTGCACACGGCGCAGCAGCAAAATTCGGCGGTCTCCCAGTCGCACAACAAGATTCACAATAGTTCTGTTCACGCGAACACGCATCGGTCAGTTCACAGCCCCGGTTCTCATCAGCAACACAGGGGAGGCAGACGTTCCATGAATCCCGAAGATCGTCGCCGCTCACGCACCCCTCCGCAGGGTGGGCCCTACGGGCCCCGACATCATGATGATCGGCATTCAGTCGGTGACACTTATGATCCAAGGCCCGACGCGAGAGGGCATATCGCCCAGAGGAGGGTCGACAGGGGCCGAGCCCACCGCGATGGTCACGATATGGATTGTCCGAGTGGAAGCAGGACCATCGTCTCTGGTCCCGAGTGTTTCAGTCGAGCCATCCGTTCGGCTGACATCCCTCCCAACTTCCGATTGGCGACGGGGATCAGCAAGTTTACAGGAGAATCCAAGCCAGAAACGTGGTTGGATGACTACCGAGTGGCAGTCCAGATCGGAGGAGGGGACGACCACGTCGCCATGAAACACCTCCCTCTGATGCTCGATGGCTCGGCATGAGCGTGGTTGAACCAGTTGGCTCCCTCAAGCATCTACAGCTGGGCAGATCTGGCCCGAGTCTTCATCAGGACCTTCGAAGGGATGTGCAAATGCCCTGCTGGCCTCGTGGAGCTCCAGCACTGTGTACAGAAGTAGAATGAGCCCCTGCGCGATTTCATTCAGCGTTGGACGACCCTCTACCACACGGTGGAGAACGTCACAGAGCACCAAGCAGTCTGCGCCTTCAAGGCAGGCGTCCAGTACAGAGATTTGTACCTGAAGTTCGGTCGAATAGGCGACATCTCCATGAGTAAGATGATGGAGATAGCGGCACGCTATGCAAATGGCGAAGAAGAGGACCGCATTCGTAGCGGCAAGCACAAAGCCGTCGCTGATGGAGATGGGAACAGCACTCGGAAGCAAAAGCAGAAAGCTCCATCCACTCCGCAGGCAGAGGCCGCAACCGTTACAAATGCCAAATTCAAGGGCAAGGGGAAGGCTCAGTTCACCCCCAAGAAGAAGCAGTTTGGAAACCCCATCCTGGACCAGCCATGTCCAATTCACACGAAGCTGGATGAAGAGGGCAATGCCATATATCCGAAGCATACCACTCGGCAATGTCGCCTCCTGATCCAGGGGTTCGACGAAGGACAGCCGAGTGAAAAGGACAATGAACAGGATGAGGAGGACAAGGAGGATCCATTCCCCCAAGTCCATGCAACACTGATGATTTTTGCTGACGTTGAGAGCAAGAGTCGACTGAAGCTGGTGAACAGGGAGGTGAACATGGCCATGCCGACCAACCCTACGTTCCTCAAATGGTCTCAGACTGCGATCACCTTTGACCAGTTGGATCATCCAGCGCACGTACCCATCCCAGGAAGGCAGGCTCTGGTCGTCGACCCGATGGTGGAAGGAGTCCGACTGCGCAAAGTCCTCATGGACGGCGGCAGTGGCTTGAACATCATGTACGCTGACACTCTCAAGGGGATGGGCATTCCGATGTCCAAACTTAGCGAGAGCAGCATGCAGTTCCATGGAGTCGTCCCTGGACGAAAAGCCAAGTCACTCGGCCAGATCGCGTTGGATGTCGTCTTCGGCTCCGACAAGAATTTCCGCAAGGAAAAGCTGACGTTCGAGGTGGTGGACTTCCAGAGTGCGTACCACGAAATTCTGGGCCGCCCAGCGTATGCGCGTTTCATGGCCCGCCCATGTTACGTGTACCTGAAGCTAAAGATGCCAGGCCCAAAGGGTGTGATCACTATCACAGGCAATCGGCAGCGGGCCGAGGAGTGTCTGCAGCAGGGATCGAGGATCGCCTATCAGCAGATGGCTGCCTCGAGCTTGACGAGTACAAGAAGACAGTCGACCCTGCTGACTTGATGCGTTCGAAGAAGCCAACTTCGGAGTCCGCATTCCAGTCGGCGGGAGAGACGAAGAAGGTCAGCATCCACCCGACGAACGACACCGCTGCCCCGACGAACATCTCCACCACCCTCGATCCTAAATAGGAAGCCGAGCTCATCCAATTCCTCCGTGAGAACTAGGACATCTTCGCATGGAAGCCCGCTGACATGCCAGGTGTACCCAGGGAGTTGGCTGAGCACCGACTGGATGTGGATCCCGCCGCTCGGCCTGTCCGAGAACGCTTGCGTCGGTCCGCCGCACACAAGAGGAAGGCAATCGGAGAAGAGGTGGCTAAACTTTTGGCAGCCAACTTCATTCGCGAGGTACACCACTCCGAGTGGCTCGCCAATGTTGTCATGGTGCCCAAGAAAGACAAGTCGCTCCGAATGTGGATCGACTTCAAGCATCTCAATAAGGTCTGCCCGAAAGACCATTTTCCGCTCCCCCGCATCGATCAAATTGTCGATTCGACTGCGGGTTGCGAGCGGTTGTCCTTCCTTGATGCCTACTCGGGCTATCATCAGATCCGTCTGTATGGCCCCGATGAATTAAAAACAGCCTTCATCACCCCATTCGGGTGCTTCTGCTACATCACTATGCCATTTGGTTTCAAGAATGCAGGAGCAACCTTTATGCGCATGATCCAAAAATGCCTCCTAGACCAGATCGGTCGGAATGTGTAGGCGTATATGGATGATATCGTAGTCAAGTCACGCAAAGGTTCCGACCTGCTGACTGACTTGGCAGAAACATTCGCCAACCTTCGTAGGTACGATATCAAGCTCAACCCAGCCAAGTGTTCATTCGGCGTTCCCAGCGGAAAGTTACTCGGTTTCTTCGTTTTCGAACGAGGGATCGATGTCAACCCTGAAAAGATCGGGACCATCGTCCGAATGGAGCGGACGGTCAGAATACACGATGTTCAAAGACTCACAGGTTGGCTAGCGGCTTTGAGCAGGTTTATTAGTCAACTCGGCGAGAAGGCACTTCCTCTGTACCGACTCATGAAGAAATCAGATACTTTCGAGTGGACAGACGAAGCCCAAATCGCATTCGACGACCTCAAAGTCCTACTCTCCACCCAGCCGGTTCTTACTGCCCCGCTCAGTAAAGAACCCCTTCTTCTGTACATCGCGGCTACAAATCAAGTCGTCAGCACTGTTCTCACAGTCGAACGGGAAGAAGAAGGCAAAGCATACAAGGTTCAGCGGCCAGTGTATTATGTCTCCGAAGTCCTGACTCCTTCCAAGCAGAGGTATCCCCACTATCAAAAACTTATATACGGGATTTACATGACTGCGAAGAAGGTGGCTCATTATTTTCAAGACCACTCGGTGTCCGTCGTTTCTGATGCTCCGTTGTCGGAAATCTTACACAATCGGGATGCATCGGGCCGAGTGGTGAAGTGGGCAATGGAGATGTTATACTACGACATCAAGTTCGAGGCCAAGAAAGCTATAAAGTCTCAAGCTCTCGCTGACTTCATAGCAGAATGGGTAGAACAACAGCAACCGACCCACATCTACTCGGCTCATTGGACAATGTTCTTCGATGGGTCCAAGATGTTGAATGGCTCCGGCGCTGGCGTTGTGATCATATCGCCAAAGGGTGACAAACTCAAGTATGTGTTGCAGATACACTTTGATTCCTCCAACAACGAGGCAGAGTATGAAGCTCTCCTTTATGGACTGCGCATGGCCATCACACTCGGCGTCCGTCGCCTGATGGTCTATGGCGATTCGGATTTGGTGGTTAATCAAGTGATGAAGGAGTGGGACGTCAGGAACCCCACCATGACCACGTACTGCAATGCAGTGAGGAAGCTCGAGAAAAAGTTTGAAGGTCTGGAACTCCACCATGTTCCGCGACTGAAAAACCAAGCAGCTGATGAGTTGGCAAAACTCGGATCCACTCGGAGACCAGTCCCGAGTGACGTCTGCCTCGAGCACCTCCACCTTCCGTCAGTTAAAGAAGATCCTTTCACAGAGGAACCAGTACAACCAAAGAGCTCGACAGATGTGACTGAAGTCGAAGTCCCTGCTATGGTTGATTTGATCATGGAGATTCTTGCTACCATCCCCAATTGGACTGTGCCGTTTATTGCATACATCCTGAGGCAAGAATTACCAAAAGACGAAGTCCAAGCCTGACAGATCGTCCGCAGGTCAAAGTCGTTCACTGTCATTGATGGCCAGTTGTACAAAGAAAGCGTTTCAGGCGTCCTTCAACGATGCATCTCCCCTGAGGAGGGACAGTTAATCCTGGAATAAATTCACTCAGGAACCTGCGGTCATCACGCCTCCTCAAGGGCAATCATCGCCAAAGCATTCAGAGTTGGCTTCTTCTGGCTCCAGGCGAATGAAATGGCGAAAGATATGGTCGACCGATGTGAAGGCTGTCAGTTCTACTCTAACAAGTCCCACAAACCAACATCTGCGTTGAAGACAATCCCTCTTGTTTGGCCGTTTGCAGTATCGGGATTAGATACAGTCGGTCCACTCAGGACAGGCCAAGGGGGATTCACACATCTGTTCGTGGAAGTCGACAAGTTCACAAAGTGGATTGAAGCCAAGCCCATCAAAAAGCTCGACGCCCTTACGGCCATCAAGTTTGTCAGGGACATCATCTCCAGATTCGGAGTACCTCACAGCATAATCACTGACAATGGAACAAACTTTTACTCGGACAGATTCAAAGGTTTCTGTACATGCCAAGGTATCCGAGTGGATTTTGCATCTGTGGCGCATCCCCAAACAAACGGGCATGCAGAGCGGGCGAATGGACTTATTCTGCAAGGTTTAAAGCCTCGACTCCTGCGAGAAGTGGGGCATGCCGCCGGCGCATGGGTCACCGAGCTGCCTTCGGTGCTTTGGGGTCTCCGCACAACCCCAAATAGATCTACAGGGCGATCCCCGTTCTTCCTCGTTTACGGAGCAGAGGCAGTCCTTCCGAGTGACTTGCTTCACAACGCCCCACGAGTTGTACTCTTCTCCGAAGCTGAAGCAGAGCTAGCAAGGCAAGACGGAGTGGATCTTCTAGCGGAGGAGCGTGAGATGGCACTGACTCTCTCAAGCATTTATCAACAAGACCTGCGGCGTTTTCACGCGCGACACATCAGGAGTCGTACATTCCAAGCAGGCGACCTGGTGCTCCGAGTGGATCAGCAGAGACCTCACAAGTTGGCTCCCGCTTGGGAAGGACCCTTCATCATCTCCAAGGTGCTGAACAACGGAGCATATCGACTCTACAACCTCGACAGGGAAACGGTCGAGCCGCGAGCATGGAACGGAGATCTCCCGAAGCACTTCTACACGTGACCGTCGACTGAAGCAATGTAAAGAACAAGTATCGTTGAAGTAATACAAAGTAGATTGAGTTTTTGCAGATTCAAAATTCTTCCGCGGTCGCAGACTCCGGTCTCAAAAAAAAACTTAGCTGCGATCCAGAATCACCTAAGTACAAACTTTCTCTGAGTGTGCACAAAACGTCGCACTCGGGGACTTAGCTGCGATCAAGAATCGCCTAAGTACAAACTTTCTCCGAGTGTGCACTAAACGTCGCACTCGGGAACTTAGCTGCGATCCAGAATCGCCTAAGTACAAACTTTCTCCAAGTGTGCACTAAACGTCACACTCGGGGACTTAGCTACGATCAAGAATCTCCTAAGTACAAACTTTCTCCGAGTGTGCACTAAACGTCGCACTCGGGGACTTAGACGCGATCCAGAATCGCCTAAGTACTAACTTTCTCCGAGTGTGCACTAAACGTCGCACTCGGGGACTTAGCTGCGATCAAGAATCGCCTAAGTACAAACTTTCTCCGAGTATGCACTAAACATCGCACTCGGGGACTTATCTGAGATCAAGAATTGCCTAAGTACAAACTTTCTCCGAGTGTGCACTAAACGTCGCACTCGGGGACTTAGCTGCGATCAAGAATCGCCTAAGTACAAACTTTCTCCGAGTGTGCACTAAACGTCGTAATCGGGGACTTAGACGCGATCCAGAATCGCCTAAGTACTAACTTCCTCCGAACGTGCACTAAACGTCACACTCGGGGACTTGTCTGCGATCAAGAATCGCCTAAATAGAAAGCTTCCTTCAAGTGTATCTTACAGATCCACTCGGAGGCTTAGCAGACCCTCATTGAAGCTCATGTAGATGTCAAGACAACTGACAATTACATGAGTAGCAGAACCTCATTGAGGCTCATGTAGATGTCAAGACAACTGACAATTACATGAGTAACAACTCGCTCCGAGTACGACCTTACAGTCGCACTCGAAGACTTAGCCGCGATCACGAATCGCCTAAGTACACAATTGCCTTCGAGTGTATCCTACAGATCCACTCGGAGACCCAGTAGACCCTCAATGAGGCTCATGCAGATGTCAAGACAACTAACAATTACATGCTCCGCATGTTTGCCATTGGCTTCACCAAGAAACGCCAAACAAAAACCATGAGCCAAAATCGTGTCAACAACTCTTTGGCAAAGGAAGAGGAAAAGATTCGATTCAAATTCAAAGTTCGTCTAAAGATAGTTGGTTCGGTGTAGATAAAGCTTATCCACACCGAACCACGAATGTGACGGCCAACAGAAGTGGCCAAAGTTTCATACAACTAACACTCGGCATACCGAGGTAAAAGTTTTCTCAAGAGTCGTCACGACTGGCACTAGGACTGGCAGGCTCCACGAAAGAGTCGAGGTCGATCCCGTCTGCGATGCGAGTGGCGCTCTCAAGGAAGGTCTCCATGAAATCTTTGAATCAAAGCTTCTTGGTGTTTGCGACCTGCAGTGCCTTCAGCTTCTCTTCGCGAGCCTCCTTGCAGTGCACTCGGACCAGCGACAGCGCCACGTCCGCACCACAGCGAGCCGTAGATTTCTTCCACGCTTGCACTCGGTTCGAGACCTCCTCCAGCTGAGTCATCAACCCTTCCATCTCTTGCCGAGACTCGTCTTCGGGCCACAGCTCCTTGTCGATTCGGCCGACAACCTCTCTCAGTCGACCGATGAAAGGTCCTACTTTACCCAGGCGAATGTGCGCTCGGAGCATGTCTCAATTGGCATCGTCGCCGAGTGGAACGTTCGGAATAACCGACCGCTCAACGTCAGCTGCTTCAGCCTCAGCGTCCATACAAAAATCTGCAAAGACAAGACAAGCAGCAAGTAAGCGCAGAATGAACTACACAGTCAACAAACACTCAGAGACACAGAACTTACCACCGAGAAGTGCAATCATCTGCCTTGCCCAGTCACTGACGTACTTCTCCTGTGCTATGCACCGCCTGTTCATCACCTGCATCTGTCCCATCAGCTCGGTTCTCTGTTTCCCCATTTTCTCCACTTCGGCCACCAATGCCTTGTTTGCCTCACGGGACTCCTCCAAGGACTTCTCTCGTTCAGTCAGAACACCCTTCAGACCAGCCAAGGCAAGCATTGCTGCATCTAGTTCCGCAGCAAACAGAATCTTTTCAGCTTTCAGAGTGTCGTACGCTGATCCCATCTCGCAAGTCTTCTGCAAGTCAGCGCGAAGAGACGATCAGACAAATTCAACAAGGACAACAATACAAACTCGAAGTTCTTCAGACCCCTGCCGATGCAAGCAGTCGACAGCGGTCTCGGGGACTACACCCAGTGGGTTCACTAAGAGTGACCCCACTGGCATGAAGCTCAAACAGGTCCGCCCTATTGAGATACATAACAAAAAACAAGCCTATGAGGCTACTACTACCCGACCTGAGTAAAATTACTCTCGGGGACTAATCCAGTAGGTGCACTCGGAATGCCCCCACCGGTAACATTTGAACAGATTAGTTTTGATCTGATCAAGTTAAAAGAAAATTTATATAAAGACAACTGCCGGTGCAAGCACTCGACAGAAGTCTCGGGGACTACACCCACTGGGTTCACTAAGAGTGAACCCACCGCAAACTAATCATTCTGTATCCGAGTATCTGGCTTGAACACCCAGTGGGTTACAAGGGAAAGCAAATACTTACTAGCCCACTTACTCGGATATCGTCCCGGAGTTCCAAGCTTCGCTTGTACACAGACGCGATAGAGTCGCACTACTAGAAATATGCTTATACATGACGTTATTTAAGATGTCGTTGATGAATTCGTCATAAATCTATGACGATTTCATTCGAGATTGTCGTAAACCGTTTGAGGGGATCAAATCTACATATAAATTACGATGATGTGAGTCAAAAACGTCGTAACCGCATAAGATGAGATCGTCATAACTTCTACGACGATTATAAAAATGTCGTAACATGTTCTAACTATGTTGACATGTCACTCGTGGGTCCATTCGATCCCACCTCATCCATGTATTGAACTGTTTTTTATACCACTTTTCTGTTGGGCTATTTTTTTCAACTTACTTTTATATTAGGCTGTATTTTATCCTCCATGCTTGCTAATGGGCTGGTTTGTGATCTGCTAAAAAGGCCCACATTTTAAGATTATAATATTTTGCATAAAAACTAGGGGACTGCTACGCATCGTCCGATGCATATACGTGCACCGTTCGATCACCAGCTCGGTCGCATCCGTCCACCACACAAAATCCTGAAACAATGCTTCAGTTGCGGAAACAAGCACGCTGCTACATCGTCCGGCTGACGGGTTAAAAAATGACTGACGAGTCTTTTGCAACAGAGACGAAGTTGCAGAAACTCGTCATTACGCCCTACTTGTACTATGCGATCATAGAAATCGACCGGCTGATGGGAAGAGTTTTCCTTGTTATATAATATTTTCCACAGCAAAAAATCGTGTTGCGGAAACATATGTAGAATTCTTTCTCTACAACAAAAGTCTTGCTGCATAAATATTTTGCAACTGAGTGTTTGTTATAGATTTTCTTTTCTGCTATAGTAGATAATTTTTTTGCAACAAAAGTCAAATTGCAGATTTTTTTTCCCAATTTTCTCTTTTTTGCAACACATGTGTTGTTGCGGAAATAAGTTTTGCAACACATGTAATGTTTCTGGAAAAAAATAACTATGTTGCAATCTAGATTCTCATCGGCACCGCCCGCCATTGACTTCATAGTTGCGGCCGAGCGCACGGGACACGTGTCGTGCGCACGAGGTGGCGGATGGAAAATGTCCGATCCGCCGGATGATTAGCATCATTTTCCTGAAAACTATTAAAAAATAACTATCAAAACTTCCCTCCAATTCTTATCAAAAAGAAGGAAAATTTTCCTCCCAAAACTTTGCTGAAATTCCACGCACCAAACCGGCACAACGTGCGCGCGGCCAAAATTTTCGCCCAACCCCCAAGCCTTTTTCCTTCGTCGTCCGGTGAGAGGTGGGTCGTCTCCATGTCGAACTCATCTGGTTCCTTTTCCTCTCCCCACCCCCCCCCCCCCCCCCGCCCTGTCCATGGCCCTGTTCCTCTTCTCCCCCGCCGGAGCTCCGCCCTCCCGCCCGCCCGCCGGCCGCTCTCCGCCACCTGCAGCTCCTCCACCATCCGAACCGCCCAATCCTTCCTCTCTTCCCCGCGCGGCCCCGTCCCTGCCCTGCCTTCTCCTTGCCTCGCCGTTGTCGACTCGACGACCCCAGCTCGCCGCTGTCCGCGAAGTTGACGGCTGGCAGCAGCGGCCCGGATCGAGGAACGAGGGCCCTCTCAGGTGAGATCCCCTCTCTCAAGTGTCGTGCCCCATGCCTCTGGTTAGCTCCCCGATCTGGACGATCCTGGGGTTTGATGTGTGCTGCGATTAATTTGGGGATGGATCTGGGATGATGGATGGTAGGGGGATCGGCCGTCCGACGACACGAGGGTAACTAGCCGCGACGCCCACGAGAAGAATCAACCGCAGCTGGACTAGGGCCTAGGGCAACCGACGGCGGCGGCGCAGGAACAATTTTGTAGCCACTCGACAGAAATCAGCGGTGGTGCGGGGGTATCCATCTGCATCCATACGAGGGCTTCAAGCAACGGCTGCGCGAGGGCATCAAGCAAGTGCGACGCCAGGAGATTAGGTGAGGTGAGTTCCCTTGTCTCGGTCTACTGATTGTTTAAGTCATGGAATTGCTTAGAATCATGGTCTAGGTGACTATTTTATTCTTGAAATTACTTGAAAATTGTGAGTGTTGGGTTTGCTGGTTGCATTGAAGATTACCTGTACTCTCGGTAACTCAATCTTAGCTTTACTTACTCATATTGAACATTGCCTACTCCAATTGTTCGCTAGATAATTTATTTGGTAAATATAGGAAACCAGGATCTTAGATTTACTCACATTGAACATTCACTACTCGTCTACTCCCAATGTTCTCTTCTGATTTATTTGCTAAATAAAGTAAACCATGCAAAGTAGTTATATTGCAACTATGCATATTTTTAGGATATTGGTATAGGAGATTTTTTCTGAAACTTATTAATATAATCAAAGGAGCTTACATAAAATTTACTATATTCCACAGAACCAGTGAACACCCAAAAAGCCCAATCAACGAGTAATCATTTCTGAATTCTTATTCTAGAACAGATGATGAGTATGCTCCTCTCTTTCTAGATACCTTGCAAAACTAGTTGTGTATTGCCACAAGCTGAATCCGCTTCTCCCAGTGCCACCTCGTAGCATATGGTTGCTGAATAAAGGTGGTCTCAAATAGTCTCCTGTAATCATGCCATCTATATTATGATATGTGCACTGCTCCCATTCAGATTATTCTATTGTGATGGTGAGAACACAAGGTGAAATTTTGTTGTTATTTAGTGAACATGTAAAGAAGAAATGGAGGTTCTTTGCTTTGGCCCGTTCTCCTCTTTTTCTTTTGTGTTCGGTTGTGTGAAAAGATACTTTTCCATATAATTTAGTAACCTGGAAGCCGTGCATTTCAGAACATCAGTGTTTTCTACACTATCTCACATAACACAAACTCTTAACTATCTAACATCATTTTTACTCTTTCTCTCTCATTTTACTGATGCGCATGGGTGTCATTATTAGATGACTTCATGTCATTCATCTAAGTACCAATTCGGTTGTTATGTTTTATTAGATATTTTCTCATGTTTTGTGATTCGGTTGCTTCACTCCCGCTATAGGAGATACGTGTACTACAGAGGTTATGGTTTGTAGATTGGTATGTGGCATGTCAACTTTTAGGTTTCAGTTGTAAGGTGCTCGCATGTCTTTATTCTTGCCCTGGTTATGGTGTAGATGCACCCAATAATAATTTTTGTTCTGTTCTAGTTAGTGTCTGAAATAGTTTTCTTTTTGGCGATTTAAGTTTCTTCACCTACACTCATCATACCATTTCTGTTTGTCAAAGCTGATGTACTAACATGCTGCTTCAGTTTCAAAAACCTGAACATGTTGCTTTGGCCAAAGAAAAGGGTTGGTGTTGTTGTTAAAGCTAGTTAAAACTTGTACACACATTCCACCTTAATTATTTGCAAAAATATGTCCCATTGCATCTTAACCAAATTTATTACTGTAAAAAAACACTTGCAGGGAGTAGTTTGTGTGAGCAGCTGCAATGCATAATAAAGTTGTGAAAAACAAGGCTAGGAATGGAGGAGCTAGCAGCAGCCATGTACACCCAGGACAACGGTTTGATATCCTTAGTCAGCCCGTACATTATCAAGTCCAGGCAACGGTATCCGGTCATCAACAGTTGCTAATGCTGGCATTAAGCATGGATGGCAAGATCTGTCCACTGGATGGCACGATGGATGTTGGATAGCAGGGTTCACCGCCGGCGTCGGAGCAGTTGGTGGGCGGGAAGGACCCTAAAGATCCTAGGTGGATGCGAAGGTATGCCGATTTTCAGTGCTTAAAAAATCTGGAAGTAGTGGCTGAAATCTGAACTGGTCAGTATATATCTAATATTTTTATGTGAGAATTCTCAATGTATCACTCCTAGCAGTTGATGAATAAACATTTTATCAAGTATTCCATCTTTGAAAATCAGTGATTTCGTAAGCAGTCTGAATATTGATACATGCAGCAAAAGTGGGTTTGTAAACTGTGAGTGTGGTACGCAAAGCTAAAAGCAAAAGGAAGTATGTGAATCCTAAAAGGCATGACATTCTGAGCACGTGCAGGCCCTCAATGTTTAATTCTATAGAGAAAAAATGAAGAATAGGCTAAGTGTATCATGTTGCTAACATAAGCATATGCTGAACTCATCATATGTCCACCGATGCTTTACCCTTGGCTGCACCCATGTTAGTACATTCGGTCAGAATCTTTTCTATGAGACGTATAGGTGTGTAGAACTACACACAAGTTAACGCTTGGTCCGTACATCAGTTTATTTGATGAGTCCAGCTAAGTTTCTGTTAGTTTTATAGTCGTGCTTGATGAGTAGTGATTCTAATGTGTATGAAGACCACGACGACCCGTCCGGGGCCAAGCATTGCCGCCACCGCCTCAACCAGGCCAAGGAGCAGTGGAAGGCGCAGGGAGCCAAGAAGGTGATCAACTCGGAGCTCTGGCACGCCTGCACCGGCCCACTCGTCTGCCTGACGCAGCGCGGGAGCCTCGTCTACTACTTCCCACAGGGCCACAGCGAGCAGGTCCCCGTCTGCATCCTTCTACCGCACCAACATTCCTGCTCCGTTCATCTGGTTTAGATCACTTCACTTGACTTCATGCATGGATTGCTGAGGTTTTTCTTGATCTGGCAGGTCACGGCCACCACCAACCAAGAAGACGCCCAACTCCCGCATCCCCAACTACCTGAGCCTGTCGTTGCAGCTGATGTGCCAAGTCCACAACATCACCATGCATGTAAGCGCAGACAGTTCATCTACAGATGGATTAGGAGTTAGTGGCCTTATGCATTAACATTATCCGTGATAAATGCTGGATTTCTTGTTTGGGGTTTGCACAGGCTGACAAGGATACTGATGAGGTGTATGCACAGATGACGCTGCAACCAGTAAACTCTGTAAGTACTATCAAGAAATGGAACTTGGTGAAAAAGTTCAGTTCAAGCTGAGCTGAATTATTCTACATTGTTCACTAAAAGTGTAATAAAACTGTCATCTGATTCGAAGATTCTGTGAATTTCAGGAAAACGATGTGTTCCCGATCCAGTCTCTCGGCATCTATGCCAAGACTAAGCACCCGGCCGGGTATTTATGCAAGAACTTGACCGCGAGCGATATGAGCACGCACGGCGGGTTCTCGATGCCTCGAAGAGCCGCAGGGAAGCTGTTCCCACAGCTGGTATATATCAGCATGTCCACATTTTCTTTTATCTACTTGGTTACTCTTTGTGAGTGCTTCAGCTCATACAAATGTTATGTCCTTGGAACTTGTAGGATTACTCGATGCAGCCTCCTAACCAGGAGCTTATCGTGCAAGATTTGCATGACAACATGTGGATATTTCGTCACATTTATCATGGTAGGGTCGAATGCTGCTTGACTTGCTTCTAACTTGTTCTGTGTTCATGCAAGGGTACATAATTTTGGTGTCCTGTGTCCTGGTGCCCGCGTCGCTGTTAATCTTATTCTGAGATTCTCAGGAGCCAAAACTGAACATCATCAGTATCTTTGTTCAGTATCGGCACTTGCCAGATACAGTATTTCTTTGAGAAATACTACGCGATTGAGGTGTGTAATCTGTAGGCACAAAAATCTATATGAAACTTCAACAACCCATCTATCTATATGATTCCAGGTTTAGGGACGCAGTAGTTCAGTTTAGACATCCAATAGCTGTTAGGAGTGCCGACATACATGGTTTACGATGTTACTGGTGGTCTGAAGCTTTTATAGAAGCATTTGCACATTCTCGAGCTTAGGAGTTAGTTTAGGACTTACGAATTCAAGGAGCATTAAAAAATTTGTTTGATCTGCTGCTAAAGAATGATTCTTAATTTCATTGGCTATCTTGTATTCTTGTTTCTTTATTAAGGTAACTAGCATACAGAGTATATATATAATTTTAGACAAAGAAAGACAAGGGGCATTTTTAGCCATCACACATGAATGGCGGCATCAGAATTCCAATTTGTTATCAGTAATACAGAGCTGAAAATGATGTGCTATGTACATATAAGTATATAACTACCTGTTTAGCTCCAGTTTGGCCTGATAATATATTTGTGTACAACAATCTGAGTTCCAGTCTATTGCCTTACTGTCCTACAGCATTGCCATGTTGAACTCGAGAGGTACAAAATATGTACATGCTTCTCTGAGTATTGTGTAATTTGTCATGTCATTGAAAACTTTTTAGTCTTCCATCATTTATTTTTAACTTGAGTCCATCTTTTGGTTCCACCAGTGTTTCTTCCAATATTGGATAGTTTTATGATATCTGACATGTATTCTTGCTATTATACTGTGACAGATGTGCCATAAAAATGGTGTCATCCATCGGGACCTTAAACTAGAGAACTTCTTACATTCAAATAAGAAGATAAGTTCACCTCTACACACAATTGATTTTGGACTATCTGTGTTATTCACGACTAGCCTTCTCAAGAACATAGTTAGTAACTAGTTCATGATTTAGGAAACTACTGTATTTGGCCAAGTACCAGTTAATGACAAGTTTGTGTTTTAATTGTCTGTTACAATTCTGATTACCATGCGAGCTTTATTAGATTGACAAAAACTGGTTGAAATCCACCTTATTAGGCAAGTATGTTTCCTGAACCTGAGGTGTGTAATTTGATGGAGTAACATGTATATTGGCATCTTCGTATTAAATAGCTGTTTACTGTGAGGTGACTGAACATTGGGGGCATCACTTTATGAGCAGCCACAAGTCGACCTATCAGTTCATAGTGCAGACACATTCCAGATACTACTTTGCAGGTCCATTCTTTCCATTCATCCATTGTTTCTTGTAGCTCCAGGCATAGCAAACAGCAATGCAAGCTCAGAAAGTCTTAAATATTTTGATTGAAAACTGCAAAAAATTCTTAAACGACCGCTGAAAAAATAATAATTTTCCCCACCAACTGCCAACATTGCTAGTCACCTGTAGTGGTGAAAAGGAACAACAGAATCCCATATATGTAGCATTTTAAAGTTTTTAATTAATTTGTGTTATATGAGTTGGTCCCCATAATTTATTCCATTCTGTTGATTTCTCCGTCGTATTGTAGCCTAACAGCATTTTGGAACATGCGATTGATTTCAACTACAATTACTAGAAAAATACTTGCGTCAATTTATCTGAAAATAAACCCACGTTATATGGAGAAACTAAACATTCTAATGAACAACTTAATTCCAAACATTGTAGAACAACAAGGTTTGCAATGTTAAACTATTTTCTGTTTCTCAAATACAAAATAACTTCTCATTTTGGTGCATACATGTATCCCCATTGTTATCTTTATGATGATGTTTGTCACTAATATAATGTATTTACAGATTGTTCGCAATCACTAGTATCACCGATAACTATGCATCGTTTTTGTTCTTCTATTTTTATTTGTGTACAGACTTCATCCAACTTAACATGTTGTCAGATGTGTTTTTCTTTTGTTTCTAATCATTCTATTTTATAACATTCAGATGATGGCCTTCATTCATGTTTCATCGCGAGCACTATGACGAAGAAGAAGAAAGCAAGGCATGCATGATCTAGGCATGCATGCACATTCTTCTAATGCTGAATTTTCTTGGAATTTGGATGTAGTGCTGATTTTGCAGAGAATTTGATGTATATTTGCATGCAAACAAAATTCAAATGCTGGGAGTTATGTACATATTCTTATAATACTATCCTAATTGGAAAATACGTTGGCATTGAATCTGGGCTGGTTTTATGTTGATGATATAAATTTTATTTGTTAAAAATAGGCATGGGCAAAATCTAGAATTGGTCGAAATGTCTATTGAACAAAATTTATTTGGGCTTTGAAAAGAGGAACTGAATCTATTGGCAGCAATTAAGCTGAAATATAAATAGAAATGCGTAAAAAAGGTTGAGGCCCAAAAAAGAAATGGATAGTAAAAGGCTATAGTTTAGAAATTAAAAAGGCCGAATTGTTGGCCCAGGCCCGTGTAGGTAATCAAAGCATAGGAAAAAAAATTACACAATGGCTACTTTAATGGGCTCGGCCCACGTAAAGCACCGAACTGGACCAGCCCATGTGATCAAATGGGTTGGGCTGATTTCAACCATGACGTTTTGATTTCGTCGTAATTTTGCCACGTAGGATTGGGTTTGATTGCCAACGACGATTTAGGATCGTCGTAAAGGTTATGACGACCCAGTAATTGTCGTAAAAGTTACGACGATTTTCATCAAAACGTCGCTGCTGTTCATTTCTGACGCTCCGTTTTCGACGCTTGATTTTTCGTCGTGAGATCGTCGTAAATTAAAAACTGTGACGATGTAGCGACGAAAAAATAGCGTCGTGTATTAGCATATTCCTTGTAGTGGTCGTACGCCCTCTTGGCATCGCCTGCCATCAACTCCGCCTGCACCATGGCCCCCTTAGCAGCTCCCACCTGATCTTTCGGGAGGCGCTGGGCGTCGTACCGGACAGTCGACGGACCTGGCACCACAAGAGACTCCTTGGGCATCCCAAGTCCTGCTCCAGTTGGTTCAACAGCGATAAGCGCCGTTTCAGTCGACGGCATCGTCTCGGTTGGCAGCGCGTCCATGGCGGGAGTAGTAACAAACGGAACAGCCTCAAGGACAGGCGCCGCAGCTTGCTCGGACCTCTTCTGGTCGTCATCCTCCACATGAATCACCTCTGAAGGAAGCTCGACCAAACGACGTGAGACCACAGAAAAAAGGGCAAGACCAAAGACAGAATTCGTGAAACAATAATGTAAGCTCTCGGAGTCGCCACGACGTACCTTGCTGGGATGTGACAACATTGTCTGTATCCATGGGATCGTCCCCCTGGCGTGGCAGAGAAGTGGCGGAGGTGGCAGCTCTGTCGAGTAAAATTCACTCGACCAATAAGCATGAGTTCAATCAAATACTGGAAGAAGATATGAGAACAATACACTTACGCTGAGGCGACGGGAACAGCGATCCTCATCCGCGGCAAAGCCTTCCGAGGTTTGGATCCACTCGGTTTGGCCACCTTAGAGGGCTGGCCCGCGGGCTCAGCAGCAGAGTCCCTGGTCCTCTTGGTGCTCCGGGCACTCGGAACCACGGGAGAAGCTGGCAAGGCACTCGGAACCACAGGAGGAGTTGGCGGGGCACTCGAGGCCGCTGGAGGAGCCGACGGAGCCACGGGTTTGTGGCGGCGTTTAGTTCGAGGCTCTGGTGGTGGGGGTGGTGAGTTCTGCTCCTCATCTTCCCCCTCCTCTTCTTCGGACTCCTCCTCCATCTCCCCACTGTCGGAGACGTACTCGATGCTCTCCACGCTGCCCTCCTGGCTGCCTTCCTCTTCCTCGGCCGGATTCCCATTCGAGACAGGAGAAAACCAGTTGGTCCACGCCTGCACGAGACACAGTCGACAACATCAGACGTCAGACAGTGATACAAGAAAAAGCGATAAATCTAAGACAATTGTGTGCACTCGACAAGTTATACTCACCTCATTTGGAGGAGGGTTGTCCGCGCGGAAGGGCTTCACTCGCCGGGCTCCACTGGGGTTATCGCAGGCGCATGTGATGTTGCGAACCCACAACGTCACAAGCTCCCCGGTCACGCACCCGGGGTTAGTCCGAGTGGAGTCCTCACGCCCCGAGTAGTGCCACATGGCATGGTGTCGAGCTTGCAAAGGCTGGATACGCCTACCCAGAAAAATCTCCAGCAAGTCTATGCCAGTGACCCCCTTTCGGACGACCTCTACCAGCGCATCGCCCAGAGGCTGGATCTGGATCTTCTCCATCTTCGTGAGCGCAAGCTGCCTAGGCGGAGCTCGTCGGTCTAGGCTAAAAGGTGGCAGTCCAGTTGCGGCATTCGGGCAAGCAACATCCTGGCAGTAGAACCAAGTCGACTGCCAGTTCCTAACGGATTCGGACAACTGAAGAGCGGGATAGCTACTTTTACTTTTATTTTGGAAGCCTAAGCCTCCGCAGAGCTGGAGGAGGTGAGTTTTGTCATCCGACTGGCTAAGCCTTTTGATGGTTTGAGATCTAGCAGAGAAGATGTGCTTAAAGAGCCCCCAATGGGGAGGACAGCCGATAAAACACTCGCACAGCACGATGAAGGAAGAGAGATGAGCAATTGCGTTGGGAGGTAAATGGTGGAGCTGCGCCCCGAAGTGATTCATTATACCTCTGAAGAAGGGATGCGGAGGCAGAGAGAAGCCTCGGTACACGTGACTGAGCAGCAAGACGCGCTCCCCCTCCTGGGGCGTCGGCTCCGTCTCGCCCTCCGCCGGCAGCCTCCACGTCTTGTGCTCGATCATGCCTTGCTCCACCAGCTCCAGCATGTCCTCCTTCGTCACCGTGGAGGGGAGGAAATCCCCCTGGATCCAACCCGCCTGTAGTGCTCGCTGCCGGCGCTGAGCAGGAGCCGCCGCCTTCTTCTTCTTCCGCGCCTCGAGCTTGCTCGTCTGCCCCTTCGTCATGGTGGAGGCTGCAGATCCGCGGGGGAGAAGGGGAAGGAAGGAGCTTGAGATGCGCAGGAGGTGACGAGAGAAGCGGGGCAAGTGCGAGCTATCAGGCGAGTGCAACGAGAAACCCTCGTTGTAGAGGTTTAAATAGGGTTCCGACTGGCTCACTAGCAGGTGGCCCCAAAATCTTATCCCCCGACCGGTTGCTGCGATATTAGTGGAGGAGAGGAAGGCGCAGAAATCGAGGCGGCAGGATGCTACTCGATTATGATATCGTCATCCCCGCTGAGCGCGCGGCAACCGAAATTTGAGGATCCCATAAAATCCGCCGCTGTCGGTTGACTGGTCACGTCAAAATATTCCGCGGAAGCACTCGGTCCCTGATGGTTCGTTTCACAAATACATCCACTCGGATCTCTGGTCAAGAGGATAAAATGGATCGAGGCAAACAACGCCAAAGTCGCATCCATACCAGTCGGATCCGTACTCCAAGCATCGCTTCGTCGTTCCAACCCCAATCCATTCGGGGACTAATGATGGGGTTATAGTCCTAGGGTAGGGTCATAGGCCTGCCCTATGGGTCCTACCCAAGGACTACCCTTCATAAGGTATAAGGCCCTTAGTCAGTTCCGACTGAATTAAGGACTTCCCATCATCCAGTCGGTGATGATTCCTCCATCATCCAGTCGGAGATGAGCATTCGGAGCGCATCAAACTTACCGACTGGATTCCACTCTGTACATCGTAACCCCCCTGGAGGGCAACGGTCATACGTTTCCGTGTACCTTTATTAGCATTTAAGACATACGTTACCTGTAATGTATGCAGTTATTCACCACTACTCCACCCCTGTGCACCGAACCGTTGTGAAGGGTAGCGCACTCTATATAAGCCGCCCTTCCCCACTGGTGCAGGGGTTAGCAATTCCACTGTAATCCATATTCCACTCGACAACAAGCTCCCAAGAGCACTGAGATGTAGGGCTTTTACCTCCACCGTAGAGGGGCATGAACTCATACAACCTCGTCGTAGCTAAGGCTCTGCCCATCCTTTCGTACCCTACACATCTACTGTCAGACTTATACCCACGACAATATAAGTGAAGCACATAGAGCAAAAGTATCTAGCTGAAAGGATATAAGTGAAGCACTATGAGCATTCTAGCAAAAATCACAATGAGTGCATGTCTCTCTCTCAAAAAGGTGTGCAGCAAGGATGATTGTGCATATGCCTTCCTCAAAACAGCCACCATACCTACCTACTATGGCATTTTCATAGCCATTCGAGATATTATTGCCATGCAACTCCCACCGTTCCATCTCATGACTTGTGTTGTCACTCTCATATTTCCATTGCATGATCGTAAGATAGCTAGCGAGATGTTTCAACGTCATACGCCAAGCTAGATCGTTGCACATCCCGGTACAATCCCGGAGGCATTTCCTATAGAGTCATCATCGTTCTCAGCTTTGAGCTGTGAGTAAATAAAAGTGTGATGATCATCATTATTAGAGCATTGTCCCATGTGAGGAAATAATAAAAAAATAGGCCAAAGAGCCCAAATAAAAAAAAGAGGCCAAAGAGCCCAAATAAAAAAAGACAAAAAGAGAGAAGGGACAATGCTACTATCTTTTTCCACACTTGTGCTTCATAATAGCACCATGTTCTTCATGATTGAGAGCCTCTCGTTTCATCGCCACCATATGCTAGTGGGAATCTTTATTATATAAGTTGGCTTGTATATTCCAATGATGGGCTTCCTCAAAATTGCCCTAGGTCTTCGTGAGCAAGCAAGTTCGATGCACACCCACTAGTTCTCCTTTTGAGCTTTCACATACTTATAGGTCTAGTGCATCCTTTGTATGGCAATCCCTACTCATTCACATTGATATCTATTAATGGGAATCTCCATAGCCCTTTGATACGCCGAGTCAATGTGACCATCTCCTCCTTTTTTGTCTCACAACCACCACCACACTCTATTCCACCTACAATGCTATATCCATGGCTCACGCTCATGTATTGCGCGCTAGTTATAAAAAGTTTGAGAAAGTAAGAGTGCGAAAACAATTAATTGGCCAATATCGGGGTTTTGCATGATTTAAATTAGTTGTGTGAGGATGATGGAGCATAGCCAGACTATACGATTTTGTAGGGATAACTTTCCTTGGCCTTGTTATTTTGAAAGTTCATGATTACCTTGCTAGTTTGCTTGAAGTATTATTGTTTTCATGTCAATAGCAAACTATTATTCTGAATCTTACGGATCTAAACATTCATGTCACATGAAAGAAGTTACAAAGGACAACTATGCTAGGTAGCATTCCACATCAAAAACTCAGTCTTTATAACTTCCCTACTCCAGGACGAGCAGGAGTTAAGCTAGGGGATGCTTGATACGTCTCCAACGTATCTATAATTTTTGATGGTTTCATGCTATTATTTTGTCAAACTTTGGATGCTTTGTATGCCTTTTATATATTTTTTGGGCCTAACTTATTAACTTAGTGCCAAGTGCCAGTTCCTGTTTTTTCCGTGTTTTTGACCCTTTTCAGAGGAGGATTTTAAACGGAGTCCAAGTGGAACGAAACTTTCAAAAAGATTTTTTCCGAAACAGAAGACGATCGGGGAACTTGAGAACCAAGGCAGGGGCCACCAGGGACCCCACAAGCCCCCTAGCCGCGGCCAGGGGGATCGCGCCTCCCAGACTTGTAGGCCCTTTGGAACACCTCTGCCCTAGGTCTTTCCCCTATATATTCCCTAAAATCCCAGAAAAAATCAAGAGATCATCGAATGTACTTTTCCTCCGCCGCAAGCTTCTGTCTCCGCAAGATCCCATCTGGGCACGTTCTGGTGCCCTGCCGGAGGGGGGATTTGGATACGGAGGGCTTCTTCATCAACACCATGACCTCTCCGATGATGCGTGAGTACTTCACCATAGATCTACGGGTCCATAACTAGTAGCTAGATGGCTTCTTCTCTCTCTTGGATCTTCAATACAAAGTTCTTCATGATCTTCATGGAGATCTATCCGTTGTAATCTTCTTTTGCGGTGTGTTTGTCGAGATACGATGAATTGTGGATTTATGATCAGATTATCTGTGAATCTTATTTGAGTTTCTTCTGATCTCTCTTATGCATGATTTCATATCCTTGTAATTCTCTTCGATTTGTGGATTTTGTTTAGCCAGCTTGATCTATGATTCTTGCAATGGGAGAAGTGCTTGGTTTTGGGTTCATACCGTGCGGTGACCTCACCAAGTGACAGAAGGGGTAGCAAAGCACGCATCATGTTGTTGCCATCAAGGGTAAAAAGATGGGGTTTTCATCATTGGCTTGAGTTTATCCCTCTACATCATGTCATCTTGCTTAAGGCGTTACTCTGTTCGTCATGAACTCAATACACTAGATGCATGCTGGATAGCGGTCGATGTGTGGAGTAATAGTAGTAGATGCAGAAAGTATTGGTCTACTTGTCTTGGACGTGATGCCTATATGTATGATCATTGCCTTAGATATCGTCATGACTTTGCGCGGTTCTATCAATTGCTCGACAATAATTTGTTCACCCACCGTATTATTTGCTATTTTGAGAGAAGCGTCTAGTGAACACAATGGCCCCCGGGTCTACTCCACACCATATTTTCAGCCTTACTCTTTTACTTCGTTGCACTTTCCGCCTTCAGATCTCACTTTGCAATCAATCTTGAAGGGATTGACAACCCCTTTATAGCGTTGTGTGCAAGCTCTTTTGTGTTTGCACAGGTACTCTGGACTTGACGAGATTCTCCTACTGGAGTGATACCTTGGTTCTCAAACTAAGGGAAATACTTACTCCTCCTGTGCTGCATCACCCTTTCCTCTTCAAGGGAAAAACCAACGCAAGCAAGTCTCCGTCAACGTGTCAATTTCTGGCAGTGTTGTTTGAGAAGTAGCATCCAGCACAGTGACGGCGCGCGGGGGCGGCCGAGCGTCGATGGAGCGTCTGACTGAGTGGCGATGCACGGAGCTGCCGAGTGATGATGACGCATCCAATAGAGTGATGGCGCGCGGAGCTGCCGAGCGACGAAGGAGCGTCTATGTGACATCCCTAGTTTCCATTTGAAGTTTAGCAAGATTGTGCTCATGTTTTATTCTTGCATTTAAAAGTGAAAATAGGAATCAAAGAAAAACCCTATCACTTCTATATTCAACTAAATTCCAATGAAGCAAAAGTTCAGTGAACCCAAAATGGCTTTCATAAAAGCCCAGCCTTTTTGATAAATATTGGAAACAATATTTCAGGGGTGGATTTCTTTTTAAACATACATTTGGCATTCTATTTAAATCATGGAAGCCACTGAAATTACTCAAATATGTGATTTTAAATATTTTATAATATCATAAAATGTTGAATCATTTATATGGGCTTGGATATAATTCAAATAACACCCTAGAGTTTTATTCTCAATTTATAGGAATAGTTTGGAGCCAAAATAAAATAAAACAAATGTGATAAATTAATTAACAAAAATCAGAAAATAAAGAAAAATAGAAAAATCTTACCTGGCGCTCACCTTGGCCCAGCCCATCTTCTCCCTGTCGTCTTCCTCTCGCCAGTCGGCAGCAGGAGGTGGCCGCCGCTTCCTCCGGCGCGGCCACGCACCTGAGTGCGTGCCTGGCCTCTCCGTTGCGCTGGCCGCGAAGGGATAAGCCTCCCGAGTCCATTCCATCCCTCTCCCTCTCCCCATTCGCTCTCCTGCGCCCCCTCCTCTTAGCCGCCATTAGAGACGAGCTCGAGCTCGAGCTAGTCGTCGCTTCCGGCCACCGCAAGCCTCCCCGAGCACGCCATCCTCTCCGCCTCGACGAGCACATCATCCACGCCAAAGGAAACGAGCCCCCGAGCCCTGCATCACCCTTATCACCATCATCTTCCACTTTCGGCCGCCGGCAAGTCGTCGTCGATTCACCGGATCCAGTGCCTCCCCGAGCAGCATGAGCCTCTCATCGACATCACCATGAGCTCCGGAGTGTTTCCCCCCATCTACCCCTCTCTCTCCTGCTCTCTAGCCCCGTGGCCATCGAACCCGATCTCCGGCCGCCGCCATGGCTCTTCGCCGTTGCTCTCCGGCCACCCCTAGCTCCTCTCGCTGCCCCTGTTAGATGAGGCCGAGCCTGGGCTTCCTTCCAGTGCTCTCGACACTCAAATCCGAGCCTCACAGCACGTTTTAGAGCAACTTCGGCGAGGATCCACCACGGGTTTGGTCGCCCCGGCGAAGCATCGGTGGGGGCCAACGTGGACAACTCATTAGAGCCTAATCCACCCCATAGAGTCGCTGACAGTGGGCCCCAGAGTGGGTCAAACCCCACTTAGCCTCTGGTCAGCGCGGGATTAGCCACTGCCCAGTGGGCCCTACTGGTCAGGTTTGACCTGACCAACCCCTGTTGACCCTGATGACGTCAGCCTGACACAATAGCTCTATTTCTGTGATTAAATTAATTCTAGAAAATGTTGAAACTTTGGAAATTCATAGAAAATCAAATATAACTCCAAATTTGACAAATAATATATGTAAAATGATCATAAATATTCAATGAACACAATGGTGCTACTTTCATGCATGACAAACAAAGTTATGAAACAGCATCACATCAAATCAATTAAAGGAATTTATTAAATGTCCTATTTTAATTAATATTTGAACTTGAATTCAAATCAGCATCAAATCAAATGTTTGATGGCCACACTAGCTCATGCTACGTTTCATTTCATGCCTTGATCATGCATCATATTGTTGCATATGAATGTTAATGATTGTCGCTATTATTTCGGTCGGCTCTGCCCTTCCGGATACGTCCGAATATTCGACTAACGGATTTAATCCTTCTGCTGGGCAACAAGGCAAGCACCCTTTTGATCATCCCGATATAATCCCATGTTCTGCTCTTGCTCCCACTTATTGCATTAGGACAAAATATTTCAAATGCTTTACTTTGGTAGTTGAACCTATTCCTTTGCATGACCTGTCATTGTCACAGTAAATAGCCAAACCTTGCAACCTAGCATACCTGGTAGTTGCTTGAGCCTTGATGTGTCTTATCCTGCTATGCTTGCTATGCCTAGAGTTGTGTGAGGTCTGTTTCATCTGGGTGATGAACAGGAATGGATGAATGTGTTCTAGTGACAAAGAATAAGTGTGGAACATGTTTTGGTAAAGGTACCAATGAAAGGCTATGTAGGAGTACATGGCGGGTTGTTTCATTGGAACCGTCCTTAGGAACTGAGTTCCATATATGTAATCCAAGATTAGTTACTACCACATGCTGGGCCCTGAAATATGACCCCGTTCGACTTATTAATCGCCTAGTACTCAGTCCACGAGTTGCAAGTAGTTTTTGGTGTTTATAGCCATGCTGGAGGCCATGCATAGTGCTGACCTTAGAGGTGGGCTATGGTGTGGTAGGCAATGGCACCCGGATGGTGGGCTTGGGAACCCTGCGCACATTGTTTGGGGCCGTGGCGGAAACCTCGGCCGGACTTCCGTGCGGGTTCACTCTCAAATAGGCAATAAACCTGGACTAGGTATTAGCGTGGTTAACGGTCGTGGCCGACTCCCTCGCTGGGCTTCCGCTTGAATGTTGCCGAGGTGCATGACGTGCACATGGCGATAAGTGGCGAGAGCGTGTGTGAAGAAGTACACCCCTATAGGGTTATGATCTATTCGAATAGCCGCGTCCGCGGATATGAAATACTTGGAGACATATGTTGTTCATAGATAACTTAATGGCTACTCATAGAAGTATCAAGATAAGTGTGAGTATCATGTATGGCATTTCCGTAGGGAGACGGAAAGGAATCCATGATAGTGTATTGTTGTGGTGGTAGTGGACTCGTGTACGACTTACCAAAGTTGATTAAAACTATTTAAAATTGTAGTTAGTCTAGCCAAGAGTCAAAGCTGGCTTGCTGCATGAAACCCCACAACCCCCCCCCCCCCCCCCGTTTATTGATACATGTGCATGAGTAGATAGATCTGTTCTAAAGTCTTGTTGAGTACTTTTGTACTCATGTTTGTTTAATAATTGTTGCAAAAGATACCCACGAGCCAATAGGTGGGTTTTATCTAGACCTCAATGATGACGAGTAGCTGCTGTCCCAGCTAGGACCTGGCCCCTTTCAGAAGGGATCTGTAGATAGTCACGCTTTATGCCTTTTCCTTTCAACTGTGTGTACTCAGACAGCTTTAATGCTTCCGTTTGGTTTGTATGACTCTGCTTGTATGACTTGAGTGTCGGGTCATGACACCCCTACCTGTATGAACTTATTATGCAAGACTCTTCCAAGTCTTCTAAATAAATGTTGTGATGTTGTATGGTTGTGTTGTGATGCCATTGTTGTATTTATGCATATCAAGTATGTCATGCGGACGTGTGATGCACTATGATATGTACGGGATTCGACTAGGACACCTAGTCGTAGGCCCTTAGTAGCTCTCTATATAGAGAAATGCCCATTTGTGCTTCCAACGAGCCTTGGTAGTTCGCTACTGCTCCGGACACATTGGTTGACTGGCATGTATCCTTCTTAGTTGTTGTGTCTGTCCCTACGGGGAAATGTCACGTGATGTAATGGAGTCCTTGTAGCTTGCTACGACTCGTCTACACTCGTTGATGACCGACACCTGCTTCGTTGGTTATGTATGTCTGTCTCTGTACAGTTGAGCCACTTGAGTTTATGACTAGTTATGTCGACCCGAGTTCTTTGACATTGGAATGCTAGCGACACAATTGCATACGCGAGTCAAAAGGCGCAAACGGTCCCGACTAAGGTAAGGTGGCAGCCGTGGGGTTAACCGTGCGTGAGACCGTAGAGGGATGCGATGTGTTACACTCTGGATTCCTATGGCTTAGGATCGGGGTACCGACAGCGTTGGTATCAGAGCTAATTCAATGAACACAATGGTGCTACTTTCATGCATGATAAACAAAGTTATTAAACAGCATCAGGTCAAATCAATTAAAAGAATTTATTAAATGTCCTACTTTAATTAATATTTGAACTTGAATTCAAATCAGCATCAAATCAAAGGTTTGATAGCCACACTAGCTCATGCTACATTTCATTTCATGCCATGATCATGCATCATATTGTTGCATATGAATGTTATTGATTGTCGTTACTATTTTGGTAGGCTCTACCGTTCCGGATACGTCCGAATATCCGACTGACGGATTTAATCCTTCTGCTGAGCAACAAGGCAAGCACCCTTTTGATCATCCCGATATAATCCCATGTTTTGCTCATGCTCCCACTTATTGCATTAGGACAAAATATTTCAAATGCTTTACTCCGGTAGCTGAACCTATTCCTTTGCATGACCTGTCATTGTCACACTAAATATCCAAACCTTACAACCTAGCATACCTGGTAGTTGCTTGAGCCATGATGTTTCTTATCCTGCTATGCTTGCTATGCCCAGAGTTGTGTCAGGTCTGTTTCATCTGGGTGATGAACACGAACGGATGAATGTGTTCTAGTGACAAAGAATAAGTGTGGAACCTGATTTGGTAAAGGTACCGATGAAAGGCTATGTAGGAGTACATGGCGGGTTGTTTCATTGGAACCATCCTTAGGAACTGAGTTCCATGTATGTAATCCAAGATTAGTTACTACCACATGTTGGGCCCTGAAATATGACCCTCGCTCGACTTATTAATCGCCTAGTACTCAGTCCAGGAGTTGCAAGTAGTTTCTGGTGTTTATAGTCATGCTGGAGGTCGTGCATAGTGCTGACCTTAGAGGTGGGCTATGATGCGGTAGGGAGTGGCACGGTGTACCAAGTGGCACCCGGATGGTGGCTTGGGAACCCTGCGCACATCGTTTGGGGCCGTGGCAGAATCCTCGTCCGGACTTCCATGTGGGTTCACTCTCAAATAGGCGATAAACCTGGACTAGGTATTAGCGTGGTTAACGGTCGTGGCCCACTCCCCCGCTGGGCTTCCGCTTGAAGGTTGTCGAGGTGCATGACGTGCACATGGTAATAAGTGGCGAGAGCGTGCGTGAAGAAGTACACCCCTGCAGGCTTATGATCTATTCGAATAGCCGCGTCCGCGGATATGGACTACTTGAAGACGTATGTTGTTCATAGATAACTTAATGGCTACTCATAAAAGTATCAAGATAAGTGTGGGTATCATGTATGGCATTTCCGTAGGGAGACCTAAAGGAATCCATGATAGTGTATTGTTGTGGTGGTAGTGGACTCGTGTACGACTTATCAAAGTTGTTTAAAACTATTTAAAATTGTAGTTAGTCTAGCCAAGAGTCAAAGCTGGCTTGCTGCATGAAACCTCACAACCCCCCTTTATTGATACATGTGCATGAGTAGATAGATCTGTTCTAAAGTCTTGTTGAGTACTTTTGTATTCATGTTTGTTTAATAATTGTTGCAGAAGATACCCACGAGCCAACAGGTGGGTTTTATCTAGACCTCGATGATGACGAGTAGCTGGTGTCCCAACTACGACCTGGCCCCTTTCAGAAGGGATCTGTAGATAGTCACGCTTTATGCCTTTTCCTTTCAACTGTGTGTACTCAGACAGCTTTAATGCTTCCGTTTGGTTTGTATGACTTGAGTGTCGAGTCATGACACCCCTACCTGTATATGAACTTATTATGCAAGATTCTTCCGAATCTTCTAAATAAAATGTTGTGATGTTGTATGGTTATGTTGCGATGCCATTGTTGTATCTATGCATATCAAGTATGTCATGCGTACGTGTGATGCACTGTGATATGTATGGGATTCGACACCTACTCGTAGGCCCTTAGTAGCTCTCTATACATAGAAATGCCCCTTTGTGCTTCCAACGAGCCTTGGTAGTTCGCTACTGCTCCGGACACATTGGTTGACCGGCATGTATCCCTCTTAGTTGTTGTGTGTGTCACTACGGGGAAATGTCACGCGATGTAATGGAGTCCTTGTAGCTTGCTACGACTCGTCTACACTCGTTGATGACCGACACCTGCTTTGTTGGGTTATGTATGCATGTCTGTGTATAGTTGAGTCACTTGAGTTTATGACTAGTTATGTAGATGCGGATTCTTTGACATTGGAATGCTAGCGACACAATTGCATATGCGAGTCCAAAGGCGCAAACGGTCCCGGCTAAGGTAAGGTGGCAGCCATGGGGTTAACCGTGCGTGAGACCGCAAAGGGATGCGATGTGTTACAGGCTGGATTCCTATTGATTAGGATCGGGGTCCCGACAGTCTAGTCGAGTGACGGTGCGCTGGGCGACCGAGTGCTGACGACGCGCGGGGTGACCGCGTGATGTCAATGTGTCCGACTGAGCAACGATGCGCAGGGCAGCCAGTCATTAAATGTTAGTCGTGTAAATGTCATCATATTACTTGCCCGAAAAAAATGTCCGTCCGAGTGAGCTGTCATCCAAAGATGACAACAAAACAAATGATCCTACAAGTAAATAGCAAGTATAGCTACCAATATTCTTTGTTGGATCAAGACGTCCCTGCAAATTAGCTACATATTTGGCAAGCATGGCCAGAAATTTAATTGGCCGGATCGTTGCACATTGCTTGCATGCACCAATTAATTGCCGTGGAAGAAGCATGATTATTATGACGGCAATAAATAGGTAACGTTGGAAATACTCACCAATTAGCTACTTAATCAGCCGATTATACCTTAATGAAACGGTCCATTCATGCTTCCAGGAATTATTAGGAGACCCACGTTAGGCATGCAATCAATGATTGTCGGTGGAGTTGCGTACGGGTGTGCATGGTAGCTCTCCTGTTATTCCCTTTTTTGCAGGCAATTAATTAATCAAGAAAGAGTCCCAGGTAACGCATGTACTTACAGGGCATTGAATGCCATCGATTGCACCCTTGCAGGCTGAGGCTAATTCGTCGGGCGTCATTGCTGCGTGCCTCAGCCAGGGAGACCTCGCTGGCAACCAGCGTCATAGGAAGGAACGCTACGTGCCTGCATCGTGCGGCATCGGCGCTTCCACTGTGGAGGTCACCTCCGAGTGGCTCAGAACACGAGGTTGGAGACGACCAGACGGGCCTTGCCGGTGTCCGTTTTTACGGATGATGATACAGTGAGAAGGCAAGAAATATGGGGCACATCTTGTCCTTTTCGCATCTTCTTTTCTTCATGATTGATCATGCATGGGTGTGTGCGATCCTATGCAAAGAAAACATAAATTCTTTGTTAGAATATTTAGGTAAAAGACTAGACGGAACAGATACTTCCTGGGTCCTTTTGTTTGTAAGAATGGCGTAACGGCCAGAAATCCAGCGGCAAATTTCCCTTGCGACGGTCATCGATCCGCAGCCAAAGATTGAAGAAAAAAGCATTTGCACCATGGCTCGATAGACGCCGATGCCCCACGGTGGGCGCCAACTGTCGTGGTAACGATTCCGACAATAGAAAGGGGATAGGATAAGGAGCATGATCTATCAAGATGCATATGGGTGACGCGGTGGTTTTAGCGAGTTCGGGCCTATCACGGTGGAGATAACAGTCCTACGTCTCATGCTTTGGAGAGGCTTTGTTTTATCTGTCATGGACATAACTTACATGGTATAGAGAGAGAGCTAGAGCTCTAGGGAAAGAATGAGCCCGCAGGGCGACAAGAAGCTCCTCCTAGCTATGTGGAGGGGGTGGCTTATATAGAGTGCGCCACCCCCTCACCTATTATGTTACAAGATAAGGCATTGATGCCACAATGTCAGCCCACTACAGAACCTCCTCTATGCTTCGACTGCCTTGCCGAATGTTGGTATTTGCATACCCGAGCGAGTCATACGGCCTAGTGGTTGACTATCATACGAGTGGATGGAATGTACTTGTACGAATGGATCCATACCGAGTGGATTAGATGTTGTCGCGATCCAGTAGGGATTTTGTGACATCCCGATGCCGACGTTCCAGAAGATTCCCTCTTTATTCCGTTTTCATCGTGTGTCTATTTTTATTTTTTTCGTATCATCATCGCATCACGCGCATCATCTTCATTGCATCGGCATCCCATTGCCGCCAGTTTTCAAACTTGCATCCGTTGTTAGTTGCCGGTTCTCGTCGTTGTCCGTTCTGAGCCCGACCGCACTCGCACGCGCCCACGGCATCGTCGAAACCTTGTTTTAAAAGTGTGTGTAAAACTTTCTCTGATTGGGTTGGAACTTTGCGTGCGGTCGTAATTAGTTGTAGCTAGGCCGCGTGTCAAGTTTCGTCACAATCGGAGTCCGTCTGGTACCCGAACGGTCGACCATAGCGGCATCTTATTCGGTCTACCGTCGGACGTTTTTTGGTGTTTTAAAATCGCGTTGCCGCGCCTCACCGTTTCCCTCTATTCCCCGGCTAGCCTACTCTACACAGCCACCTAGACATTCCCGCGTCCGTGGTGTTCGATCATGATCACGTGGTCGAAAACGGAGTCGGATTCGGATAACCCTAGCCCCCTTTCCTATTTAATCTCCTCCTCCTCTCATTTTGGACAACCAATCCCCCTTGCCTCGTTTTCCATGCAACCCCTAACCCTAGCCCCTCCACCTCTCAGATCTGATCTAGCCTCTCCATCGATCTAGACCGTTGGATCGGAGATCCAACGGCTGAAAATACTCCTAAGCCTTCCATGGAGTTCCTCACGTGCCTCTCCTGTGCCCGAGCTCCTTCTTCCCAAGCAAGGTCGCAGCTCCTCCCCGTTGCGGGAGCACCACCGGCCAGGCAGCAGCAGCCGTCGGAGCTTCTTCGCCGGGCCACCACCTTCTCCTCTCCTCTCCCCTCTTATTCTTCCTCCTTCCCCTTTCCTCACTTGTTTCCTCTCTCTCTATCGTAGGTTCCCGAGCAGCCATGGCGCGAGCCGCCGGCCCCGCTCCGCGTAGCCGCCTTCTCCTCGAGTCACCGGCGGATCTCGCGCCCTCTGCGCCCCCTCGCCGCTCGTCGGTGCCCCGCCGTGGCCCCTGCGCCCGCGCCGACCGAACGGAGCCGCTGCCGCCGCGGCGTCCAGCGCGCTGGAGCGCGACCCGTGCCTGCCCCGATCCAGGAGAGCAGCTCGCCCGCCTGGGCCGCCTCGCTCGCGTGGGCCGGCGCCCCAGGGCCCAATCGGCCTCCCCACCTTCGGCCTGCCTCTCCCCTCCTTCACCAGGCCGGCCCAGCTCTTGGGCCAGGTCTAGCCCGCGAGGTAAGCGCCCCCCGAGCCCACTATTCCCCGCCTTAGGCGGCTTATTCTAAGTTGTGCTCAATGGCTGATTCGGCCCTGATTCGAATCCGGCCCAATAACATTTTTTTCCAAGATTTAGAATTTAATTCTATTTCAGGATTATATAGATATTTTCAAACGGCCGTAGATATTTAACCGAGCATCGGATCGAGATGATCTATATATGAATCTTGTGTAGTTTTGCATGTAGATTCGTAATTTATAACTTGCATGCATGTTGGACGTAGTTTGGCTTGCCTTATGCCTAGTTTAGCGTGTTGGCCCAATAGGGAATTGCCCCGTAATTATTCTCGTGCATGTCCGGATTGCTCAAACTCCGTAGTAGAAATGTTCATGTTTTAGGAAACCGTTTGCCATGTATTTTACAGTAGTTATTTGTATTTTTTTGCACGTAGGATTCTGTAGCTAGTTTGCTATACCGCGTTTAGGACATATTCCCGCATATACGTGTGGCGTTGTTTTTATTTTGCAACCCCTCATGTTATATATGTTTTCGGGGTAGAAAAATCCGTAGGATTTAACTGTGAATTTAGTTTTAGCTTTTGAGCAAGTTATTGTGCGTGATATTTTGCCATGTTGCCCTTTTGTTTATTTTGTGGGATTTAATCCGTGCTTGATATGAAGGAGTTGTCAACTAGAGAGTTGCTCTTGGATGTTTAGACTAGCCCCTCGTAATTTTGGTTGCAATAGAAATCCATGTGTATGTGTGGTTTGCTAGCTCTCAACTTGCTAGGAAATAGTGCTGATTTGGAGATGCTGAGATATTTCTAAGTCTGAAATCTGTTATATTTTGTTGTTGTCTTTACATGAGTTTATGTGGTGATCTATAGCTCTTTTGGGGTTGATGCAATGGAGTTAGTTGTAGACTTTAGGATTCTCTAGCATGTTGTGAATTTTCATGAAATTTGGAGTCCTGTATCTTATGGTTTTGCCGTTGTCAATATGTCTTCAGATCGAAAACTGCATTTTCATAAACTGTGGTTTTCTCTAAGTCGGAAACTGTGTGGGAGAAGACATTTTGTGACTTCTTTTCCTAGTGTTCCATGCCTCCATGCTAGATGTTGTTAGTTGTATGTTGTAGTGCTTCTTGCCCTCTATCGTGTCATGCCTTGGTTGAGTATATTGGTTTTGTGTAGCTCGTAGTTGTGGGGTGTAGAAAATGCTATGTGGCTGATTTTGGCAGATTGTAGTGATTTCTTCTTTAGCTCGTAGTTGTTGAACCGTTGCTCCGATTTGATCGTGTCCTATATGAAGCTTCCTTAGAATCTCGTGTAGTTTCATATTATCTTGTTGGTTGTATGTTTTGAAATGTTGTGGATGCCATTGCACACATTTTGCATTCATGCCATCATATCTTGCGGTGCCCGTATCTTTTGAACCGTAGCTCCGTTGGAGATGTTCTCTATGTGTAAATTGCTTGTAATGACGCGTAGAATCACGTGAACCTATTTATCTTGCTGTTCAACAACTATTTAAATGTGTTAATTCAGATCTGGACAGCATTGTAAATTAACGTGTGAGGTCGTTTCGGAGATGCTATATGTCATTTCCGACCTCATTTAAAATGCCTAGATAGTTAGTTTAATTACGCTTCACCTCTTGCCATGTTTAAGCACATTTAATACTGCCGTGTATCTAATCGGGATAGAACTAAATAATTAAACGTGGAGTTTCGTCAATATGCAACTCGTTGCATATTGAACTTCACTTAATGTGTAGTGTTTGAGTGTTGTGAATTGCCATGCCATGTCTTGCATATATTCTTCTGCTCATGCATCATATGTGGATTGCATCTTTTCGTGCATGTGTCATGGTGAATATCTGTGTTGATGCTTGTTTCCGGTTTCCTTCGTCTCGATAGAGTTCTGCAAGCGTGTCGGATTGTGAGGACCCGTTCGACTACATCGGTTCGTCTACTTCACGGAGCAATTCTTCTTCCAAGCGGGATCTCAGGCAAGATGACCATTTCCCCAGATACCATTACTATCATTGCCATGCTAGTATTATAGTTTCTGTCCTATGTCTCGTTGCCTACCACATGTTAAATATCAGCCTCTCAACAATGCCATGAAAACCTTCAACCTGTTCACAACCTAGCAAACCACTGATTGGCTATGTTACCGCTTGCTTAACCATGTGTTAGCGTTGCTAGTTGCACGTGCAGTTGCTTCCATGTGATAACATGGGTTCCTTGTTATATCACCATATTAATGCTATTTAATTTAATGCACCTATATACTTGGTAAAAGGTGGAAGGCTCGGCCTTTCTAGCCTGGTGTTTTGTTCCACCTTTTCCCCCTTAGTTTCGGCTACCGGTGTTATGTTCCATAATTGAGCGCTCCTAACACGATCGGGGTTGTTATGGGGACCCCCTTGATAATTCGTTTTAGATTAAAGGTGGTCTGGCAAGGCCCAACTTTGGTACTACATTTGCCTAATAACCTAATAAAATTGCATAGGGACTTTCCGGACCCAGAGGATAATTAATCAACCCCCGGGCTAGTGCTCCGCTTGAGTGTTGGTCCCACCTGAGCGATGTCTGGTGCCCCCTGGCCACCCAGGGTTTAGCGATCCCGACGTGTAGCTCATTCGTCGTGTCCTGAGAATGAGATACGCTGCTCCTATCGGGATCGTCGACACGTCGAGCGACCTTGCTGGATTAGTTTTACCTTTGACGAGATATCTTGTGCATCGGGATTCCGGTGTTGCTTTGGGTAATCTCCGAGTTGAGGTTTTCCACTAAGAAGTCCGACGAGATCGCGAGCTTCGTGATCGAGGATTTCTATGCGGCTTGTGGTAATTTGTGATGGACTAGTTGGAGCACCCCTGCAGGGTTAAATCTTTTAGGAAAGCCATGCCCGCGGTTATGTGGCAACGTGGAAACTTTGTTTAACACTGGTTCTAGATAACTTGAAGATAACTTAATTAAAACATGCGAACTGTGTGTGTAACCGTGACTGTCTCTTTCGTGAGTTCCTTCTCCGATCGAGGACACGGTGGGGTTATGTTTGACGTAAGTAGGTGTTCAGGATCATTCATTTGATCATCAGTAGTTCACGTCCGTTATGTGTAGATCATCCCCCTCTTTATTCTTGTACTCGTAATTTAGCCACCATACAAATGCTTAGCCGCTTGCTGCAGCCTCACCACTTAACCTTACCTCACCCATTAAGCTTTGCTAGTCTTGATACCTTTGGAAATGGGATTGATGAGTCCCGTGTGGCTCACAGATTACTACAACACCAGTTGCAGGTACAGGTAAAGGTTAATTGACGCGAGCGCGTTGATTGTTCATTTGGAGTTGCTTCTTCTTCTTCATCATCGATCTAGGATGGGTTCCAGACCGTCATCCTGGGTTAGCAAGGATGGACGTCATTCTTCTTTTCTCGTTTGTTTTCGTCTGTAGTCGGACCCTGCTCTTCTTCGTGATGTTTATGAAATGTACTGTCGTGACATTGATGTAGCTTGTGGCGAGTGTAAGCCAATTCTATATATATCTCATCTTTTCAGTACATGTACTTGTAACGATATCCATTCTTGCGAAACGACGAGATGCGCTGCTATCCCTAACGAGGCCCTCGTGCCAAATTGAGGATAGGATCGCATCTTGGGCGTTAAGGATTTCCCTTGTAGTCCTTAAACTAATAATGAGGTGCCCTTGGGTAGGACGTATAGGTCAGGTCTATGACCCTACCCTAGAACTATATCTCCGTCAATGCCCCTATCCTGATGCTTCCTTCATCTTCTAAGAATCAATATGTCTCCACATAATTTTCCTTCAAATCTTGAAATCAAAGCGTGTTCCCTTTACATCCTCACCCAGATGTACTTATATACTGCTATGACAATGTCAGCTTTTGTAGTCTGCTTCAAACCCAGCTTCTCCCCTCCGTAGATCAAGATGTGACAGCGTCCCAAGGGAATCGGGTGGCGGAGGCGGTTCCCTCACCTCACAGTAAGCTTAGCGCACACACTTTCTCCCTCCCCTCTAGAGACTTGCGACTGCTACACAACAACACATGGAGGGCGGCAGCACTGTATCCACGTGAATCGCCAACTATAAATCGCGCATGCCGGGGGATCAAGCCATGCCTATCCATTCCGTCAACCCGTCGATCGATCCATCAGAACTGATTCATATTATTTTTCTCAAGGATTTTCATTAATGGAGTCCTGGGCATTATTCCCAGTGAGATGGCACTCCCATACATGTATGTGCAGTGGCCCCATCCGATGTCGTGGAAGAGTGCCGGTGCAGGGCATGGGTGGGTGATACGTGTCCAACGTATCAATAATTTTTTGTAGTTTCATGTTATTATATTATCAATCTTGGATGCTTTATATGTTATTTTACATCATTTTTGGGAACTAACATATTAATCAAGTGCCAAGTGCAAGTTGCTATTTTTTCCAGAAAATTGTTCTTTCATAACAAGATTGAGCAAAGCGGCATTAATTTCACAAGATTTCGCACTAGTGGCGGAAGCAATCGGAGTACTAATGAAATCATTATTATTAGTAGTGGAAAAGTCACATAACTTGGTATCCTCTTGAGCCATCATGACAAATCAAGCAATCTAGCACACAAGCAAGCAAACAAAAAGGCGAAAGGAAAACGGGCGAAAAAAAGGCAAATCTTTTTGGTATTTTCTCAATATCGTTTTATAAGTGGGGGAGAGGAAAACGAGAGGCAAATGGAAAATAAAGTAAATGCAAGAGATGAGTTTGTGATGGGTACTTGGTAATCTTGCTATGTATCATCTCCGGCAATGGCTCTAGAAATCCTTCTTGCTACCTCTTAAGCTTGTGTTGGTTTTCCCTTGAAGAGGAAAGGGTGATCCAGCAAAGTAGATAAGTATTTTCCTAAGTTTGTTGAGAACCAAGGTATCAATCCAGTAGGAAGAACAAGCAAGGCTCCAATAGTAGTACCTACACAAATAATCAAACACTTGCACCCAACGCTATAAAGGGGTTGTCAATCCCTTCAGAGTTATTTGCAAGGATGAGATCTGATAGAGATAGGTATAAAATATTGATAGATATGAAAGTAAAACTGAAGTAAATAAATTGCAGCAAAGTATTTTTGGTTTATAGATCTTAAAATATAATAAGGAAAATAGACCCGGGGACCATAGGTTTCACTAGAGGCTTCTCTCATAAAGAAAAATAATACGATGGGTGATAAAATTACTGTCGAGCAATTGATAGAAAAGCAAATAATTACGAAGATATCCAAGGCAATCATTATGCATATAGACATCACGTCCGTGTCAAGTAGACTGAAACGATTGTGCAAGTACTACTATTACTCCACACATCGACCTACTCGTGCGTGCATCTAGAGTATTCAGTTCATGAAGAATAGAGTAACGCATTAAGTAAGATGACATGATGTAGAGGGATAAACTCAAGCAATATGATGAAAACCTTATCTTTTATCCTCGATGGCAACAATACAATACATGCCTCGCTACCCCTACTTTCACTCGGTGAAGACACCGCAAGATTGAACCCAAAACTAAGCATTTCTCCCATTGCAAGAATTACCAATCTAGTTGGCCAAACCAAACAAACATTTTGAAGAGACTTGGAAATATATGAAATCATGCATATAAGAATTCAGAAAAGACTCAAATAATATTCATTGATAATCTGAACATAAACTCACAATTCATCAGATCTCGACAAACACACCACAAAAGAGTATTGCATCGAATTGATGTCCATGAAGATCATGAAGAACATGGTATTGAAGATCAAAGAGAGAGAAGAAGCCATCTAGCTACTAGCTATGGACCCGTAGGTGTGTGGTGAACTACCCACACATTATCGGAGAGGCAATGGAGTTGATGTAGATGCCCTACGTGATCAATTCCCTCTCTGGCAAATTACCGAAAAAGGCTCCCAGATTGGATCTCTCGGGAATAGAGGCTCCCGACGGCGTAAAAGTATTTCGTGGCTCTTTTTGGTGATTCGGGAATATTTGGGAATTTATAGGCCAATAATTAGGGTTAGGAGACCTTTAGGGGGTTCACAATCCAGGGGGCGACACCACCCCACAGGGCGCGTCTTGCAGGCTTGTGGCCTCCCGGCAAGTGCCTTACCCCCTACTCCAAGTCTTTTGCGTGTCTTATGGTCCAAGAAAAATATTTCCGAAGATTTTATTTCATTTGGACTCCATTTAATATTCCTTAACTACAATATTCAAAAATGTGGAAAACACATAAACTCGCACTAGGCTCTAGATTAATAGGTTAGCCCCAAAAATAATATAAAACAACATATAAATGCATATAAAACATCCAAAACATATAATATAATAGCATGGAATAGTCAAGAATTATAGATACGTTGGAGACGTATCAAGCACCCCCAAGCTTAATTCCTGCTCATCCTCGAGTAGGTATATGATAAAAATAGAATTTTTGATGTGGAATGTGCTATGCCACACACAACAGCGCCAGAAATTGACACGTTGACAGAGGCTCGGCTTGCGTTGGTTTTTCCCTTGAAGAGGAAAGGGTGATGCAGCACAGGAGCAGTAAGTATTTCCCTTAGTTTGAGAACCAAGGTATCGATCCAGAAGGAGGGTCTCGTCAAGTCCAGAGTACCTGCGCAAACACAAACAAGCTTGCACCCAACGCTTCAAAGGGGTTGTCAATCCCTTCAAGATTGTTGCAAAGTGAGATCTGAAGGCGGAAAGTGCAACGGAGTAAAAAGTGTAAGGCTGAAAATATGGTGTGGAGTAGACCCTGGGGGCCATAGTGTTCACTAGAGGCTTCTCTCAAAATAGCAAGTATTACGGTGGGTGAACAAATTACTGTCGAGCAATTGATAGAACCGCGCATAGTTATGACGATATCTAAGGCAATGATCATACATATAGGCATCACATCCGAGACAAGTAGACCGATACTTTCTGCATCTACTACTATTACTCCACACATCGACCGCTATCTAACATGCATCTAGTGTATTGAGTTCATGACGAACAGAGTAACGCTTTAAGCAAGATGACATGATGTAGAGGGGTAATCTCAAACCAATGATGAAAACCCCATCTTTTTACCCTTGATGGCAACAACATGATGCGTGCCTCGCTACCCCTTCTGTCACTGGGTGAGGTCACTGCACGGTATGAACCCAAAACCAAGCACTTCTCCCATTGCAAGAATCATGGATCTAGTTGGCCAGACAAAACCCACAACTCGAAGAGAATTACAAGGATATGAAATCATGCATAAGAGAGATCAGAAGAAACTCAAATAAGATTCATAGATAATCTGATCATAAATCCATAATTCATCGGATCTCAACAAACACACCACAAAAGAAGATTACATCGGATAGATGTCCATGAAGATCATGGAGAACTTTGTATTGAAGATCCAAGAGAGAGAAGAAGCCATCTAGTTACTAGCTATGGACCCGTAGGTCTATGGTGAACTACTCACGCATCATCGGAGAGGTCATGGTGTTGATGAAGAAGCCCTCCGTATCCGAATCTCCCCTCCGGCAGGGCACCAGAACATGCCCCAGATGGGATCTTGCGGAGACAGAAGCTTGCGGCGGCGTAAAAGTACTTTTGATGATCTCCTGATTTTTTCTGGAATTTATGGGAATACATAGGCGAAAGACCTAGGGCAAAGGGCGTCCAGGGGGCCCACAAGCCTGGATGGAGCAGCCTCCCCCCTGGCCGCGGGGTGGGGGCTTGTGGGGCCCCTGAGGCTCCCCTGCCTTGGCTCCTAAGCTTCCCGATCTTCGTCCGTTCCAGAAAAAAAAATTCGGGGATTTTCTTACGTTTGGACTCCATTTCAAAATCTCCTCTGAAAAGGGTCAAAAACATGGAAAAAACAGGAACTGACACTTGGCACTGAGTTAATAAGTTAGTCCCAAAAAAGATATAAAAGGCATACAAAGCATCCAAAGTTTGACAAAATAATAGCATAAAACCATCAAAGATTATAGATACGTTGGAGACGTATCAAGCATCCCCAAGCTTAACTCCTGCTCGTCCTCGAGTAGGGAAGTGATAAAGAATGAATTTTTGATGTGGAATGCTACCTAGCATAGTTGTCCTTTGCAACTTCTTTCACGTGGCATGAATGTTCAGATCCATAAGATTCGAAACAATAGTTTGCTATTGACATGAAAACAGTAATACTTCAAGCAAACTAGCAAAGTAATCATGAACTTTCAAAATAACAAGGCCAATGAAAGTTATCCGTCTGGCTATGCTCCATCATCCTCACACAACTAACGTAAATCATGCACAACCCCGGTATTGGCCAAGTAATTGTTTTCGCACTCTTGCTTTCTCAAACTTTTTATAACTATCACGCGATATATGAGCGCGAGCCATGGATATAGCACTATAGGTGGAATAGAGTGTGGTGGTGGTTGTGAGACAAAAAGGAGGAGATGGTCACATTGACTCGGCGTATCCAAAGGCTATGGAGATGCCCATTAATAGATATCAATGTGAATGAGTAGGGATTGCCATACAAGAGATGCACTAGAGCTATAAGTATGTGAAAGCTCAAAAGGAAAACTAGTGGGTGTGCATCCAACTTGCTTGCTCACGAAGACCTAGGGAAATTTTGAGGAAGCCCATCATTGGAATATACAAGCCAAGTTATATAATGAAAATTCCCACTAGCATATGGTAGTGACAAAGCAAGAAGCTCTCAATCATGAAGCACAAGTGTGGAAAAAGATAGTAGCATTGTCCCTTCTCTCTTTTTCTCTCTGTTTTTCATTTGGGCTCTTAGGCCTCTTTTTTCTCTTTTCTTTTCTTTTCTCTTTTTTTTGTTTTTGGGCTCTTTGGCCTCTTTTTTTATTACCTCACATGGGACAATGCTCTAATAATGATGATCATCACACTTTTATTTACTCACAGCTCAAAGATCACAATGATGATGACTCCATAGGAAATGCCTCCGGCAGTGTATCGGGATGTGCAACGATCTAGCATGGCGTATGACGTTGAAACATCTCGCTAGCTATCTTACGATCATGCAATGGAAATATGAGAGTGACGGCACAAGTTATGAGATGGAACAGTGGGAGTTGCACAGCAATATATCTCAGAATGGCTATGAAAATGCCATAGTAGGTAGGTACGGTGGCTGTTTTGAGGAAGGAATTTGGTGGGTTTGTGCATCGGCGAGAATTGCGTGGCACTAGAGAGGCTAGCAATGGTGGAAGGTGAAAGTGCATCTATATCATGGACTCACATTAGTCATGAAGAACTCACATACTTGTTGCGAAAGTTTTTATTAGTAATCAAAACAAAGTGCTAAACGCATACTCTGAGGGGAAGGGTTGGTAGGTGTTAACCATCACGCGATCTCGACCTCAACACAAAGGATGACAATCAATAGATCAATTATCCTCCGACTTCCTAACATAGCGTTTCACCATACGTGCATGCTACGAGAATCACTAACTTCAACACGAGTATTTCTAGATTCACAACACCCTACTAACATAACTCTTAATATTGCCAAATCCATGTCTCAAAACTATTTGAGATGAACCAAAACTTCTCTTTCTATTCAATGTACATGAAGATGGAGGTTTTTGTATCCTCTTTGGGTACCTATCACATTTGGGACTACTTTCATAGCATAAGCCAACTACCAAATCATGCACCGCAGTGCTCTAAAGATATAGGTGAAGAACAAGAGCAAAAGTATCTAGCACAAAAGATATAAGTGAAGCACTATGAGCAAAAGTATCTAGCTCAAAAGATATAAGTGAAGCACTATGAGCATTCTAGCAAAATCACGGTGAGTGCATGTCTCTCTCTCTCTCTCAAAAAGGTGTGCAGCAAGGATGATTGTGGCCAAAAAAAGAAAAGACTCCTATGATACAAGACGCTCCAAGCAAAACACATATCATGTGGTGAATAAAAACATAGCTCCAAGTAATGTTACCGATGGATTGAAGACAAAAGAGGGGATGTCTTCCCGGGGCATCCCCAAGCTTAGGCTTTTTGGTGTCCTTGAATTTGGCTTGGATGCCTTGGGATCCCCAAGCTTGAGCTCTTTCCACTCCTTATCTCTTTGTCCATGAGAACATCACCCAAAACTTGAAAACTTCACAACACAAAACTTAAACAGAAACTTCTGATAACATTATTACAAGAAAACAAACTACCACTTCTTTTGGTACTGTAGCAAACTTGAATTCTATCTATATTGATGATGGGCTACTGTATTCTCACTTTTCCATGGCTAGTACCCCCCCCCCCGATACTAACCATAGTTTCATCAAAACAAGCAACCAACTCAACAAAAATAGAATATGTCAAAAATAGACCACTCTGTAGCAGTCTGTATACTTCGTATACTTCTGGTACCTCAAAAAATCTGAAAAATTACGACGGCCTGAGAAAAAAGCATATCAATCAGCAGCAGAAAGAATCAACAAAAAGCTCTTTCTGAATAAAAATGAAAAATCATATCGTGAGCGAAAAGTTTCTGTCTTTTTCCAGCAGGATCAAAAAACCATTACCAAGACTAGTCATAAAGGCTTTGCTTGGCTCCAACACAAAAAACACAATCACAACAGAATTATGAAAGTGTGGACGCAACAAAACAGAAAGAAAAATATAAATTCATTGGGTTGCCTCCCAACAAGCGCTATTGTTTAACGCCCTTAGCTAGGCATAGAAGCGATAGAATCACGCATCGTCGTCTTTGGTGCTCAAACCATAAGTGGCCCTCATCATGGATCCATAAGGCAATCTTATTTTATTTCTAGGAAAGTGTTCCATGCCCTTCCTTAAAGGAAATTTAAATATAATATTCCCTTCCTTCATATCGATGATAGCATCAATAGTCCTTAGGAAAGGTCTACCAAGAATAATGGGGCATGTAGGATTGCAATCAATGTCAAGCACAATGAAATTCACGGGTACATAGTTCCTATTTGCAATAATAAGAACATCATTGATCCTTCCCATGGGTTTCTTGATAGTAGAATCAACAAGATGCAAATTAAGAGAACACTCTTCAATCTCATTAAAACCCAGAACATCACATAAAGACTTTGGAATCGCAGAAACACTAGCACCCAAATCACACAAAGCATTGCACTCATAGTTTTTTATTTTAATTTTGATGGTAGGTTCCCACTCATCATGAAGCTTTATAGGGATAGAGACTTCCAATTCAAGTTTCTCTTCAAGAGCTTTTATCATAGCTTCGACGATATGATCGGTAAAGGCTTTGTTTTGGCTATAAGCATGTGGAGAGTTTAACATGGATTGCATAAAAAATGCATTCAATCAAGGAGCAACTATCATAATTGAATTCCTTGAAATCCACGATAGTAATTTCATTACTACTCAAAGTTTTAACGTCTTCTACTCCACTTTTAATGCTTTTAGCATCAAGATAGATGGAATCCGAATCATTGGGGCACTTTTCAACCAAAGTGGATTCATATCCAGCCCCATAATCATTAGGTTTGACACAAGAAAACAAAGATTCAATGGGAGTCACACCAAACACTTTAAGATCTTCGTGATTCTCATCACGAGAACACGCCTTTTTAAGCCATTCATGTCTAGCACGAATTTGGGAGGTTCTTTCTTGGCTCTCAATCATGGAAACACACATAGCTTTCAAAGTTTCATCCATGTTGATTTTGGGAGGAGCACATCTAACTTTCACAACATCAACATCACAAGAAATTCTATCAACGCTCTTAACCAAATCGTCAATTTTGAGTAGTTTTTCCTCTATGGACGCATTGATAATCTTTTGAGAGTTGATGAACTCTTTGATATCACTCTCTAGATCAGAGGGTAATCTATTGTAATTTCCATGAGTATTGTTGTAGGAGTTGCCAAAGTTATTAGAGGAGTTACTAGGAAAAGGCCTAGGAACATAGTTTCCTCTAAAAGCATTGTTGTTGCCAAAGTTATTCCTACCAACAAAATTAACGTCCAAGCTAGCGTTGCTACTCTCAATCAAAGAATACAAGGGCATATCAATGGGATTCAAAGGAGCACTTCTACTAGCAACCAAATTCATTAACTCATCCATCTTAGCACTCAACGAGTTAATTTCTTCTATAGCGTGTACCTTCTTACTAGTAGGTGACCTTTCAGTGTGCCACTGAGAGTAGTTTGTCATGATGTTGTCTAAGAGCTTTGTGGCTTCCCCTAACGTGATTTCCATGAACGTTCCACCTGAAGCGGAGTCCAAGATATTTCTAGAAGCGAAATTCAAGCCAGCGTAAAATATTTGAACAATCATCCAAAGACTCAAGCCATGAGTGGGACAGTTTCTAATCATTAATTTCATTCTCTCCCAAGATTGTGCAACATGTTCATGGTCAATTTGCTTGAAATTCATGATATTATTACGGAGAGAGATGATCTTAGTCGGCGGAAAATACTTGGATATATAAGCATCTTCGCACTTATCCCAAGAATCGATACTATTTTTGGGCAAAGAAGAAAACCAAGTTTTTGCGCGATCTCGCAACGAGAAAGGGAAAAAGCTTCAATTTAATCACGTCATAGTCCACATCTTTTTTATTTTGCATATCACAAAGCTCAATGAAGGTATTCATATGGGATGCGGCATCTTCTCTAGGAAGGCCAGAGAATTGCTCTTTCATAACAAGATTCAGCAAAGCGGCATTGATTTCGTATGACTCCGCACTAGTGGCAGGAGCAATCGGACTACTAATAAAATCATTATTATTAGTATTCGAGAAGTCACAAAGTTTGGTGTTTTCATTCATGGTGACTTCATCAAGCAAGCAAGCACACAAGAAAACAAAGAGCAGGCGAGAAAAAGGGCGAACGAAAGGGCGAACGAAAAAGGCAAACGAAAAAAGGAAAATTGGTGAAGTGGGGGAGAGGAAAACAAGAGGCAACTGGCAAACAAAGTAAATGCAAGAGATGAGTTTGTGACACCTACTTGGATGAGTTCCTGACTTGATCTTCCTCCCCGGCAACGGCGCTAGAAATTCTTCTGCTATCCCACAGACAACAGCGCCAAAAATTGACACGTAGACAGAGGCTGGGCTTGCGTTGGTTTTTCCCTTGAAGAGGAAAGGGTGATGCAGCACACGAGCAGTAAGTATTTCCCTCAGTTTGAGAACGAAGGTATCGATCCAGAAGGAGGGTCTTGTCAAGTCCAGAGTACCTGCGCAAACACAAACAAGCTTGCACCCAACGCTTCAAAGGGGTTGTCAATCCCTTCAACATTGTTTGCAAAGTGAGTTCTGAAGGCGGAAAGTGCAACGAAGTAAAAAGTGTAAGGCTGAAAATATGGTGCGGAGTAGACCCTGGGGGCCATAGTGTTCACTAGAGGCTTCTCTCAAAATAGCAAGTATTATGGTGGGCGAACAAATTACTGTCGAGCAATTGATAGAACCGCACAAAGTTATGACGATATCTAAGGCAATGATCATACATATAGGCATCACGTCCGAGACAAGTAGACCGATACTTTCTGCATCTACTACTATTACTCCACACATCGACCGCTATCCAGCATGCATCTAGTGTATTTAGTTCATGACGAATAGAGTAACGCTTTAAGCAAGATGACATGATGTAGAGGGATAATCTCAAACCAATGATGAAAACCCCATCTTTTTACCCTTGATGGAAACAACACGATGCGTGCCTCGCTACCCCTTCTGTAACTAGGTGAGGTCACCGCACGGTATGAACCCAAAACCAAGCACTTCTCCCATTGCAAGAATCATAGATCTAGTTGGCCAGACAAAACCCACAACTCGAAGAGAATTACAAGGATATGAAATCATGCATAAGAGAGTCAGAAGAAACTCAAATAAGATCCATAGATAATCTGGTCATAAATCCACAATTCATCAGATCTCGACAAACACACCGCAAAAGAAGATTACATCGGATAGATCTCCATGAAGATCATGGAGAACTTTGTATTAAAGATCCAAGAGAGAGAAGAAGCCATCTAGTTACTAGCTATGGACCCGTAGGTCTATGGTGAACTACTCACGCATCATCGGAGAGGTCATGGTGTTGATGAATAAGCCCTCCATATCCGAATCTCCCCTCCGGCAGGGCACCGGAACGTGCCCCAGGTGGGATCTTGCGGAGACAGAAGCTTGCGGCGGCGGAAAAGTACTTTCGGATATCTCCTGATTTTTTCTGGAATTTATGGGAATATATAGGCGAAAGACCTAGGGCAAAGGGCGTCCAGGGGGCCCACAAGCCTGGATGACGCGGCATCCCCCCTGGCCACGGGGTGGGGGCTTGTGGGGACCCTGAGGCTCCCCTGCCTTGGCTCCCAAGCTTCCCGATCTTCTTCCGTTCCAGAAAAAATCTTTTCGGGGATTTTCTTACGTTTGGACTCCGTTTCAAAATCTCCTCTGAAAAGGGTCAAAAACATGGAAAAAACAGGAACTGGCACTTGGCACTGAGTTAATAAGTTAGTCCCAAAAAATATATATAAGGCATGCAAAACATCCAAAGTTTGACAAGATAATAGCATGAAACCATCAAAAATTATAGATACGTTGGAGATGTATCACAATGCTACCTAACATATTTATCCATGTAATATTCCCTATTGTGGCATGAATATTCAGATCCATAAGACTCAAAACAAAAGTCTATATTGACATAAAAACAATAATACTTCAAGCATACTAATAAGGTAATTGCTTCCTTTCTAAATAGCATGATCTTAGAAAGTTATCCCTACAAAATCATATGGTCTAGCTATGCTCCATCTTCACCACACATAGTATCTAAATCATGCACAACCCCGATGAAAATCAAGCAATTGTTTCACACTTTTTATGTTCTCAAACCTTTTAAACTATCACTCAATACATGAGTGTGAGCCATGGATATAGTACTATAGGTGGAATAGAATGTGGTGGAGGTTGCAAAGGAAGGAGAAGATAGTCTCACATAAACTAGGCATATCAAAGGGCTATGGAGATGCCCATCAATTGATATTAATGTGAGTGAGTAGGGATTGCCATGCAACAAATGCACTAGAGCTATAAGTGTATGAAAGCTCAAAAAGAAAACTAAGTGGTTGTACAAAGACGTAATTCCAATAGTTATATGAAAGTGACAAAATAGGAGACTCTTTATGAAGAACATGGTGATACTTTGAAGAAAAAGTGTGGAAAAAGATAGTAGCATTGTCCCTTCTCTCTTTCTCTCATTTTCTTCCTTTTTTGTTGGGCTTCTTTGGCCTATTTTATTTTTTTGTGGGCTTCGCTGGCCACTTTTATATTTTTCTAAAGTTTGGATACTCATCGTAACTTATGAGGGAATCATAGCTTCCATCATCCTATTCTCACACGGGACAATTCTCTAATAATGCAAATCATCACACTTTTATGTACTTACAAATCAAAGATTACAACTCGATACCTAGAACAAAGTATGACTCTATAAGCAATATGGAAGTGGTGGTGTGTGTCATAAAAATGGGACAGTGGTGTTGCATGGCAATATTGTTGGGGAACGTTGCATGGGAAACAAAAAATTTCCTACACACACGAAGACCTATCATGGTGATGTCCATCTACGAGAGGAGATTTGGATCTATGTACCCGTGTAGAACGCACAGCAGGAAGCGTTAAGAAAAGCGGTTGATGTAGCGGAACGTCTTCACGTCCCTCGAACCGTCCCACGAACCGTCCCGTGATCCGTCCCACGATCCATTCCGATCTAGCGCCGAACGGACGGCACCTCCGCGTTTAGCACAAGTACAGCTCGACGATGATCTCGGCCTTCTTGATCCAACAAGCAAGAGAGAGAAGTAGATGAGTTCTCCGGCAGCGTGACAACGCTCCCGTGGTCGTGATGATCTACTCCTGCACGGCTCCGCCCGAGCTCCGCAGAAATCCGATCTAGAGGTAAAACCATGTGGTCTAGGGTTGAGTTTTACGTGGCAACAGTTGTCTCAAATCAGCCCTAAAACACCACTATATATAGGAGGGAGGGGTAGGTCTAGCCTTGAGGGACAAGCCCTCAAGGTGCACCGGCCAATGGGAGGAGGAGGACTCCTCCTCCAATTCAGTTTGGGAAGGAGGAGTCCTCCTCTTCCTTCTCACCTCCCTATTTCCCTTTTTATTTTATTTTCTTTTGGTATTTTCTTATGTGGTGCCATGGTCCCCTTGGGCTGAATCCACCAGCCCACTAAGGACTTGTAGCGCCACCCTAGTGCCTTGGGCTCACTCCCGGGTGGGTGGGCCCCTCCCGGTGAACTCCCGGAACCCATTCGTCACTCCCAATACACTGCCGGAAATGCCTAAAACTTTCCGGTGACCAAATGAAACCATCCTATATATCAATCTTCGTTTCCGGACCATTCTAGAAACCTTCGTGGCGTCCGTGATCTCATCCGAGACTCCGATCAACATTCGGTAACCACACATATAACTAAACTATACTAAAACATCATCGAACGTTAAGTGTGCAGACCCTGCGGGTTCAAGAACTATGCAGACATGCCCCGAGGCACTCCTCGGTCAATATCCAATAGCGGGACCTGGATGCCGATATTGGATCCTACATATTCTCTGAAGATCTTATCGGTTGAACCTCAGTGTCAAGGATTCATATAATCTCGTATGTCATTCCCTTTGTCCTTCGGTATGTTACTTGCCCGAGATTCGATCGTCGGTATCCGCATACCTATTTCAATCTTGTTACCGACAAGTCTCTTTACTCGTTCTGTAATACAAGATCCCCTGACTTACACTTAGTCACATTGCTTGCAAGGCTTGTGTGTGATGTTGTATTACCGAGTGGGCCCCTAGATACCTCTCCGTCACACGGAGTGACAAATCCCAGTCTCGATGCACACTAACTCAACGGACACCTTCGGAGATACCTATAGAGCACCTTTATAGTCACCCAGTTAAGTTGCGACGTTTGATGTACACAAGGTATTCCTCCGGTGCCAGTGAGTTATATGATCTCATGGTCATAGGAATAAATACTTGACACATAGAAAACAATAGAAATAAAACGACACGATCAATATGCTACATTAATAGTTTGGGTATAGTCCATCACATGATTCTCCTAATGATATGATCCAGTTATCAACTGACAACACTTGCATATAGCCAGAAAACCTTGACTATCATTGATCAACTAGCTAGCCAACTAGAGGCTTGCTAGGAAAATTGTTTTGTCTATGTATCCACACATGTATCTATGTTTTCATTCAATACAATTATAGCATGGATAATAAACGATTATCTTTAAACAGGAAATATAATGATAACTATTTATCATTGCCTGTAGGGCATATTTCCAAGAGTCTCCCACTTGCACTAGAGTCAATAATCTAGTCCTCACATCGCCATGCGATTTACATTGTAATAAATCGAACACCCATACAGTTCTGGTGTTGATCATGTTTTTGCCCGTGGAAGAGGTTTAGTCAGTGGGTTTTCTATATTCAGATCTGTGTGCACTTTGCAAATATTCACGTCCTCTCCTTCGACGTAGTCGCGGATGAGGTTGAAGCATCGTTTGATGTGTCTGTTCTGCTTGTGAAACCTTGGTTCCTTTGCTAAGGCAATGGCACTAGTGTTGTCACATAACAGAGTTATTGGATTTAGTACGCTTGGCACAACTCCAAGATCTGTCATGAACTGCTTCATCCAGACACCATCTTTCGCTGCCTCCGAGGCAGCCATTGTCACAGCCCTAGATTATAGCTTGTAGTTAGGTGCATCAGTGAGCATTCATGCATGCATTCCAATCCATTTAACTGAAATGGGAACGATCTACAAATGGGGATGATCAAACCCTAGCACCAAATAAAATTCAAATAGGTTCAACAAGGATTATTTTCAATGAACCCAAATGGTCTTAAAAAATGTTCACCCTTTTTGGTAAATGTTGGAAACAACATACTAGAGGTGATAAACCTTTTCACAACTATTTTGTCATTTTAATTTAATCATAAATGCATCTGAAAATGATAAGTAAATTACTATAAATATTTTTAGTCTTTTCAAAAATGATGAATCTTTTTGTGGAGCTAGGAAATAACCCAAAACAAACCCTAATAATGATTTTAATATTTTGACTTAGGTCTGCAGCCAAAACAAAATAAATGACAGAAATATCAAACAGGAAGAATAAAAAAAGAGGGAAGCTTACCTGGCGCCAGGGGCAGGCCCAGCCCACCACAGGCTCCCCTGTCATCTTCCACCTCCTGCCAGTAGGCAGAGGGGAAGATGAGCACGGGGCTGGCCGCGCCACCTCCTCCTTCGCCGTGGCGTTTCCCCTCACCTCCACCGCGCCAGCAAATCCCCTCCTCTTCCTTATCTCCTCCTCCTCTCTCCATTTCCTCTTCTCCCTGGTTCTCCTCTGCTCTCCTCTCCTGCCGCCATTGCCGAGCTCTAGTTCGAGCTCGCCACTGTGGCCTCCGTCCACCCCCCGCCTCGCTGACCTTCTCCTTAGCTCCGCCTCAAAGAGCAGCTCCTCACCGCCAAGTCAATCGAGCCGGGAGCCCCTGCATCGCCCTCACCGCCGCCATTTCGTCCTCCGACCAACGGAATCCGCCGTCGTCGATTCGGTCTGCCCCGGGCCTCTCCAACCTCCCCGATGCTAAAAACGGAACCACAGTGAGCCCCTGATCTTTTCCCCTCTCTCGCCCGTGTGAATAACCCTCCAGAGCCACCTCCCCGAAGATGCCGAACTCCGGCCGCCGCTAGAGCTCGTCGCCGGCACCTTCTCCGGTCACCCAAGACCCTCCTGCTACCCCTGCTGGATCGGCTGCTTCGCCAGCTTCGCATAGCCCTCAACCGCGATCGAAATGGTGCCCTCTAGCCTCGGTTACGCCAACTCCGCGGAGCCCTCCACCGCGGGCTTGGTCGCCGGCGACCACCCTCCGGTGGGCGTCGACGTGGCCGGCCATTAGGGCCTAATTCCCCTCCCCACAGACGTTGACAGAGGGCCCCACGTGTGAGTCAAACCCCCATTAGGGTGGGTCAACGCCGGATTAAGCCCTGGGTCACTGACAGTCGACCCCACTGGTCAGGTTTGACATGACCCAGGTGTTGTTGACTGGCGACATCAGTCTTACGTCACTATGATGCAATAATGCAATTTCTGATTTTAAATAATTCTAGAATAATAGAAAAACTTTAAAAACTCATACAAAATAATCTGTAAGTCCAATGAAAATAATTTATATATGAAAAATGATCAAAAAAATTCAAGGAATCTAATTATGGCATTCTCATGCATGTTTGAGAAATTTAACATCACCAAGTAGGCAAAATGATGATTAGGGTAAATTTAATAAATAGTTTGGAGTTGGAATTTGGTATATATTTGAATTCCACTTCAATGAATAGGACCAAACATTGATCTAGGAAACTCAGTACATCAATATGCCATCTTCATGCATGATAAAAGAAGTTATGCCTAAGCATCAGGTCGAATCAACTAAAAGGTTATCTAAAAAATAACTTGCTTAAAATGATATTTGAATTCTAATTCAAACCAGCTTCAACTTAAGAAATGGTAGCTATATTAGCCCTACCACTTCTCTTTTTCATGTCATGATCATGCATCATAGTGTTGCATTTCCGTGAAGTAATTATTGTTCTTTCATGTTTGCCGGTGTTGTTCCCTCTCGGTAGACGATGGTTCCGACGATGTGATCGTTGACATTGATGAAGACTCATTGCTATCTTCAGACGTGTCAGGCAAGCAAACCCCCTTGAGCATACTAATATAAACCCACTCTCTCGCTCCTACTCTCTTTTATTGCATTAGGACAAACACGATTCAAACCTGATTTTGTCACAATAAATAGGTTAAACCACTAAGCATGAGTACCAACTGCTTGAGCCTTGTTGTGCTTACTCATCCATGCTTGATTATTGTGCCTGCTATGCTTAGAGTTGTGTCAGGTCTGATCCATCTGGGCGATGAATTGAAATGGTTGTGTTCATGTTCTACAGTGTGAGAGAAAAGGTGTGAATCCAATTTGGTAAAGGTAGCGATGAGAGGCCATGTAGCAGTACATGGTGGGTTGTCTCATTGGGACCGTCCTTAAGAACTGAGTTATGTGTATGTTATCCAAGACAAGATACCACCATGCATTGGGCCCTGAAATATGGCCCCGCTCGGCTTATTAATTGCCTAGATCTCTGTCCAGGAGTTGCAATTAGTTTCTGGTGTTTGTAGGAAAAGTGTTGGCGACCGTGTTTAGCTCTGCTCGACGGGGTAGGCTTCAGTGCGGTAGATACACAATGGCACGGTGTACCAAGTGTCACCCGGATGGTGGGCTTGGGAACCCTGCGCACATTGTTTGGGGCCGTAGAGGAAACCTCGGCCGGACTTCCTTGCGGGTTCAGTCTCAAATAGGCGATAAACCTGGACTAGGGTCTTGTGTGGTTAATGGTCGTGGCCGACACCCACGCCAGTGCTTCCGCTTGAAGGTTGCTGAGATGCATGACGTGCATATGGTGCTAAGTGGTGAGAGCATGTGTGAGGAAGTATACCCCTGCAGGGTTAATCAATCTATTCGAATAGCTGCGTCCTCGGATATGGACTACTTGGAAACATTACGTGGTACATAGACAATTTAAATGGTATTCTAAAACATGCAAGATAAGTGTGAGTGCTATGGATGGCCTTCTCGTAAGGAGACGAGAGTGGATCCATGATGGTGTATTGATTGGTGAATATGTGGACTCGTGTGCGCTATCCCACCTCAAATAAAGAACATGTAGTCGTAGTACAAGTTAGCCAAGAGTCAAAGCTGGCTTGCTGCAATCAAACCCCACAATCCTTTCATTGATAATGATGCATATGTAGATAGTTCTGATGTAAGTCTTACTGAGTACTTTTGTACTCACGGTTGCTTTATTTATGTTTTTGCAGAGAAGATTTTAGCCTCATTAAAGGTTTCTTCACGATGTGTTCGATGTTGACCGGAATAGCTTCGGAATCCCAGACAGAGGTCTGGTTCCTTTGGTAGGGTCGTTTTAGCTTTTCAGGCTCTTCCAGCCAACTTTAGTAGATGTCCGTACCTAGACATGTTTTGCTTCCGCTTGATGTTTGTATGATTTGAGTGTCGGGTCACGAGACCCCTGTTTGTAATATCATACTATGTTGACTCTTATAAGTCCTTAATAAAAGCTTGAGTCATAGAGTTATGTTGTGATGTCATGTTGTATCTACACATATCGTGCATATTGTGTGTATGTTATGAAATGCATTATATGTGTGGGATTCGACACCTAGTTGTGTGCCTTTAGTAGTACTCTTTACGAGGGAATGCCTCTTTGTGCTTCCACCAAGCTTTGGTAGCTTGCTACTGCTCCTGACACATTGATTGACCGACATGTATCCTTCTTTGCTGCTGTGTCTGTCCCTTCGGGGAAATGTCACACGGTGTAATGGAGTCCTTGTAGCTTGCTACGACTCATCTACACACGCTGATGACCGACACCTGCTTTGATGTGTTATGTATGCATGTCCCTGTACGGATGTACCACTTGGGTTTATAACTAGTCATGTCGACCCGGGTTCTTTGTCGTTTGAACGCTAGCGACACATTCATATACGTGATCCAAAAGACGCAAACGGTCCCGACCAAGGTAAGGTGGAAGTCGTGGAGTTTACCGTGCGTGAGGTCGCAAAGTGATGTGATGTGTTACAGGCTAGGTTCTTATGATTCAGGATCAGGGTCCCGACAGCTTTGGTATCATAGCTTGACTGCATGTAGGATAACACAGCCAAACTGGTCGATGTTGAGTCTAGCAACTCTTTAGTTATATAAGGAAATTGTTTGTGGAAGGGAACGTAAGGCTCTTTTTACTCCTTTCCTTGTGTCATTCTTATTCTGAGTCATCCTCTTCTTTATTCTACGGGCTTTAAGGATTAGGCTTTCTCATCTATTCATTACGATGACGAGTTACTATGCTAGAGAGCTATAGGAAAGTTGTTGTCTTCAAGGATCAGTGTCTCCATAAGAATTCAATTGTTATGTTGTTAGTTTGCTTGCAGGTTGCCTCATATTTCATGCATGTGCAGCCGTTATGCTGTCTGAGTTTTCCAAGATTTCTAAATAATCCGATGCAATTGCAAATCCTCTCATCCCGAGTTAATGTCTTTTTGGCCGGACAAAGCACACTAATCATTGTGTTGAGGTACTCTATTACCTCGACGTTTTGTTGAAGTATTAGGAAAACATGTTACCTCCGAAACCACCCAATAGTCTAGATGTGTTTTGGTCCCCAATGTGATAATTCTGGCCATCATTTTCGAAAACATTCCGTGATGTTATTTAGCTAGTAGGTATTCTATTTCCTGGTCTTTGAATCCAAGGATCATTCTGCTCACTTCTGTTGATAGTGTTGCTAGTTCCTTTAGAATGATTAGTAACCTTGTTGTAGTTCCAAGGTTCGTGGTATATCATTTTTCCAACACCATGGACCATCTATGGAAGAAGTTCTTCGTGAACTAAAGATCATAACAAGAGTGCCCGTGATGAGTTCTCTACTCCATATTGTGATTCTGCCTACTCCGCCCTTCTGCATGGGTTATCTGGAAGAATTATGTTGAACTCGTTCGACATGCTAATCTATGCATCCACAAGTTAGAAAAATCATGTGCTCTTAAGTTGGCTCTCTTCAATTGTTTCTGTCCTTCATTTATGAGAGGATAGTTAAGAGCAGTTGTGCATTCGTGTCATTGATTTTTTTTGTTCTGGTAGTGTGTCGAGCCATTCTATGTTAGAATGACTGGGAGAAGCAAACTGTAGTACCACATCCATTTCTTGGATTGGGTCAAAGTAGTTGTATTCCGCAGATCAAAATGCCAATCCAACTTTTGCTCTGTTCTATCTTGGAGTATTACCCTCTTTTGTCAATATTGTTGTGAGAATTGCACCATATCTTATGAGCTCTTGATGTAGTGATACTTCTCGACATCATTATTCATCCCTCGGTTTCAGTGTTGGTTGTAACCGGAATATCGACAAGTGAACCATTATGTGTGAAATCAATACTCCTAGCAATGTTATTGCTTGGTAGCTAATGGACAATAATTTCACTCTTATGGTGATGGTGATTGAATCGTCATCCTAAGATTGACCGTGCTACCTAGTCCATGTTTCATGGTGCACTTTTCGACCAATGGGTTAGGATTGTATCAATCCTTCGCTCTTTGATCATATAATCTTGCCCTGAAAAATGAGATTGTTTCCGAGCTTAATAACACGTGGTTCGTGATTTTCCGAATATCTTCTCGGAAGTAATACCAGGTTTTTCCTGACTGTTATGATAGAGCTCGTGCTCACGTTGGTTTCCCTATAAGCCATCTTCTCCAAGAATCCGTGTTGGATACCCCCGAGCTAGTTGGTTAAGCTAAAAAACAACTTGGAGAGTTGGAAGATAAAAGCTTTGCCTAAACTTAGTTCATTTTAAAGGGATATCTTTCCTGTTGTATGAGTCTTGAAGAAAGATGATATTGTCATCGGTTGATTCGTGTGATCAATTGTTGCATATATTATCTTGTCCAATTTTGATTTGAGTATGGGCTATTGTCAAATCAAACTCAGAACCAAAGATTTTCGTAACGGTGTCTTACTCGTGGATTTCCTTGAGTATACACCATTATATTGTTTGATCTGACCAATGCTATTATCTTGCTCACATAGTTGTGGAAATCCATTTATATGGATAGCTCGATGAATTGTTGTTGAGTCCATTGGCAACATTTTCATTTGTTCCATGATTTATGTTGGACATTAAGTTAGTGCTGGAAACTTTGTAGACATTGTCCTCGTGTCTCGTGCACGAGGTATATGTTAGGTGTAAGAAGTGACTTCCTCTAATTCATGTGCATTGGTGCAAGTTGCTGCCACGAATTTGAGAAGGTCGTTTTGTTTTCTTCGGAATCATCCCAAATCAGTCATGCATGTGCGAAGTATGTTGTGGTTTGATACTTTGCAACCTCACTCTCCATGTGTATTTCCTAGCACACCAAGCCATTGATTGATTTGTTCGAGGAAAAGAAGTTAAGTGACATTCCTGAAGGTACCAGACGGACTTGCACATAGCTTCGTTACCCGCAATGATGATTTCCACCCAGAACTCGGTAGTGTTTTGTTGTAAGACTTTTCATGTGCTCATCATTGCCTTGGGCAGTGTGTTCACGTGGGTCTCGCAATCCAGCTCATGTTTTGCAGTTTTCTTCCGTAGTTCATTTCCTGAGAATCTCGCAACGTTATGCCGTCGATTTGTGTTGCAAACTTTCTTTTCGGACATGCTGAGTCTGAAGCATCGTGTCCCCAACTGGAGCTGAATCTCAGGCAGTTATAATGGTTGGAACTTTTCCCAAGAATTATAATATTGGTATCTCTGTAACCCGGTAAAGTGATGTAATGGCTAGCACACCTAGCCGGAAGACTTAATATTATAATATCTCGCATCAGCAACCTTAGCCATCTCCCCGTGAGGACCTTGTATGACTTATTTTGGAAGTTCTTCCTCATGGACCCCCTTTGAGCCCCAAAGTCCGACCTATACTTGTTGTGCTTAATATCAAGCATGACCTATAATTGGGTTGTGCTAGTACATCAAGGACAACATTAGAAGCGGAGTGCTAAATGTCTCTCGGTCGATTAAACAGATTTCGTTCCCTTGGCATCGCTAACGTGAAATCTGAGCAAGTGTTGTCTTCCTTTGCATCTGCATACTCCATCATTGTTCATCATGGTAGTATGATGTGTCACCAAGATCTAGGCACATATATTGGTAAAACCTTGATGGATATGGAAATGCTCAAGTTCTTGAGAGCACGCTCAGAAACTAGGTTATATCCTCGGTAGTAATTGGAATGTGCCTTCCGTTTGCCGAGTTGTTCTATAACCCTAGTTTCTTTTCAATCTCAGTATGCCATTCTTTTGAATTCCTTCAAACGATCATTTGACGATTACCTTAGGCTGGTATGAAGAGTTTCAATGATCGTTGTATCAAAAGTAATTCTTTTTGCCACTTAAGGGAATAATTCTACGAGTCACCTTCCTAAGGTGCCCCGTTATGGTATGTAGGGCAACTTAACTCCTCGCTACTTTCAAACCTCGTCTCCATCTATTTTAAGCATGGAATTGTTGCCAACCAATTGAACCTTTGTCATATGACTCATTTCCTCGTTTCTGTCATGTGTGTTTGGTGTCTCAGCTCAAGGGACGTTCCTACGTCTCATCCTATGAGTTGATCTTGAGTTGCTCGATCTTGACGAGATCGAATCTTGTAGAGTCTTCATGTTATTGTCGTCGTGTTAGATGAACACCTCAGAGACAAAGATGCCAAGATCAACCTGATGCAATGAATCAACAACTTCAAGAAGGGAAATTGGATCGTGAAGATTACGATAGTTTACTGTCCCCTCTTCCTCTTCTCGACTACGCGTGAATCTCGGGATGAGATTCTTGTTTAGTGGGGGTGAGTTGTCATAGTCATAGATTATAGCTTGTAGTTAGCTGCATTAGTGAGCATTCATGCATGCATTCAAATCCATTTAATTGAAATGGGGATGATCTACAAATGGGGATGATCAAACCCTAGCACCAAATAAAATTCAAATAGGTTCAACAAGGATTATTTTCAATGAACCCAAATGGTCTTCAAAAATGTTCACCCTTTTTGGTAAATGTTGGAAACAACATACCACAGGTGATAAACCTTTTAACAACTCTTTTGTCATTTTAATTTAATCATAAATGCATCTGAAAATGATAACTAAATTACTATAAATATTTTTAGTGTTTTCAAAAATGATGAATCTTTTTGTGGAGCCAAGAAATAACTCAAAACAAACCCTAATAATGATTTCAATATTTTTGACTTAGGTCTGAAGCCAAAACAAAATAAATGTCAGAAATATCAAACGGAAATAATAAAAAAAGAGAGGGAAGCTTACCTGGCGCCACACGCAGGCCCATCCCACCAGGGGCTCCCCTGTCATCTTCCTCCTCCTGCCAGTAGGCAGAGGGGAAGATGAGCATGGGGCTGGCCGCGCCACATCCCGCTTCGCCGTGGCGTTTCCCCTCGCCTCCACCGCGCTAGAAAACCCCCTCCTCTTCCTTATCTCCTCCTCCTCTCTCCATTTCCTCTTCTCCCTGGTTCTCCTCTGCTCTCCTCTCCTGCCGCCATTGCCGAGCTCGAGTTCGAGGTCGCCACCGTGTCCTCCTTCCACCCCTCGCCTGCTGACTGATACGTCTCCAACGTATCTATAATTTTTGATGGTTTCATGCTATTATCTTGTCAAACTCTGTATATTTTGCATGCCTTTTATTTATTTTTTGGGACTAACTTATTAACTCAGTGCCAAGTGCCAGTTCCTGTTTTTTCCATGTTTTGACCCCTTTCAGAGGAGATTTTGAAACGGAGTCCAAATGGAAGAAAATCCCCAAAAAGTTTTTTCTGGAACGGCAGAAGATCGGAGAACTTGGGTGCCAAGCCAGAAGAGCTCCAGGGGCCCCACAAGCCCCTACCCCCACGGCCAGGGGGGCGCGCCATCCAGGATTGTGGGCCCCCTGGAGGTCCCCTGACGTAGATCTTTCGCCTATATAATCCCAAAAATTCCAGAAAAAATAAGGAGATCATCGCAATTACTTTTCCGCCGCCGCAAGCTTCTGTCTCCGCAAGATCCCATCTGGGGCACGTTCTGGTGCCCTGACGGAGGGGGATTCGCACACGGAGGGCTTCTTCATCAACACCATGACCTCTCCGATGATGCGTGAGTAGTTCACCATAGACCTACGGGTCCATAGCTAGTAACTAGATGGCTTCTTCTCTCTCTTGGATCTTCAATACAAAGTTCTCCATGATCTTCATGGAGATCTATCCGATGTAATCTTCTTTTGCGATGTGTTTGTCGAGATCCGATGAATTGTGGATTTATGATCAGATTATCTATGAATCTTATTTGAGTTTCTTCTGATCTCTCTTATGCATGATTTGATATCCTTGTAATTCTCTTCGAGTTGTGGGTTTTGTCTGGCCAACTAGATCTATGATTCTTGCAATGGGAGAAGTGCTTGGTTTTGGGTTCATACCTTGCGGTGACCTCACCCAGTGAGAGAAGGGGTAGCGAGGCACGCATCATGTTGTTGCCATCAAGGGTAAAAGGATGGGGTTTTCATCATTGGTTTGAGATTATCCCTCTACATCATGTCATCTTGCTTAAAGCGTTACTCTGTTCGTCATGAACTCAATACACTAGATGCATGCTGGATAGCGTCGATGTGTGGAGTAATAGTAGTAGATGTAGAAAGTATCGGTCTACTTGTCTCGGACGTGATGCCTATATGTATGATCATTGCCTTAGATATCGTCATGACTTTGCGCGGTTCTATCAATTGCTCGACAGTAATTTGTTCACCCACCGTGATATTTGCTATTATGAGAGAAGCTTCTAGTGAAAACTATGGCCCCCAGGGTCTACTCCACACCATATTTTTAGCCGTACACTTTTTACTTCGTTGCTCTTTTCGCCTTCAGATCTCACTTTGCAAACAATTTTGAAGGGATTGACAACCCCTTTGAAGCGTTGGGTGCAAGCTTGTTTGTGTTTGCGCAGGTACTTTGGGCTTGACGAGGCCCTCCTTCTGGTTTGATACCTTGGTTCTCAAACTGAGGGAAATACTTACTGCTCCTGTGCTGCATCACCCTTTCCTCTTCAAGGGAAAAACCGACGCAAACCAGAGAAGTAACAAGAAGAATTCCTACGCGCCAGGGAAGGACTTTTGTTGCCGCAGTAGAAGAATTTCGGGTGCCGTTGCCGGGGAGGAAGATCAACTCAAGAACTCATCCAAGTAGGTGTCGCAAACTCATCTCTTGCATTTACTTTGTTTGCCAGTTGCCTCTCGTTTTCCTCTCCCCCACTTCACCAATTTGCCTTTTTCGTTCGCCCTTTTTCTCGCTTGCTTCTTGTTTGCTTGTGTGCTTTCCTGCTTGCTGAAGTCACCATGAATGAAAACACCAAACTTTGTGACTTCTCGAATACTAATAATAATGATTTTATTAGTACTCCAATTGCTCCCGCCACTAGTGCGGAGTCATACGAAATCAATGCCGCTTTGCTGAATCTTGTCATGAAAGAGCAATTCTCTGGCCTTCCTAGTGAAGATGCCGCATCCCATCTCAACACCTTCATTGGGCTTTGTGATATGCAAAAGAAAAAAGATGTGGATAATGACATGATTAAATTGAAGTTTTTTCCTTTCTCGTTGCGAGATCGCGCAAAAACTTGGTTTTCTTCTTTGCCCAAAAATAGTATCGATTCTTGGGATAAGTGCAAAGATGCTTATATATCCAAGTATTTTCCGCCGGCTAAGATCATCTCTCTCCGTAATGATATCATGAATTTTAAGCAACTTGATCATGAACATGTTGCACAAGCTTGGGAGAGAATGAAATTAATGATTAGAAATTGTCCCGCTCATGGCTTGAGTCTTTGGATGATTATTCAAATCTTTTACGCTGGCTTGAATTTCGCTTCTAGAAATATCTTGGACTCCGCCTCAGGTGGAACGTTCATGGAAATCACATTAGGAGAAGCCACAAAGCTCTTAGACAACATCATGACAAACTACTCTCAGTGGCACACTGAAAGGTCACCTACTACTAAGAAGGTACACGCTATAGAAGAAATTAATTCGTTGAGAGCTAAGATGGACGAGTTAATGAATTTGGTTGCTAGTAGAAGTGCTCCTTTGGATCCTAATGATATGCCTTTGTCTTCTTTGATTGAGAGTAGCAATGCTAGCTTGGACGTTAATTTTGTTGGTAGGAATAACTTTGGCAACAACAATGCCTTTAGAGGAAACTATGTTCCTAGGCCTTTTCCTAGTAACTCCTCTAATAACTTTGGCAACTCCTACAACAATACTCATGGAAATTACAATAGGTTACCCTCTGATATAGAGACTAATATCAAAGAGTTCATCAACTCTCAAAAGATTTTCAATTCGTCCATAGAGGAAAAACTACTCAAAATTGACGATTTGGCTAAAAGCGTGGATAGGATTTCTTGTGATTTTGATGCTTTGAAAGTTAGATGTGCTCCTCCCAAAATCAACATGGATGAAACTTTGAAAGCTATGCGTGTTTCCATGATTGATAGCCAAGAAAGAACCGCCCAAATTCGTGCTAGACATGAATGGCTTAAAAAGGCGTGTTCTCATGATAAGAATCACGAAGATCTTAAAGTGCTTGGTGTGACTCCCATTGAATCTTTGTTTTCTTGTGTCAAACCTAATGATTATGGGGCTGGATATGAATCCACTTTGGTTGAAAAGTGCCCCAATGATTCAGAGTCCATCTATCTTGATGTTAAAAGCATTAAAAGTGGAGTAGAAGACGTTAAAACTTTGAGTAGTAATGAAATTACTACCATGGATTTCAAGGAATTCAATTATGATAGTTGCTCCTTGATTGGATGCATTTATTTGATGCAATCCATGTTAAACTCTCCACACGCTTATAGCCAAAACAAAGCCTTTACCGATCATATCGTCGAAGCTATGATAAAAGCTCTTGAAGAGAAACTTGAATTGGAAGTCTCTATCCCTATAAAGCTTCATGATGAGTGGGAACCTACCATCAAAATCAAAATCAAAAACTATGAGTGCAATGCTTTGTGTGATTTGGGTGCTAGTGTTTCTGCGATTCCAAAGTCTTTATGTGATGTTATGGGTTTTAATGAGATTGAAGTGTGTTCTCTTAATTTGCATCTTGCTGATTCTACTGTCTAGAAACCCATGGGAAGGATCAATGATGTTCTTATTATTGCAAATATGAACTATGTACCCGTGGATTTCATTGTGCTTGACATTGATTGCAATCCTACATGCCCTATTATTCTTGGTAGACCTTTCCTAAGGACTATCGGTGCTATCATCGATATGAAGGAAGGGAATATTAGATTTAAATTTCCTTTAAGGACGGGCATGGAACACTTTCCTAGAAATAAAATAAGATCGCCCTATGAATCCATGATGAGGGCCACTTATGGTTTGAGCACCAAAGACGACGATACGTGATTCTATCGCTTCTATGCCTAGCTAAGGGCGTTAAACAATAGCGCTTGTTGGGAGGCGACCCAATGAATCTATCTTTTTATTTTTGTTTTGTTGCGTCCACACATTTATAATTCTGTTTTGATTATGTTTTTTGTGTTTCTTTTTGTGTTTGATCCAAGCAAAGCCTTTATGATTATTCTTGGTAATGGTTGTTTGATCTTGCTGCAAAAAGACAGAAACTTTTTGCTCACGAGATGATTTTTCATTTTTATTCAGAAAGAGATTTTGAGTTGATTCTTTTTGCTGCTGATTCATATGCTTTTTTCCTACGCCGTCATAAGTTTTAAGATTTTCTGAGGTACCAAAAGTATACGAAGTATACATATTTCTACAGGCTGGTCTGTTTTTGACAGATTCTGTTTTTGTTGAGTTCGTTGCTTGTTTTGATGAAACTATGGTTAGTATCGGGGGGTACTAGCCATGTAGAAGTGAGAATACAGTAGCCCATCATCAACATAGATGGAATTCAAGTTTGCTACACTACCAAAAGAAGTGGTAGTTTGTTTTCTTGTACTAACGTTATCACAAGTTTCTGTTTAAGTTTTTCGTTGTGAAGTTTTCAAGTTTTGGGTGATGTTCTCATGGACAAAGAGATAAGGAGTGGAAAGAACTCAAGCTTGGGGATTCCCAAGGCATACCAAGCCAAATTCAAGGACACCAAAAAGCCTAAGCTTGGGGATGCCCCGGGAAGGCATCCCCTCTTTCGTCTTCAATCCATCGGTAACATTACTTGGAGCTATATTTTTATTCACCGCATGATATGTGTATTGCTTAGAGCGTCTTGTATCTTAGGAATATTTTCTTTTTGTTGTGTCACAATCATCCTTGCTGCACACCTTTTTGATAGAGAGAGACATGCACTCATCGTGATCTTGCTAGAATGCTCATAGTGCTTCACTTATATCTTTTGAGCTGGATACTTTTGCTCTAGTGCTTCACTTATATCTTTTGAGCTAGATACTTTTGCTCTTGTGCTTCACTTATATCTTTAGAGCACTGCGGTGCGTGATTTGGTAGTTGGATTATGCTATTAAAGTAGTCCCAAATGTGCTAGGTACCCAAAGAGGATGCAAAAAACCTCCATCTTCATGTGCATTGAGTAGAAAGAGAAGTTTCGATTCCTCTTAATTAGTTTTGAGACATGGATTCGGTAATATTAAGAGTTATGTTAGTAGGGTGTTGTGAATCTATAAATACTTGTGTTGGAGTTAGTGATTCCCATAGCATGCACGTGGTGAACCGCTATGTTAGGAAGTCGGAGCATAATTGATCTATTGATTGTCATCCTTTGTGTTGAGGTCGGGATCACGCGATGGTTTACACCTACCAACCCTTCCCCTCAGAGTATGCGTTTAGCACTTTGTTTCGATTACTAATAAAAAAATTTGCAACAAGTATGTGAGTTCTTCATGACTAATGTGAGCCCATGGTATAGATGCACTTTCACCTACCACCATTGCTAGCCTCTCTAGTGCCGCGCAATTCTTGTCGGTGCACAAACCCACCAAATTCATTCCTCAAAACAGCCACCATACCTACTTACTATGGAATTTTCATAGCCATTCCGAGATATATTGCCATGCAACTACCACCTTCCGTCTCATGACTTGTGTCGTCACTCTCATATTTCCATTGCATGATCATGCTAGATCGTTGCACATCCCGGTACACTGCCGGAGGCATTTCCTATGGAGTCATCATCATTGTGATCTTAGAGCTGTGAGTAAATAAAAGTGTGATGATCATCATTATTAGAGCATTGTCTCATGTGAGGAAATAAAAAAATAAAAAAACAGGCCAAAGAGCCCCAAAAAAGAGAAAAAAGAGGCCTAAGAGCCCAAATGAAAAAAAGAGAAAAGAGAGAAAAGGAGAGAAGGGACAATGCTACTATCTTTTTCCACACTTGTGCTTCATGTTAGCACCATGTTCTTCATGATTGAAAGCTTCTTGCTTTGTCACTACCATATATTAGTGGGAATCTTCAGTATATAACTTGGTTTGTATATTTCAATGATGGGCTTCCTCAAAATTGCCCTAGGTCTTCGTGAGCAAGCAAGTTGGATGCACACCCACTAGTTTTCCTTTTGAGCTTTCACTTACTTATAGCTCTAGTGCATCTCTTGTTTGCCAATCCCTACTCATTCACATTCATATCTAGTAATGGGCATCTCCATAGCCTATTGATACGCCGAGTCAATGTGACCATCTCCTCCTTTTTTGTCTCACAACCACCACCACAATCTATTCCACCTATAGTGCTATATCCATGGCTCGCGCTCATGTATTGTGTGAGAGTTATAAAAAGTTTGAGAAGGTAAGAGTGCGAAAACAATTACTTGGACAATTCCGGGGTTGTGCATGATTTACATTAGTTGTGTGAGGATGATGGAGCATAGCCAGACTATAGGATTTTGTAGGGATAACTATCTTTGGCCTTGTTATTTTGAAAGTTCATGATTACTTTGCTAGTTTGCTTGAAGTATTATTGTTTGCATATCAATAACAAACTATTGTTTTGAATCTAACGGATCTGAACATTCATGTCACGTGAAAGAAGTTGCAAAGGACAACTATGCTAGGTAGCATTCCACATCTAAAATTCATTCTTTATCACTTCCCTACTCGAGGACGAGCAGGAGTTAAGCTTGGGGATGCTTGATACGTCTCCAACGTATCTATATTTTTTTATGGTTTCATGCTATTATCTTGTCAAACACTGGATGTTTTGCATGCCTTTTATTTGTTTTTTGGGACTAACTTATTAACTCAGCGCCAAGTGCCAGTTCCTGTTTTTTTTCATGTTTTTGACCCCTTTCAGAGGAGATTTTGAAACGGAGTCCAAACGGAAGAAAATCCCCGAAAAGATTTTTTCTGGAACGGAAGAAGATCAGAGAACTTGGGAGCCAAGCGAGAAGAGCTCGAGGGGCCCCACAAGCCTCCACCCCGCGGCCAGGGGGGCCGCGCCATCCAGGCTTGTGGGCCCCCTGGAGGTCCCCTGACCTAGATCTTTCGCCTATATAATCCCAAAAATTCCAGAAAAAATAAGGAGATCATCGTAATCACTTTTCCGCCGCCACAAGCTTCTGTCTCCGCAAGATCCCATCTGGGCACGTTCTGGTGCCCTGCCGGAGGGGGCATTCGGACACGGAGGGCTTCTTCATCATCACTATGACCTCTCCGATGATGTGTGAGTAGTTCACCATAGACCTACGGGTCCATAGCTAGTAACTAGATGGCTTCTTCTCTCTCTTGGATCTTCAATACAAAGTTCTCTATGATCTTCATGGAGATCTATCCGATGTAATCTTCTTTTGCGGTGTGTTTGTCGAGATCCGATGAATTGTGGATTTATGATCAGATTATCTATGAATCTTATTTGAGTTTCTTCTGATCTCTCTTATGCATGATTTGATATCCTTGTAATTCTCTTCGAGTTGTGGGTTTTGTCTGGCCAACTAGATCTATGATTCTTGCAATGGGAGAAGTGCTTGGTTTTGGGTTCATACCGTGCGGTGACCTCACCCAGTGAGAGAAGGGGTAGCGAGGCACGCATCGTGTAGTTGCCATCAAGTGTAAAAAGATGGGGTTTTCATCATTGGTTTGAGATTATCCCTCTACATCATGTCATCTTGCTTAAAGCGTTACTCTGTTCGTCATGAACTCAATACACTAGATGCATGCTGGATAGCGGTCGATGTATGGAGTAATAGTAGTAGATGCAGAAAGTATCGGTCTACTTGTCTCGGACGTGATGCCTATATGTATGATCATTGACTTAGATATCGTCATGACTTTGCGCGGTTCTATCAATTGCTCTACAGTAATTTGTTCACCCACCGTGATATTTGCTATTATGAGAGAAGCCTCTAGTGAAAACTATGGCCCCCAGGGTCTACTCCACACCATATTTTCAGCCTTACACTTTTTACTTCATTGCTCTTTTTCCCTTCAGATCTCACTTTGCAAACAATCTTGAAGGGATTGACAACCCCTTTGAAGCGTTCGGTGCAAGCTTGTTTGTGTTTGCGCAGGTACTTTGGACTTGACGAGGCCCTCCTTCTGGTTCCATACCTTGGTTCTGACACTGAGGGAAATACTTACTGCTCCTGTGCTGCAACACCCTTTCCTCTTCGAGGGAAAAACCGACGCAAACTAGAGAAGTAAGAAGAAGAATTCCTACGCGCCAGGGAAGGACTTTTGTTGCCGCAGCACTGACCTTCTCCTTAGCTCTGCCTCGAAGAGCAGCTCCTCACCGCCAAGTCAATCAAGCCGGGAGCCCCTGCATCGCCCTCACCGCCGCTATTTCCTCCTCCGACCACCGGAATCCACCGGTGTCGATTCGGTCTGCCCCGGGCCTCTCCGACCTCCCCGATGCTAAAAACGGAACTGCAGTGAGCCCCTCATCTTTTCCCCTCTCTCGCCCGCGTGAATAACCCTCCAGAGCCACCTCCCCGTCGATGCCGAACTCCGGCCGCCGCTAGAGCTCGTCGCTGGCACCTTCTCCGGTCACCCTAGACCCTCCTGCTACCCCTGCCAGATCGGCTGCTCCGCCAGCTTCGCATAGCCCTCAACCGCGCTCGGAATGGTGCCATGTAGCCTCGGTTAGGCCAACTCCGGCGAGCCCTCTGCCGTGGGTTTGGTCGCCGGCGACCACCCTCCGGTGGGCGTCGACGTGGCCGGCCATCAGGGCCTAATCCCCCTCCCGAGAGACGCTGACACAGGGTCCCACGTGTGAGTCAAACCCCCATTAGGGTGGGTCAACGCGGGATTAAGCCCTGGGTCACTGACTAGTGGACCCCATTGGTCAGGTTTGACCTGACCCAGGTGTTGTTGACTGGTGACATCAGTCTTACGTCACTGTGACGCAATAATGCAATTTCTCATTTTAAATAATTCATGAATAATAGAAAAACATTAAAAATTCATAGGAAATAATCTGTAAGTCCAATGAAAATAATTTATATATGAAAAATGATCAGAAAAATTAAAGGAATCTGCTTAAAGCATTTTCACGCATGTTTGAGAAAGTTAACATCACAAAGTAGGCAAAATGATGATTAGGGTAAATTTAATAAATAGTTTGGAGTTGGAATTTGGTATATATTTGAATTCCACTTCAATGAATAGGACCAAACATTGAGCTAGGAAACTCAGTACATCAATATGCCATCTTCATGCATGATAAAAGAAGTTATGCCCGAGCATCAGGTCGAATCAATTAAAAGGGTATCTGAAAAATACCCTTCTTAAAATGATATTTGAATTCTAATTCAAACCAGTTTCAACTTAAGAAATGGTAGCTATATTAGCCCTGCCACTTCTCTTTTTCAAGTCATGATCATGCATCATAGTGTTGCATTTCCATGAAGTAATTATTGTTCTTTCTTGTTTGCCGGTGTTGTTCCCTCTCGGTAGACGATGGTTCCGACGATGTGATCGTTGACATTGATGAAGACTCATTGCTATCTTCACACGTGTCAGGGAAGCAAACCCCCTTGAGCATACTGATATAAACCCACTCTCTCACTCCTGCTCTCTTTTATTTCATTAGGACAACCACGATTCAACTGTTACATGTTCTCGGTAGGTGAACCCATTCCTCTGCATGACCTGATTTTGTCACAGTAAATAGTTGAAACCACTTAGCATGAGTAGCAACTGCTTGAGCCTTGTTGTGCTTACTCGTCCATGCTTGATTACTGTGTCTGCTATGCTTAGAGTTGTATCAGGTTTGATCCATATGGGCAATGAATCGAAATGGTTGTGTTCATGTTCTATAGTGTGAGAGCAAAGGTGTGAATCCGATTTGGTAAAGGTAGCGATGAGAGGCCATGTAGGAGTACATTGTGGGTTGTCTCACTGGGACCGTCCTTAAGAACTGAGTTCTGTGTATGTTATCCAAGAAAAGATACTACCATGCATTGGGCCCTGAAATATGACCCAGCTCACCTTATTAATCACCTAGATCTATGTCCAGGAGTTGCAATTAGTTTCTGGTGTTTGTAGGAAAAGTGTTGGCGGCCGTGTTTAGCTCTGCTCGATGGGGTAGGCTTCAGTGCGGTAGATACACAATGGCACGGTGTACCAAGTGTCTCCCGGATGGTGGGCTTGGGAACCCTGCGCACATCATTTGGGGCCGTAGAGGAAACCTCGACCGGACTTCCTTGCGGGTTCAGTCTCAAATAGGCTATAAACCTGGACTAGGGTCTTGTGTGGTTAACGGTCGTGGCTGACACCCATGCCATTGCTTCCGCTTCAAGGTTGCCGAGATGCATGACGTGCATATGGTGCTAAGTGGTGAGAGCATGTGTGAAGAAGTACACCCCTACAGGGTTAATCAATCTGTTCGAATAGCCGCGTCCTCGGATATGGACTACTTGGAAACATTACGTGATACATAGACAATTTAAATGGATACTCTAAAACATGCCATAAGTGTGAGTGCTATGGATGGCCTTCTCATAGGAAACCGAGAGTGGATCCATGGTGGTGTATTGATTGGTGAATATGCGGACTCGTGTGCGCTATCCCACCTCAAAGAAAGAACTTGTAGTCATAGTACAGGTTAGCCAAGAGTCAAAGATGGCTTGCTGCAATCAAACCCCACAATCCTTTCATTGATAATGATGCATATGTAGATAGTTCTGATGTAAGTCTTGTTGAGTACTTTTGTACTCACGGTTGCTTTATTTATGTTTTTGCAGATAAGATTTTAGTCTCATTAAAGGTTTCTTCGCGATGTGTTCGATGTTGACCGGAATAGCTTGGGAATCCCAGACAGAGGTCTGGTTCCTTTGGTAGGGTCGTTGTAGCTTTTCAGGCTCTTCCAGTCAACTTTAGTAGATGTCTGTACCCAGACATCTTTTACTTCCGCTTGATGTTTGTATGACTTGAGTGTCGGGTCACGAGACCCCTGTTTGTAATATCATACTATGTTGACTCTTATAAGTCCTCGATAAAAGCTTGAGTCATAGAGTTATGTTGTGATGCCATGTTGTATCTACACATATCGTGCATATTGTGTTTATGTTATGAAATGCATTGTATGTGTGGGATTCGACACCTAGTTGTGTGCCTTTAGTAGTAATCTTTACGGGGAAATGCCTCTTTGTGCTTCCACCGAGCTTTGGTAGCTTGCTACTGCTCTGGACACATTGGACCGGCATGTATCCTTCTTTGCTGCTTGATAACCCACAAGTATAGGGGATCAATTGTAGCCTTTCTCGATAAGTAAGAGTGTCGAACCCAACGAGGATCTAAAGGTAGGACAAATATTCCCTCAAGTTCTATCAACCACCGATACAACTCTACGCAGACTTTACGTTCACTTTACCTAGAACAAGTATGAAACTAGAATTACTTTGTAGGAGTGATAGGATAGGCTTGCAAGAAAGTAAAGAACACGTAAATAAAACTAGGGACTGGTTAGAAAAAGAAACAAATACGTTAGTCTAACGAGTGTGGAAAAGTGGTGGTAGGAGTTGTGGAATTGTCCCTAAGCAATTGACTACGTTACTAGATCGATAGCAAGTTTTATGTGGGAGAGGCCTCTGCTAGCATGTCATCCCTTACTTGGAATTCTATGCACTTATGATTGGAACTATTAGCAAGCATCCGCAACTACTAACGTTCATTAAGGTAAAACCCAACCATAGCAATAAGATATATTGGTCCCCCTTCAATCCCATATGCATCAATTTCTATGCTAGGTTTGAAGCTTGTGTCAATCCATCCTGCCAATACATAGTCCTATCAACATACAACTAACTCTATGGTGTGATCCACGCGCGCGATCATATGATGGGCACCAAAGGACAACAACATAACCACAAGCAAATTAAACCAATCATAGCAATTCATCAATCATCGATAGGACAACGATAATCTACTTAGACATCATAGGATAGCAACACATCATTGGATAATAATATGTAGCATAAAGCACCATGTTCAAGTAGAGGGTACAGCAGATTGCGGGAGAGTGAACCGCTGAATATAGATGGGGGAAGATGATGGAGATGTTGGTGAAGATGACGAAGGTGTTGGTGTAGATCGCCGTCACACGATGATGTCCCGGGCGGCGTTCCGGCGCCGCCGGGAGAGAGGGGGAGAGAGCCCCCCTCCTTCTTCTTCTTCCTTGACCTCCTCCTTAGATGGGAGAAGGGTTTCCCCTCTGTTCCATGGTCTCCATGGCGGCGGAGGGGCGAGAGCCCCTCCGAGATTGGATCTCCCTCTCTGTGTCCTTCTGTTTCTGCGCTCCCATATTCTACGTTTCACCGTTTCTTAAATTCCCGGAGATCCGTAACTCCGATCGGGCTGAAATTTTAATATGATTTTCTTCCAGATATTATCTTTCTTGTGGCGAAAGAAGGGCTCCAACCGTCTTAAGGAGTGGCCACAAGCCTGCCAGCCGCCACCGTACCTCCTGGTGGCGGGTATAGGGCTTGTGGGCCCTCCGTGCATCGCCTCGCGTTGATTCTTCTTCCCAAAAATCATAAATATTCCAAAAAAATCCCCGTAAGTTTTTATTACATTTGGACTTTGTTTGGTATGGATATTCTGTGAAACAAAAAACATGCAACAAACAGGAACTGGCACTGGGCACTAGATCAATATGTTAGTCCCAAAAATAGTATAAAAAGTTGCCAAAAGTATATGAAAGTTGTAGAATATTGGCATGAAACAATCAAAAATTATAGATACGACGGAGACGTATTAGCATCCCCTAGCTTAATTCCTGCTCGTCCTCGAGTAGGTAAATTATAAAAAAGATAATTTTTGATGTGGAATGCTACCTAGCATAATCTTGACCATATAATCTAATCATGGCATGAATACTAAAACACGAGTGATTCGAAGCAATAATCTATCATTTGACATAAATACAATAATATTTCAAGCATACTAACAAAGCAATCATGTCTTCTCAAAATATCATGGCCAAAGAAAGTTATCCCTACAAAATCATATAGTCTCGCTATGCTCCATCTTCCCCACACAACCAATTTAAATCATGCACAACCCCGGTTTTAGCCAAGCAATTGTTTCATACTTTAGTGTTCCCAAACTTTTCCAACTTTCACGCAATACATGAGCGTGAGACATGGACATAGCACTATACGTGGAATAGAATATGGTGGTTGTGGAGAAGACAAAAAGGAGGAGATAGTCTCACATCAACAAGGTGTATCAACGGGCTATGGAGATGCCCATCAATAGATATCAATGTGAGTGAGTAGGGATTGCCATGCAACGGATGCACTAGAGCTTATAAGTGTATGAAAGCTCACAAAAGAAACTAGTGGGTGTGCACCCAACTTGCTTGCTCACGAAGACCTAGGGCAATTTTGAGGAAGCCCATCATTGGAATATACAAGCCAAGTTATATAATGAAAATTTCCCACTAGTATATGGAAGTGACAACATAGGAGACTCTCTGTCATGAAGATCATAGTGCTATTTGAAGCACAAGTGTGGAAAGAGGATAGTAGCAATTGTCCCTTCTCTCTTTTCTCGCATTTTTTTTGTGGGCTCTTTGGCCTCTCTTTTTTGGCGGGCATCTTTGGCCTCTTTTTTATAAATGGGCTTCGCTGGCCTCTTTTATTTCCTCACATGGGACAATGCTCTATTAATAATGATCATCACACTTACAACTCAATACTTAGATAAATGATGACTCTATATGAAATGCCTTCGGTAGTGTACCGTGACAATGATCTAGCATAGCAATGACATCAAAATAAAGGACAAGCCATGGAAACATCATGCTAGCTATCTTACGATCATGCAATGGAAATATGGAAGTGGTGGCACATGTCATGAGACGGAACGGTGGTAGTTGCATGGCAATATATCTCGGAATGGCTATGAAAATGCCATAATAGGTAGGTATGGTGGTTGTTTTGAGGGAGGCTATATGGTGGGTGTAATGCACTGGCGAAAGTTGCGCGGTACTAGAGAGGCTAGCAATGGTGGAAGGGTGAGAGTGCGTATAATCCATGGACTCAACATTAGTCATAAAGAACTCACATACTTATTACGAAAGTCTATTAGTCATCGAAACAAGGTACTACACGCATGCTCCTAGGGGAAAGGTTGGTAGGAGTTAACCATCGTGCATTCCCGACCTCCACACAAAGGATGACAATCAATAAATAAGTCATGCTCCGACTTCATCACATAATGGTTCACCATACATGCATGCTACGGGAATCACAAACCTTAACACAAGTATTTCTACGAACACACAATTACTCACTAGCATGACTCTAATATCACATAATCATGTCTCAAAACTATTGCAAGGAATCAAACATATCATATTCAGCGATCTACAAGTTTTATGTAGGGTTTTATGACTAACCATGTGAATGACCAACTCCTATTAACTCTCTAAATAAGTATAAGTGAAGCATGAGAGTTCAATTCTTTCTACAAAAGATATGCCCCACTCTAACAAATATAAGTGAAGCAAAAGAGCATTCTACAAATGGCGGTTTTCTATGTGTAGGGAAACAGGCAATCCAAACTTCAAAAGATATAAGTGAAGCACAAGAAGCATTCTATAAAGCCAACCAAGGACTATCTCATACCAGCATGGTGCATAAAAGAAAAAAGGAAAAATAAACACAAAAGACGCTCCAAGCATTTGCACATATCATGTGACGAATTAAAATATAGCTCCAAGTAAAATTACCGATAGATTGTAGACGAAAGAGGGGATGCCTTCCGGGGCATACCCAAGCTTAGACGCTTGAGTCTCCTTGAATATTACCTTGGGGTGCCTCGGGCATCCCCAAGCTTAGGCTCTTGCCTCTCCTTATTCCTTCATCCATCGTGCTCTCACCCAAAACTTGAAAACTTCAATCACACAAAACTCAACAAAACTTCATGGGATCCATTAGTATAATAAAATAAATCACCACTTCAAGTACTGTTATGAACTCATTCTAAATTCATATAAGCATTATATCTACTGTAATCCAACTTCACCATGGTTCATACACCCCGATACTACTCATAGATTCATCAAAATAAGAGAACAATGCATAGAAAACAGAATCTGTCAAAACAGAACAGTCTATAGCAATCTGTATATTCCGTATACTTCTGACATCTCAAAAAATCTGAAAAATTACGAACGTCTGGAAAATTTGCATATCAATCAGCAGAAAAAATAATCAACTCAAAATATCTTCCATAATAAAAAGGAAAATTAATTTCGTGAGCAGAAAGTTTCTGTCTTTTCTCAGCATGATCAAACAACTATCACCCAAACTAATAGTAAAGGCTTTTCTTGGCACATTATTTTTAAAAACACAAAGGAATTGTACAAGGGGATAATTATTTTTGTGAGAAACTTCCATGAAAAATTATACATTGTTTCCATGAGCATGAACACAAGTGTTCAAGGTCGACCCTCACTTCCACAATGCATCACCTTTCAATCACTTCTCATTTTGAAAAAGTTTTAAGTTCCCCTCTATATTTTTTGTTTTTAAACTAAATAAAAGCGCTCAACAGAAATAAATGACTCTCTAAAACTTCCGGGTTGTCTCCCAGGCAGCGCTTTCTTTAAAGCCATTAAGCTAGGCATAAAGTGCTCAAGTAATGGATCCACCCGGATCCCAAGGTATATCAAAGCCAATTTTAATTAGCAATGATTTGAAATTTAGTAGTGAGCACAAGGTAACATATATCAAGCAATGATGAAGTCTAACTCTCTTCCTATGCATTGGCATGTCATAAAAGAACAATTCATGCACATCAAGTAAAGGCCAATACATAGCATAGGCAGTTTCTTGCAATTTTACCGTATTGGAAACATAGAGAGGTGGAGATGTAGTTCCTCTCTCATAATAATTGCAAGTAGGAGCAGCAAGCACATGCATATTATATTCATCAAAATCATCATGTGTAACATAAGGAACTATATCTAGCTCATCTTCATAAGCATCATTCATATTGGCATCATGGCCACAAGCGTAGCAAGCATCAAGTTCATCAAAAAGGGATATTTCAAACGAATCCAAGGGATCATAGCATTCATCCTTCGGTAAGAACGAAGGGAAATTAAATAATGTATGAGTAGAAGAGTTACTCTCATTAGAAGGTGGACATGGGTAGCTAGTCCGTTCTTCCTCCTTTTGTTCTTTGCTCTCCTCGTCATCTTTTTCATCTAATGAGCTCACAATTTCAGCATTTTCTTCTTTCATAGTTTCCTGCAAAATAATAGTCCCTTCTTGGGCAGCATAGGATTTCTCCTTAAATCGTTCAATATGGGCATTATATTCATAATTAGTATAACAATAACGAAGCATAGCCAAATTTTCAGATCGGTAAGGAGCATCATCATTATCATCATACCTTTTAAAAAGAGCCTCAATTTCATAAGCACCCATAAAAGCAACAAACTCTTCTATTTGATCCACATCATAGTAATCATATATACCATTATCATAAGAAGCCAAGGTTGTATGATCATTAAACTCACAAGAAAAGGGAAGGTGTGGAGCCTTCATCCTAGAGCAACAAGTAACACCATGTATCTTGCATAGTTCCCAAGCATACCATTTCAACAAATGGATTTGATCCCATAAAAGTTTCCCTTTTTGAGTCAAGCGATAACCCCTAAAGTTTTCACGTTGATCCAACGTGTATTCCATTATATAATTGAATGGGGATTTCTCAGGATTATTAAAGAAGTATATAATATTTTCCACGTAACGAGCATCGAGGGTTTTAGGAGGTTCCCCATCTCCATGAGTAGAAAGTACACCTAATTTTCTTGGTATTTCGTGTTCCATATCCATAACTAAAGATAGAGAACAACTTAGAACAGAAAATAAATCTACTTAGTGATAAACCAAACAAGCACACACGAGAATATTCACCCCACGCTATTGCTCCCCGGCAACGGCGCCAGAAAAAGGTCTTGATAACCCACAAGTATAGGGGATCAATTGTAGCCTTTCTCGATAAGTAAGAGTGTCGAACCCAACAAGGAGCTAAAGGTAGGACAAATATTCCCTCAAGTTCTATCGACCACCGATACAACTCTACGCACACTTTACGTTCGCTTTACCTAGAACAAGTATGGAACTAGAAGTACTTTGTAGGAGTGATAGGATAGGCTTGCAAGAAAGTAAAGAACACGTAAATAAAACTAGGGGCTGGTTATAAAAAGAAACAAATCTGTTAGTCTAACGAGTGTGGAAAAGTGGTGGTAGGAGTTGTGGAATTGTCCCTAAGCAATTGACTACGTTACTAGATCGATAGCAAGTTTTATGTGGGAGAGGCCTCTACTAGCATGTCATCCCTTACTTGGAATTCTATGCACTTATGATTGGAACTATTAGCAAGCATCCGCAACTACTAACGTTCATTAAGGTAAAACCCAACCATAGCAATAAGATATATTGGTGCCCTGCAATCCCATATGCATCACTTTCTATGCTAGGTTTGAAGCTTCTGTCACTCTAGCCTGCCAATACATAGTCCTATCAACATACAACTAACTCTATGGTGTGATCCACGCGCGCGATCATATGATGGGCACCAAAGGACAACAACATAACCACAAGCAAATTAAACCAATCATAGCAATTCATCAATCACCGATAGGACAACGATAATCTACTCAGACATCATAGGATAGCAACACATCATTGGATAATAATATGTAGCATAAAGCACCATGTTCAAGTATAGGGTACAACGGGTTGCGGGAGAGTGAACCGCTGAATATAGATGGGGGAAGATGATGGAGATGTTGGTGAAGATGACGGAGGTGTTGGTGTAGATCACCGTCACACGATGATGTCTCGGGCGGCATTCCGGCACCGCCGGGAGAGAGGGGAGAGAGCCCCCTCCTTCTTCTTCTTCCTTGACCTCATCCCTAGATGGCAGAAGGGTTTCCCCTCTGGTCCATGGTCTCCATGGCGGCGGAGGGGCGAGAGCCCCTCCGAGATTGGATCTCTCTCTCTGTGTCCTTCTGTTTCTGCGCTCCCAGATTCTGCGTTTCACCGTTTCTTAAATTCTCGGAGATCCGTAACTCCGATTGGGCTAAGATTTTAACACGATTTTCTTACGGATATTATCTTTCTTGCAGCGTAAGAAGGGATCAAACTGCCTTAAGGAGTGGCCACAAGCCTGCCAGCCGCCGCCGTACCTCCTGGTGGCGGCTACAGGGCTTGTGGGCCCTCCGTGCATCGCCTCGCGTTGATTCTTCTTCCCAAAAATCATAAATATTCCAAAAAAATGCCCGTAAGTTTTTATTACGTTTCGAATTTGTTTGGTATGGATATTCTGCGAAACAAAAAACATGCAACAAATAGGAACTCGCACTGGGCACTGGATCAATATGTTAGTCCCAAAAATAGTATAAAAAGTTGCCAAAAGTATATGAAAGTTGTAGAATATTGGCATGAAACAATAAAAAAATTATAGATACGACGGAGACGTATCACTGCTGTATCCGTCCCTTTGGGGAAATGTCACGCAGTGTAATGGAGTCCTTGTAGCTTGCTACGACTCGTCTACACACGCTGATGATCGACACCTGCTTTGCTGGGTTATGTATGACTGTCCCTGTACGGATGTACCACTTGGGTTTATAACTAGTCATGTCGACCCGGGTTCTTTGTCGTTTGAACGTTAGCGACACATTCATATACGTGATCCAAAAGACGCAAACGGTCCCGGCCAAGGTAAGGAGGAAGTCGTGGAGTTTACCGTGCGTGAGGTCGCAAAGTGATGTGTGATGTGTTACAAGCTAGGTTCTTACGATTCAGGATTGGGTCCCGACAGCCATGTACTCTGCTTCACATGTAGAATCTGCTACGACACTTTGCTTGGAACTGCACCACCTTACTGCACCCCCATTAAGAATAAATACGTATCCGGTTTGTGACTTAGAGTCATCTAGATCGGTGTCAAAACTTGCGTCGACGTAACCTTTTATGACGAGCTCTTTGTCACCTCCATAAATGAGAAACATTTTCTTAGTCCTTTTGAGGTACTTCAGAATATTCTTGACCGTCATCCAGTGATCCACTCCTGGATTACTCTGAAACCTGCCTGCCATACTTATGGCCAAGGTGACGTCTGGTCTAGTGCACAACATTGCATACATGATAGAACATACGGCTGAAGCGTAGGGGACGAAACTCATTTTTTCTATCTTCCGCAGTTGATGGGCACTGAGTCTTACTCAATTTTATACTTTGTAATACTGGCAAGAACCCTTTCTTGGACTGATCCATTTTGAACTTCTTCAAAACTTTATCAAGGTGTGTGCTTTGTGAAAGTCCTATCAGGCGTCTTGATCTATTCCTATAGATCTTAATGCCTAGAATGTAAGGAGCTTCTCCTAGGTCCTTCATAGAGAAACTTTTATTCAAGTAATCCTTTATGCTCTCCAAAAACTCCACGTTGTTTCCAATCAGTAATATGTCATCCACATATAATATTAGAAACGCCATAGAGCTCCCACTCACTTTCTTGTAAATACAAGATTCTCCAACCACTTGTATAAACTAAAATGCTTTGATCACTTCATCAAAGCGTTTATTCCAACTCTGAGATGCTTGCACCAGTCCATAAATGGATCGCTGGAGCTTGCAGACTTTGTTAGCATTCTTTGGATCGACAAAACCTTCGGGTTGCATCATATACAACTCTTCCTTAAGAAAACCATTAAGGAACGCCATTTTGACATCCATCTGCCAAATTTCATAATCAAAACATGCAACTATTGCTAACATGATTCGGACAGACTTAAGCATCGCTACTGGTGAGAACGTCTCATCGTAGTCAACTCCTTGAACTTGTGAAAAACACTTTGCCACAAGTCGAGCTTTATAAATGGTCACATTACCGTCTGCGTCTATCTTCTTCTTAAAGATCCATTTGTTCTGAATAGCCTTGCGACCTTCAGGTAGTACTTCCAAAGTCCACACTTTGTTCCCGTACATGAATCCTATCTCGAACTTCATGGCCTCCAGCCATTTGTTGGAATCCGGGCCCACCATTGCTTCTTCATAATTCACAGGTTCATTGTTGTCAAACAACATAATTGATAAGACAGGATTACCGTACCACTCAGGAGCAGTACGTGATCTTGTCGACCTGCGAGGTCCCATAGGAACTTGATTTAAAGTTTCGTGATCATCATCATCAACTTCCTCCTCAACCGGCGCCACCGCAACAGGGTTTCCCCTTGCCCTGCGCCACCATCTAGAGTGACTAGAGGTTCAACAACCTCATCAAGTTCTATCTTCCTCCCACTCAATTCTTTCGAGAGAAACTCCTTCTCAAGAAAAGCTCCGTTTTTAGCAACAAACACTTTGCCCTCAGATTTGAGATAGAAGGTATACCCAACTGTCTCTTTTGGGTAACCTATGAAGACGCATTTTTCCGCTTTGGGTTCCAGCTTTTCAGGCTGAAGCTTTTTGACATAAGCATCACATCCCCAAACTTTAAGAAACGACAACTTTGGTCTTTTGCCATACCACAATTCGTATGGTGTCGTCTCAACGGATTTTGATGGTGCCCTATTTAAAGTGAATGCAGTTGTCTCTAATGCATAACCCCAAAAGGATAACGACAAATCGGTAAGAGACATCATAGATCGCACCATCTCTAATAAAGTACGATTACGACGTTTGGACACACCATTATGTTGTGGTGTTCTAGGCGGTGTCAACTCTGAAACAATTCCACATTGTCTTAAGTGAGCACGAAACTTGAAACTTAGATATTCACCCCCACGGTCAGACCGTAGGAATTTGATCTTCTTGTTACGACGATTTTCAACTTCACTCTGAAATTGCTTGAACTTCTCAAACGTTTCAGACTTGTGCTTCATCAAGTAGACATAACCATATCTACTCAAATCGTCAGTGAAGGTGAGAAAATAATGATATCCACCGCGCGCCTCCACACTCATCGGACCGCACACATTGGTATGTATGATTTCCAATAAGTCACTTGCACGCTCCATTATTCCGGAGAACTAAGTCTTGGTCATCTTGCCCATGAGGCATGGTTCACACGTGTCAAGTGACTCCAAAAGTCCATCGGAATGGAGTTTCTTCATGCGCTTTACACCAATATGACCTAAGCGGTTGTGCCACAAAAACATGGTGCTATCATTGTTAACTCTAACTCTTTTGGTCTCAATGTTATGTATATGTGTATCATCGCTATCAAGATTCAATATGAACAATCCTCTCACATTGGGTGCATGACCATAAAAGATATTACTCATAGAAATAGAACAACCATTATTCTCTGACTTAAACAAGTAACCGTCTCGCAATAAACAAGATCCAGATATAATGTTCATGCTTAACGTAGGCACTAAATAACAATTATTCAAGTTCATCACTAATCCTGATGGTAACTGAAGTGAAACTGGGCCGACGGTGATTGCATCAACTTTGGAAGCATTTCCCACGCGCATCGTCACTTCATCTTTCGCCGGCCTTTGCTTATTCCGCAGTTCCTATTTCGAGTTGCAAATATGAGCAACAAAACCGGTATCGAATACCCAGGCTCTACTACGAGAGTTGGTTAAGTACACATCAATAACATGTATATCGAATATACCTGATTTTTCCTTGTCCGCCTTCTTATCAGCCAGATACTTGGGGCAGTTGCGCTTCCTGTGACCCAGTCCCTTGCAATAATAACACTCCGTTTCAGGCTTAGGTCCAGCCTTGGGTTTCTTCGTCAGATTGGCAACATGCTTGCCGCTCTTCTTGGAATTACACTTCTTGCCTTTGTTGTTTCTCTTGAAACAAGTGGTCTTATTCACCATCAACACTTGATGCTCTTTACGGAGTTCTGACTCTGTGACTTTCAGCATCGCGAATAACTCGCCGGGTGACTTGTTCATCCCTTGCATGTTATAGTTCAACACAAAGCTCTTGTAGCTTGGTGGCAGTGATTGAAGAATTCTGTCAGTGATAGCCTCTTGCGGGAGTTCAATCCCCAAGTCAGCTAGACGGCTTGATTACCCAGACATTTTGAGCACATGTTCACTGACAGACGGATTCTCCTCCATCTTGCAAGCATAGAATTTATCGGAGGTCTCATACCTCTTAATCCGGGCGTTCTTTTGAAAGATAAACTTCAACTCATGGAACATCTCATATGCTCCATGACGCTCAAAGCGACGTTGAAGTCCCGGCTCTAAGCCATACAAAACTGCACATTGAACTACTGAGTAGTACTCCTTGCGTGTTAACCAAGCGTTCTTAACATCTTGGCCAGCCGCAGCGGGTGGTTCATCTCCTAGCGCAGCATTAAGGACATAATCCTTCTTCCCAGCTTGTAGGAGCAACTTAAGATTACGAGCCCAGTCTACAAAGTTGCTTCCATCATCTTTCAACCTAGCTTTCTCTAGGAACGTATTAAAATTCAGGGTGACTGTCACGTGAGCCATTGATCTACAACACAAATAATTCAAAGTGGACTTAGACTATGTTCAAGATAATTAGAGTTTAACTAATCAAATTACTTGCTAAACTCCCACTCAAAAAGTACATCTCTCTAGTCATTTAAGTGGTACATGATCCAAATTCACTAACTCAAGTCCGATCATCATGTGAGTTGAGAATAGTTTTAGTGGTAAGCATCACTATGCTAATCATATCAACTATACGATTCATGCTCGACCTTTCGGTATCATGTGTTCCCAGGCCATGTCTGCACATGCTAGGCTCGTCAAGCTTAACCCGAGTGTTCCGCGTGTGCAACTGTTTTGCACCCGTTGTATGTGAACGTTGAGTCTATCACACCCGATCATCACGTGGTGTCTCGAAACGATGAACTGTAGCAACGGTGCACAGTCGGGGAGAACACAATTTCGTCTTGAAATTTTAGTGAGAGATCACCTCATAATGCTATCGTCGTTCTAAGAAAAATAAGGTGCATAAAAGGATTAACATCACATGCAATTCATAAGTGACATGACATGGCCATCATCTTGTGCTTCTTGATCTCCATCACCAAAGCACCAGCACGAACTTCTTGTCACCGGTGCCACACCATGATCTCTATCATCATGATCTCCATCAATGTGTCTCCATCGAGGTTGTTGTGCTACTTATGCTATTACTACTAAAGCTACGTCCTAGCAATATAGTAAACGCATCTGCAAACACAAACGTTAGTTTAAAGACAACCCTATGGCTCCTGTCGGTTGCCGTAGCATCGACGTGCAAGTCGATATTAACTATTACAACATGATCATCTCATGCATCCAATATATCACATCACGTCATTGGCCATATCATATCACAAGCATACCGTGCAAAAACAAGTTAGATGTCCTCTAATTTGTTGTTGCATGTTTTACGTGGGTGATATGGGTATCTAGTATGATTGCATCTTACTTACGCAAAAACCACAACGGAGATGTGCAAATTGCTATTTAACCTCTCCAAGGACCGCCTCGGTCAAAACCAATTCAACTAAAGTTGAAGAAACCGACACCCGCGAGTCATCTTTATGCAACGAGGTTGCATGTCAATCGATGAAACCAGTCTCTCGTAAGCGTACGAGTTATGTCGGTCCAGGCCGCTTCAATCCAACAATACCGCCGAATCAAGAAAAGACTAAGGAGGGAAGCAAATCGAACATCACCGTCCACAAAACCTTTTGTGTTCTACTTGAGATAACACTACGCATGAACCTAGCTCATGATGCCACTGTTGGGGAACGTTGCATGGGAAACAACAAATTTCCTACGCACACGAAGACCTATCATGGTGATGTCCATCTACGAGAGGATATTTGGATCTACATACCCTTGTACATCGCACATCAAGAAGCATTAAGAAACACGGTTGATGTAGTGGAACATCTTCACGTCCCTCGAACCGTCCCACGAACCGTCCCGCGATTCGTCCCATGATCCGTTCCGATCTCGGCCTTCTTGATCCAGCAAGCAAGATGGAGAAGTAGATGAGTTCTCCGGCAGAGTGGCGGTGCTCCGGTGGTGGTGATGATCTACTCCTACAAGGCTCCGCCCGAGCTCCACAGAAATCCGATCTAGAGGTAAAACTATGTGGTCTAGGGTTGAGTTGCACGTGGCAAAAGTTGTCTCAAATCAGCCCTAAAACACCACTATATATAGGAGGGAGGGGAGGGCTAGCCTTGAGAGCCAAGCCCTCAAGGTGCACCGGCCAAGGGGAGGAGGAGGACTCCTCCTCCAATTCGGTTTGGGAAGGAGGAGTCCTCCTCTTCCTTCCCACCTCCCTATTTCCCTTTTTCTTTTATTTCCTTTTGGTATTTTCTTATGTGGCGCCATGGGCCCCTTGGGCTGACTCCACCAGCCCACTAAGGACTTGTGGCGCCACCCTAGTGCCTTGGGCTCACTCCCGGGTGGGTGGGCCCCTCCCGGTGAACTCCCGGAACCCATTCGTCACTCCCGGTACACTGCCAGAAATACCCGAAACTTTCCGATGACCAAATGAAACCATCCTATATATTAATCTCGTTTCTGGACCAATCCGGAAACCTTCGTGACGTCTGTGATCTCATCCAGGACTCCGAACAACATTCGGTAACCACACATATAACTAAACTATACTAAAACATCATCGAACCTTAAGCGTGCAGACCCTGCGGGTTCGAGAACTATGCAGACATGCCCCGAGGCACTCCTCGGTCAATATCCAATAGTGGGACCTGGATGCCCATATTGGATCCTACATATTCTCTGAAGATCTTATCGGTTGAACCTCAGTGTCAAGGATTCATATAATCCCGTATGTCATTCCCTTTGTCCTTTGGTATGTTACTTGCCCGAGATTCGATTGTCGGTATCCGCATACCTATTTCAATCTTCTTACCGGCAAGTATCTTTACTCGTTCTGTAATATAAGATACCGTGACTTACACTTAGTCACATTGTTTGCAAGGCTTGTGTGTGATGTTGTATTACCGAGTGGGCCCCTAGATACCTCTCCGTCACACGGAGTGACAAATCCCAGTCTCGATGCATACTAACTCAACGGACACCTTTGGAGATACCTGTAGAGCACCTTTATAGTCAACCAGTTACGTTGCGACGTTTGATGCACACAAGGTATTCCTCCAGTGCTAGTGAGTTATATGATCCCATGGTCATAGGAATAAATACTTGACACATAGAAAACAATAGCAATAAAACGACACGATCAATATGCTACATTCATAGTTTGGGTATAGTCCATCACATGATTCTCCTAATGATGTGATCCAGTTATCAAGTGACAAAACTTGCATATAGCTAGAAAACCTTGACTATCATTGATCAACAGGCTAGCCAACTAGAGGCTTGCTAGGAAAATTGTTTTGTCTATGTATCCACACATGTATCTATGTTTTCATTCAATACAATTATAGCATGGATAATAAACGATTATCTTTAAGCAGGAAATATAATAATAACTATTTATCATTTCCTCTAGGGCATATTTCCAACAAATATATCTCGGAATGGCTATGAAAATGCCATAATAGGTAGGTATGGTGGCTATTTTGAGGAAATATATGGTCGCTGTTTTGAGGAAGGTGGATTTAATGTATCGACGAAAGTTGTGTGGTACTAGAGAGGCTAGCAAATGTGGAAGGGTGAGAGTGCGTATAATCCATGAAGTCATGAACTCAACATTAGTCATAAAGAACTCACATACTTATTGCAAAAGCCTATTAGTTATCGAAGCAAAGTATTAGGCGCATGCTCCTAGGGGAAGGGTTGGTAGGAGTTAACCATCCCGCGATCCCGACCTCCACACAAAGGTTTACAATCATTAAACAAGTCATGCTCCGACTTCATCACATAACGGTTCACCATACGTGCATGCTACGGGAATCACAAGCTTTAACACACGTATTTTTTCTAATTCATAATTACTTACTAGCATGACTCTCATATTACCATCTTCACATCTCGAAACCATATGGAAGGAATCAAACTTCTCATCATATTCAATGCACTTAATATGAAAGTTTTTATTATATCCCTCTTGGATGCCTATTATATTAGGACTAAATTCATAACCTAAACCAATTACCATGTTGTTTAAAGAAACTCCCAAAATAATATAAGTGAAGTATGAGAGTTTAATAATTTCACAACACCGTTGTGCTCTAAAATATATAAGTGAAGTACTAGAGCAACATTGCCTAGCTCAAAAGATATAAGTGAAGCATAAAGAGTATTCTAATAAATTCACGATTTTGTGTGTGTGTCTCTCTCAAAAGATGTGTTAAGCAAGGATGATTGTGGAAAACTAAAAAGTAAAGACTCATATCATACAAGACGCTCCAAGAAAAACACATATCATGTGATGAATAAATATATAGCCTCAAGTAAATTTACCGATGGACTGAAGATGAAAGAGGGGATGCCTTCCGGGGCATCCCCAAGCTTAGGACCTTTGGTATCCTTGAATATGACTTGGGGTGCCTTGGGCATCCCCAAGCTTAGGCTCTTTCTACTCCTTACTCTCCAGTCCATCAAATCTTTAACCAAAACTTGAAAACTTCACAACACAAAACTCAACAGAAAGCTCATGAGATCCGTTAGTATAAGAAAAATAAATCACCACTTAGGTACTATTATGAACTCATTATTTATTTATATTGATGTAATTTTTAATGTATTCTAACTTCTCCATGGTTCATATCCCCCGATACAACCCATAGATTCATCAAAATAAGCAAACAACACAAAGAAAAATAGAATCTTTCAAAAATTGAACATTCTGTAGCAATCTGTTTACTTCGAATACTTATGTAACTCCAAAAATTATAAAAAAATTAGGACAGTGTGGGAAATTTGTAAACCAATATTTTGTAAAAACATCAAATCAAAATCACGTTCCAGTGAATTTAGAAAATTCCTGGACTAAGAATAAAAGTTTATTCTTTTCAGCAAAATCAACTTTCAAACACCGTAGACCTTCCCAAAGGTATTACTTGTCTCAAACACTAATTGAAACAAGAAAACACAATTAGTACGGAGGTAATAATATGTGCATCACTCAAAAACAGAAACAAAAACAAAAGCAAAACAAATAAAATTGGGTTGCCTCCCAACAAGCGCTATTGTTTAACGCCCCTAGCTAGGCATAATGCAATAGATCTAGGTATTATCATCTTTGGTATGCAATCCATAGGTAGATCTGATAATAGATTCGTAAGGTAATCTTATTTTCTTTCTAGGAAAGTGCTCCATGCCTTTCCTTAATGGAAATTGGAATCTAATATTACCTTCTTTCATGTCAATAATTGCACCAATCGTTCTAAGGAAGGGTCTACCAAGAAGAATATGACATGTAGGATTGCATTCTATACCAAGAACAATGAAATGTACAGGCACATAATTCCTATTAGCAAAAAATAAGAACATCATTAATCCTCCCGCAGGTTTCTTAATTGCAGAATCCGCTAGATGCAAATTTAAGAACAATCATCAAATTCATGGAATCCTAAAACATCGCATAAAGTTTTTGGAATCGTGGAAACGCTAGCACCCAAATCACGCAACGCATGGCACTCATAATATTTAATTTTAATCTTAATGGTAGGTTCCTACTCATCATAAAGTTTTCTAGGTATAGAGACCTCCAACTCAAGTTTCTCTTCAAAAGATTTCATCATGGCATCCACAATATGTTTACTAAAAGCTTTATTTTGACTATAAGCATGTGGAGAATTTAACATGTATTGCAACAAGGAAATACAATCAATTAAAGAGCAACTATCATAATTAAAATCCTTAAAATCCGAAAGAGTGGGCTCATTGCTATTTAAAGTTTTGACCTCTTCCATCCCACTTTTTATCAATCTTATCACTAAGATCTATGAACTCCGAATCATTGGGACGCCTCTTAGCTAAAGTTGAATCATCTCCAGTCCCATCTTTTTCAATAATTATGCTAGAAAACAAAGATTCAATAGGTGTCACACCAATCCCTTTTAGATCTTCATCAATATTATCACGAGAAAACACTTTTTCAAGCCATTCACGCTTAGCACGTATTCTAGCGCTTCTTTATTTACACTCATCAATAGAAATTCTCATAGCTTTTAAAGACTCATTAATATCATGCTTGGGTGAAATATATCTAATTTTCAAAGAATAAATTTCAAGAGAAATTCTATCAACGTTCCTAGCCAAATCATCAACCTTGAGAAATTTTTCTTCATTCATAGCATTGAAACCTTTTTGAGAGCTAATGAATTATTTAATATTATTCTCAAGATCAGAGGGCATATTATTATAATTTCCATAAGAATTGTTGTAGGAGTTACCATAATTATTAGAGGAATTACTAGGGAACGGCCTAGGATTGAAATTACCTCTATACGCGTTATTTCCAAAATCGTTCCTACCAACAAAATTCGCACCCATAGATTTATTATTATTTCCAATCAAAGAATACAAAGGCATATCATTGGTATAAATAGGAGCACTCTTACTAGCAAACAATTTCATTAATTCATCTATCTTTCCACTCAAAGTATTTATTTCTTCCATATCATGCACGTTTTTACTAGTAGGAGATCTTTTGGTACGCCAATGAGAGTAGTTAGCCATAATAGTATCTAGGAGTTTAGTAGCTTCTCCTAATGTGATTTCCATAAAGGTACCACCCGCGGCAGAATCTAAAGGATTTCTAGAAGGAAAATTGGATCCCGCATAAAAAAAATGTATAATCATCCATAAGCTCAAACCATGCACGGGCCAATTCCTAATCATTAGTTTCATCCTCTCCCCAGATTGTGCAAAATGTCATGATCAAGTTGCTTAAAAATCATTATATCATTACTAAGGAAGATAATCTTAGCAGGTGGAAATTATTTGGAAATAAAAGCATATTTACACTTATTCCATGAATCAATACTATTTTTAGGTAAAGATGAAAACCAAGTTTTGGCACAATCTCGTAATGAGAAAGGAAATATATTTAATTTAACAATTTCATTATCCACATCTTTCTTATTTTTTCATATCACACAACTCAACGGAAGTATTTAGATGGGATGCGGCATCTTCACTAGGAAGGCGAGAAAATTGTTCTTTCATAACAAGATTGAGAAAAGCGGCATTAATTTCACAAGATTTCACACTAGTGGCGGGAGAAATCGTAGTACTAATAAAATCATTATTAGTAGTAGTGGAAAAGTCACATAACTTGGTATTCTCTTGAGCCATTGTGACAAAGCAAGCAATCTAGCACACAAGCAAGCAAACAAAAAGGCGAACGGGAAAAGGGCGAATAAAAAGGCAAATCTTTTTGGTATTTTATGAATATCGTTTTAGAAGTGGGGGAGAGGAAAACGAGAGGCAAATGAAAAATAAAGTAAATGCAAGAGATGAGTTTGTGATGGGTACTTGGTAATCTTGCTATGTATCCTCCCCGACAACGGCGTCACAAATCCTTCTTGCTACCTCTTGAGCTTGTGTTGGTTTTCCCTTGAAGAGGAAAGGGTGATGCAGCAAAGTAGATAAGTATTTCCCTCAGTTTGTTGAGAACCAAGGTATCAATCCAGTAGGAGGAACAAGCAAGGCTCCAATAGTAGTACCTACACAAATAATCAAACACTTGCACCCAATGCTATAAAGGGGTTGTCAATCCCTTCAGAGTTATTTGCAAGGATGAGATATGATAGAGATAGGTATAAAATATTGATAGATATGAAAGTAAAACTAAAGTAAATAAATTGCAGAAAAGTATTTTTGGTTTATAGATCTGAAAATATAATAAGGAAAATAGATCCGGGGGCCATAGGTTTCACTACAGGATTCTCTCATAAAGAAAAATAATACGGTGGTTGAACAAATTACTGTCGAGCAATTGATAGAAAAGCAAATAATTATGAAGATATCCAAGGAAATGATTATGCATATAGGCATCACGTCTGTGTCAAGTAGACCGAAACGATTCTGCATCTACTACTATTACTCCACACATCGACCGACTCCTACCTCCATCTAGAGTATTAAGTTCAAGAAGAACAGAGTAACGCATTAAGTAAGATGACATGATGTAGAGGGATAAACTCAAGCAATATGATGAAAACCCCATATTTTTATCCTCGATGGCAACAATACAATACATTCCTCGCTACCCCTACTGTCACTCGGTGAGGATACTGCAAGATTGAACCCAAAACTAAGCACTTCTCCCATTGCAAGAATTACCAATCTAGTTGGCCAAACCAAACAAATAATTCGGAGAGACTTGCAAAGATATGAAATCATGCATATAAGAATTCAGAAGAGACTCAAATAATATTTATGGATAATCTGAACATAAACAAACAATTCATCGGATCTCGACAAACACACCGCAAAAGAGTATTACATCGAATATATCTCCATGAAGAACATGGTATTGAAGATCAAAGAGAGAGAAGAAGCCATCTAGCTACTAGCTATGGACCTGTAGGTCTGTGATGAGCTACCCACGCATCATCGGAGGGGCAATGGAGTTGATGTCGATGACTTCCATGATCAATTCCCTCTCCAGCAGATTATCGAAAAAGGCTCCCTGATTGGATCTCTCAGGAATAGAGGCTCCTAGCAGCGTAAATGTATTTATGTGGCTCTTTCGGGCGATACGGGAATATTTGGGAATTTATAGGCCAAGAATTAGGGTTAGGGGACCTGCAGGGGGCCCACAAGCCAGGGGCGCGATCACCGCCAAGGCGCTCCCTGCAGGCTTGTGGCCTCCCGGCAAGTGCCTTGCCCCCTAGTCCAAGCCTGTTGTGTGTATTCTCGTCCGAGAAAAATATTTCCAGAGATTTTATTCCATTTGGACTCCGTTTAATATTCCTTATCTGCAATATTCAAAAACGTGGAAAAAACAAAAACTGGCACTAGGCTCTAGATTAATAGGTTAGTCCTAAAAATAATATAAAACAACATATAAATGCATATAAAACATCCAAAACATATAATATAATAGCATGGAACAATAAAAAATGATAGATACGTTGGAGACGTATCATAACCTCACCATCTCATAGAGAAGAGGTCATCTCAACAAATTATCCATATTTTATCCTTTCAACCAAATACAAATTTTGCTACCTATAACCACTTCTTATCCTCTCAACCAAACAAAAAATGGATAACCAAATGTACCCCTAATTACACAAATTTTAATAGACCTATTATCGCCTCAAAACACGTAACAAGTCCCGCAACAACGCGCGGGGTATCATCTAGTTATTTATAGTCATAACATCTCCTTTAGCATGCATAAGATCTCGAAGATTAAAAAGGCATTCGTCAAACTTAGGATCACTAGGCTTCATCCTATGGAAAGCAATAGTCTTATGAAGAATTTCATCAAGATTATTTAGAGAGAGCTTTGGATATATCTTTTCCAAATCTTTTCACAAGGTGTAAGCACACACAAAGGTTTGCCTACAATTAAGCACAATCTTAGGTAAACCTCTAATGATAAGACTGATAGTCATGAGATTTCGAAGCATCTCAATTTCTTCCTCGTGAGTTGGGTGCAAGGGGTTGATGGGAGGCACATAGGGGCTATGAACATACTTGCTCAAGTTAAATTCATCAATTATATCAAGCATTTCATCTCTTCAAAAGTTATAGTACTCTCCATTAAGAATATGCACTCTACATCTGAGACTTCCCAAAGTAGACACCCCCCCATGTTCCTCCAATGGTGTTTAAACCAAAGCAATGGATACCAAAGCTCTGATACCAATTGCGGGATCAAAAAGAGCGGTGTAAAGGGGGCGGTGAATAGACACTTAACATGGCAAAGGTGCAATTTTCAATTCTCTTGAATTTTAGGCAGATTTTAGCACAAGTTAAGCCACAACTAAATTTCCTACACAAGCATATCTAGAGAATGAGCAACGGTAAGTGAATATCATGCAAGTGCAAGAAAGTAAAGGGATGTAGAGATAGGTGGATCAAACACAAAGAAGATACCGTGATTTTTGGTATGGTTCCGATAGGTGGTGCTATTATACGTCCATGTTGATGGAGACTTTAACCCACAGCGGGTAATAGTTGCACGAGTCCACTCACCTATGAAGGATCTACGAAGAAGAAACCTCTTTTATGCCATCATGCCTTACGTCCACGAAGGACTAGCCTCACTCGGGGTAGATCTTCATGAAGTAGGCATTTTCCTTTCCATTGCAAACTTCTTGGTTCAACTCCACACGATTTGGAGGCTCCCAAGCGACACATAACCAATCTAGGAGACACCACTCTTCAAACGGTAATAGATGTTGTGTCGATGATGAACTCCTTCCTCTTGTGCTTCAAAAGATAGTCTCCTCAACACCCAGTCACTCTCTCACATAATTTTTCTTGCTAGAAGAGAAGGATTGGATGGAAACCAACTTGGGGAGGCTAGAAATCGAGGATCTTATGGTAGGAATGGAATCCATTGATCTCAACACATGAGTATATTGTTCTCTCTCAGAAAATGGATATAAAGGTGTATGCTTCGTCCTGAATGCTCTCGCCGAGAGTAGGTGGTGGTGGAGGGATAGTTATTCTTCACCCCCTCTATTTTAACATCAATGCACCGTAATTTTACGTTTCGTAAATTTTGTATTATTTTATATGTAAAAAAAGACCGTAAAAAAATATAATCAACATAAAAAAAATATGTCACGTAAAATTACGAACATACAAAAATAGTAAAAAAATACAAAAAAATCAATTTTTTCTGATCTTGTGATCTATATTATTGTTTTTCTTGCGAATATATATACATACATTTATATATTTGTGCCACCTAGGTGCCTCGGCACCTTGCCTGTCTGTCATTGGATGGTTTGTAACGGTTGATTTGGAAACCAATATAAATGTCTCAATTACTAGTTAATTTGGTAGGTTTTAATTTGTTGACCATTGCATGCATGCATGACACATTATAGAAAGGTAGGAGATTAATTAACATTTATTACTTCCTTATGTAACATTTTGTAATTCCTCGAATAAATAATTGAGTATATACATACCCATGTATGTATATTATTCAAAATATTCATGTGCGTACATAATTAGACATATATATAACAGCGTATGAAAATAATTTCATCTGTAGGTATACACATACCCATGGATGTACATTATTTCATAAGTAGGTATATACATATATACCCGCGTACGTACATTATTTTGTTAATAGGTATATCATATCAAGGTATGTACATAATTACGTTAGTAGGCATACATATATATCCGCATATGTATATTTTTTTTACAAGGTACAACCTAAAATACTGGGTATATCTCTACAATCTGGAGTTGATGCATAATTTGTTGGTTTAGATAATAAATATATTTTTTCTTGCATACCTTATGAAATAATCAATATTTGTGTATACATGTACTCATCTATGTGTAGAAGGTTCATTGACCTACGAGTCACATTATGCGTACATGCATGTATACCTTGATTGAAAAAAATGCATGTAAACATGTATATTCGTTTCCTTTTATTTTTGGGTTTTCACTCTCAATTAATGTGTGTTTTAATTCTGTTCAAATCAATAAATGGCAATGGATTAACATGCAAACTATTAAATGCTAGGTGTCGAGGCCGGCACCTAGGTGCCCCAAATATTTTACACACACACATATATATATAGAGAGAGAGAAAGAGAGAAAAGTGAAGATATAAAGTTTCGCTGTGACGACTACAATCAGTGTTGCACGTTATGTGTTGGGATCTGATCCATTCTTTTCCCCCTTTTTCATTTCCTATATATTCGATGGTTTATTATTTTTTCTCATATAGATGAATTAGACCACACTTCATTGTTCACTTTGTCAGATACACGCATGTGTGTGTGAGATAGAGGTGGTTCACTACACAACAAAACTTATGTCGCATGCTTACCCAAAACAGTTCATGCTCAAAGATCAATGCTAGAAAGGGCATGTGTGCATTCTCTGAATACTCCTGCCATCATAGGTTATAGACTGATGTTTTGGTCTGCTTCTTTGTAAAGGACCACCACATGGCTTCCTCTTTGATAATTGACATCATCCAAAATTCAAGAAATAGGAACCTTATCTACGAGAAAGTTCGGATCTCGATGCAAACAAAGGGTTCAGATAGCAACCACCATAGCTAGTGTTGGCAGCAAATCCATGCTCTCTTTCTCTCTCTCTCTCTATATATATATAATATTTTTCAAAGCGACTTACATGAAAAAATTACAAGTTAACACATATTTTTTATTATATTTGTGAAATACGTATATATTTGTATGTAAAAATAGCATACACAAAATATGATACATATTACCAAAAAATAGTATATATACTACCTAAACATTATTATATACTATTACATATTACATGTACATACTCTCCGATTTGATAGATACTATATACAACATACAAAACACAAGTGGTGGTAACTACCACCGGTGGTATATATATATCCATCACCAAAAATCCAACCATTAAAACTTTATGCACAACTCAGTGAGTATGACATAAAATCTTGGTGGCACCGATAAGTGCAAAAGGTTCCAACTTTTGGATTTTCGGTGGGTCCAAACGAATCAACTTGGTAAGACCCGAATTGTGATGGCTTAAGCAGTTTCCTAGTTTCGATAATTTTGATCGGTTCATCTCGGAGATTCCAAGATGAAAACGGTCGATTACAACAACTTTCTTACTACACTTCACTGGGATCGAAGGCCATCTTGGTGGCACCAAGTTTTTAGGGTTTAGCTTATGGCTCTGACTTGGTTGACTCGGTGGGTCCGGACAGGGTTGGATCCGTGGGACTGAGTTTGACTTTAGGGTTGTGGACATATGGAATTGGGAAAGTGGTTGAGGGTATTTTGTTGGATATCTCTAAGCACTTCAACAATTGAGTCATCATCAAAACCTCATCCCTTCTTTATAGTATTAGCTTTCATACGGACTCAATTGTTGGAAATATGCCCTAGAGGCAATAATAAATTGGTTATTATTATATTTCCTTGTTCATGATATTCGTTTATTATCCATGCTAGACTTGTATTGATTGGAAACTCAAATACATGTGTGGATACATAGACAACACACTATCCCTAGTGAGCCTCTAGTTGACTACCTCGTTGATCAAAGATGGTCAAGGTTTCCTGGCCATAGACAAGTGTTGTCACTTGATAACGGGATCACATCATTAGAAGAATGATGTGATGGACAAGACCCAAACTATAAACATAGCATATGATTGTGTCATTTTGTTGCTATTGTTTTGGCATGTCAAGTATATATTCCTATGACCATGAGATCATGTAACTCACTGACATCGGAGGAATGCCTTGTGTCTATCAAATGTCGCAACGTTACTGGGTGACTATAAAGGTACTCTACAGGCATCTCCGAAGGTGTCCGTTGAGTTAGCATGGATCAAGACTGGGATTTTTCAATCTGTGTGACAGAGAGGTATCTCGGGGCCCACTCGGTAATACAACATCACAAACAAGCCTTGCAAACAATGTGACTAAAGAGTTAGTCACGAGATCTTGTATTACGGAACGAGTAAAGAGACTTGCCGGTAAAGATATTGAAATAGGTATGGAGATACCGACGATCAAATCTCGGGCAAGTAACATACCGAAGGACAAAGGGAATGATATACGGGATTGTGTGAATCCTTGACATAGAGGTTCAACCGATAAGATTTTCGTAGGATATGTAGGATCCAATATGGACGTCCAGGTCCCGCTATTGGATATTGACCGAAGAGTGTCTCGGTCATGTCTATGTAGTTCTCAAACCCGCAGGGTGTGCACACTTAAGGTTCGATGCCGTTTTCGATATAGTTGAATTATTGATGTTGGTAACCGAATGTTGTTTGGAGTCCCGGATGAGATTCGAGACCTTACGAGGAGTTCTGGAATGGTCCAGAAACAAAGATTGATATATAGGAAGTTGGTATTTGGATTCCGGAAAAGTATCGGGCATTACCGACACTGTGCCGGGAGTGACGAATGGGTTCTAGGGGTCCATCTAGTGGGCCCATCACTCCCTGAGAGGGCCACATGGACTTTGGGGTGGTGCAACAACCCCTGGTGGGCTGGCTAATCAACCAAAGAAGGCCCATGAGGAAAAAGGTGGAAAATCCAAAAGAGGTGGACAAGTGGGAAAGGAGTCCTCCTCCAAGTGGAATTGGAGGAGGACTCTTCCCTCCTTGCTTCGGCCGAGCCAAGGGAGGCTTCCCTTGGTGGGCAAGCCTCCTCCCTCCTTCCTCCTATATATACTAGAGTTTTTGAGGGTTTTTGTGCAGAATTTTCAGCCACGTGCTACCCTCTCCTTTAGATTGTAGTTCTTCCTCTAGATCGATTTTCAACAGCGCTTAGGCAAAGCCCTATTAGAATAGATCCACCACCATCACCGGCAGGCCGTCACGCTGCCGGAGAATTCATCTACTTCCACGCCTCTCGTGCTAGACCAAGAAGGCGGAGATCGTCATCGAGCTGTACGTGTGCTGAACGCGGAGGTGCCGTCCATTCGGCACTAGATCGGGATGGATCGTGATGGGATCGCGGGACGGATCGTGATGAGATCGAGGGACGGGCTGCGATTTGGATCGCGAAGATGTTCCACTACATCAACCACGTTATATACGCTTCCACTTAGCGATCTACAAGGGTATGTAGATTCACTCTCCCCTCTCGTAGATGATCATCACCATGGATAGGTATTGCGTGTGCGTAGGAATTTTTTTGTTTCCCATGCTACGTTCCCCAACATCAATGTGGTCATCGATCGCTTAATAGAAAATGTAGTGTCTTGAAGCTTTTGCCAATGTGTTTCCTTAGCATCTTGAGAGGTCCACAATCACATATCCTAGTCATATCAACATTGAACTTTTCCTAAAATATACTTGAGAAAACTATTAGTCCAGTGAAATGTATGTTAACATTAATTATCGAAACCACCAAGGGAGCAGATGTGCTTTCATCTAGCTAATTCACATTTTTTCTTCTAAAAACACTAATTTACCAATTTCGTGTGGGTCGACGTATTAGAGGAGGTTGAACCATCACGACGGCGATAGTAGGTTCCCTTTAATAATAGAAATAGAAATAGAGAAAAGTGGAGACTTCATATGTGGTGTCATCTATGATAACATCACCACTGTTGAAAAGGTACGAGTAGAAGTGCACAAACAATCAAACATTTCAAACTTCATATGTAGTGTTATGTGCGGTAAGGTCATAATACCTTGTGCTAAAAAAGAAGGAAAAAGATTCCCCTCTATCAACGGATTACAACATTGCATCGATCTGGTGGCCGTTGGATTGGGTTTGATAGTTTGTTTGCTGAATGCACCTCACGTGGTCGTAGGAGCCCACCGGTGTCTAGAAATATCTAATTTACCATGTCCTTATCCTTATCCCCACAAAAATCACCGCTCACTACTCGTCTTCTTCATGGATCAATCACATCTCTCTCTCTCTCAAGCATCCACACGTCGGTCGTTGTTCCATTCCATCCTCTCCCAGTTGCGTCTCTTCATGGATTTGTCCCTTCTCCGTCTGTAACATTCTCTCTGTTGCAAGAAAAAATAATCTACAACGGGTCGCCACCAGGGAAAGTCATTGCAGCTGGGGTCGGGCACAGTCGTTGTTATTGTCGCTCGCCTCCACCATGACCATTGGCGCACACAGTGCATCGATCTCATCGAAAAGGAGGATGGCGGCGAGACGACATAGTCGGAGGTCCGGTGCTCGTCGATGACGACACTCCTCTATCACCATCGTTCGACGGCTGCTCGAGCCAACGACGCTGGTTTTTCTCACAACATCCTTCCCGTTGCAAGAAAGATTTTCCGCAACATCAATCTTTCATGCAACATCCGATGATGTTACAAACTTTCTTCCATAGCACCTATATAAAGGTGAAGACATTTTTTTTATGCAACGCTTAGCTCATTGCAAAAGAAATCTGCAACAATACTTTTGTTGTAAAAATTATGCAATATAAACTCTGTTACACAACTTTTACAACATAAACTTTGTTATAAATTGACAAGCGTAACATCATACTCGTTGCAAAGTTGGCAGCTAAATCTGACGGCCATCCCGAGTTGAATCCTATGGCTCGAGAGATGGTTAGCGTTGAAAAAAAGAAGGTCATAATACCTTTGCGGGCCTACATGTCACTTGCACGGCGTTTGCTTTATCCGCCTGCGAAGTTTCTCTCCGCACGAGCCCCACACGCTCTGACAGTCACACACTCCGAACCCCCCATGGCGTGCCACCTCGCCGCTGCCTGCGTCCCGCGCCTCGCCGTCGTTGCATCCTCCGCCTCCGGGGACCCCGTCCGCCGTATCCGGCGTCGCGCGCCGGGGTCGCGGCCCCAGAAAATCCCCACGGCGGCTCCGGCCCAGCCGTCTGTCGCGGAGGTGCGGCGCGCCATCGGCGCCGCTGACGACCCGTCCGCCTCCGGGAGGGATAAACAGTCTGGTTTCATGGAGCTCCTCGCCTCCACGCCGATCGGGCAGCCGGAGAGCGACGCCGAGCGCCGAATCCGCGAGGCCGCCGAGTGGGTGGTCGACAACACCGAGTCGCGCGCACAGGAAGGTGATGCGCCACGCTGATTCCCTTCAGTTCATCATCCTAATCAACATCTACATTCAGTAGCTATTATGCGCTACGTTTACATTGCAATTTACATCCACGATTTTCACCACTTTTTTACTGAAAAGGTCAAGCTTACTTTCTGATTCTGAATGATGGACTGCCTAAGGATTTCTGCATTACTAGGGAACCTAACTGATTATGTACTGAATGATAGAGTGTGTAATCATTTTGAACAAGATTTGAGTCACCCTTCATAAGCAATCCTTCCTTTTTGCATCGTTCTGAACTTCTATTTTATGATGTGGAATTTGGGCTGAAGTTCTCTACCGCTCTTCTCCTCAGGGCAAAAGTCTATCTTGGTGCTATGCATGAAGATCTTTCCTCTGTGGCTGTTCCTCATGCTTACTGCCCTTGGAGTTATAAAATTACCATTTGATATTCCCGGTCTGGATATGGATAATCTCCTAATGTAAAGTGTTAGATTGTTTCTTCTCCCAGCTATATGAGCCGCGGATATTTGAAAAGAAAAACAGTGATAGATATTGTTCACACTATTGAAGTTGCTTGTTTCGTTAAGGTATGAATAAAGTGTATGACTGTTTCTCTTCTTCGCTTTATTACAATTGGAAACATGGAGTAACATGTGGGCACAGTGTATTTCTTTTCACTTGAAATGAGTAAAATTGATTTTCACAGGTATGCTACTTATGAAATTAGCAGAATAATTGACTAAGTTTGTCTACGTTACATCCTACGTGCTAGAACTAGGAAGCAGGTGCATAAGGCACAGATGTGATCTCTGCACTTACTTTATTTGGCTGACAGATGTTTATGCATTTTAGATATTGTGGACAGATGTGTACCCATTCCAGATTTTTTGAGCAACTTACATAGTTGATTGACTACTTTTGATATCATTTCCCGTGAATATTGTACCTCTTTCGATTCACGATAAACTTTTGGGTTGCCCAAAGTAGCTCTCAAGGTTTCAGTGTTGTGATCCCTGCATAATATAAGCACATTAGCATTGTGTGATGGTAATTGCCAAGTGCTTATTCCTAATAAACTATATGATGCATTCGTAATCGTGAGCGAACTTCGGCTTTGTTGCTGCTCTAATAAATACCTCATCACTAGGCAAAACCATAACACCTGGCACGTTGTTCTATCTCTTAGTCTCTGACTGACGTAAATAATGTTTGTTGTATGCCTTTAGATCTTCCCGTACAAAAGCACCAACTGAGTAAGAAAAACAAGTAAAAAGAACGAACTGTTCAAAGGGAAGTCAACTCATAAAATATCCCCAAGAGCAGTGCACATAAGTAAATCCTATGTGGTTCTGTTCCTTGCCAAGGGGAGATACATTCTGTTGTTCAAATGGCTCATGATCAAGGAACTCTACTGGGTAAGCTCGACAAACCAGAGAGCATTAATGAATGCATTGCACTTAGCATCGTCATTCACATAGCTTTTGATGGTTAGGCAGCTACTCCTGCCATGTATCTCTGATAGGCTAGGAAGCTACTTCTATTAGTATGTTCAAAATTGAACAATGCTGGATATTCCATAAGAGTTTTTGTTGCCTTACTCTTGTGCGTTGCTGATCAGTACATGCTGCTCATTAATGAACAATGCTGGATATACCATAAGAGATCATTTTTCACATACTTCATATCAGGTGGCAATTTCTTACTTTGTATGATATGTTTCATATAGCTTCCGTTGTAAGATCTAGTTTTTTGTTGTTGTTTTCTGTTCCTAGAACAAGGGTTGGCAACAGCAAAACTTTAAATTGTGACTGGTCGTATCTTCTAACTAAAAACGACAACATTAAAACTTTAAACTGTGACTAGTTGAGTATCTTCTAACTGAAAACAACTGGAAGACCTGATACAGTAATTTATTTGCTATTTGTGAGCTGTGAAATGGATGCTGTAGGGAGATGAAAAAAAGGGCCCATAATGAAGCAAACCTTGCAGTTTGCTCTGACTGCACAGGTAGGGATCCAAGAAACCTTTCTTTTATAACATACTACCTCCGTCCCTAAATATAAGTCTTTTTAGAGATTTCACTATGGACTACATACGGATGTATATAGACATACTTTAGAGTGTAGATTCACTCATTTTGCTTTGTATGTAGTCCATAATGGAATCTCTAAAAAGACTTATATTTAGGAACAGAGGGAGTACATGGTACAATTACCCTTTAATGATGAAAAACCTAGACCTCCCTTACTGCTGATGTATGTACAACATAAAAATCCAATACAAAGTGTTAAGTTAAATAGACAGAAGGAAGGCAATATTGCAATGTTTTTTCAGTGGTAGACTGGAGAAGAGGTTGATTTCACAATTTGCAAGTGCCCAACTGCACCTTGATGTCCCAGTTAGCTCTTAGCCTCTTTTTCTTAACACTTCCTGGACAAGGTGGCTCTCCTGCAGGTTTATATCAGCCTAAAAAAACTCTAAATTTTGGCTGAAATGATGCAAGACTGAAGACAAATGCTGGCTGGTGAACACTTAGTCATGCCAGCAAAAGGAGCCTGTCCAGACAACAGCAGATGATATACATGAATACATCCGAGCTTGACACTCTTCCACTGCTCTAACGAACCTTCCCTTTTCCAGACAACAGCAGATGATGACTTAGAATCAATCATGCCAACAGAGGAGCCTCTCTGCTCCCATGTCAACAAGGCTAAGTACAAATTATTTTGGTTGTTAAGAGTTTAAAGCAGATCATATGCTATAAAGGTTTGCTGATTGAGTCTGTGGAATTGATTAGCATGTGAAGATATGGAGTGCCTTTATAGAGACACAAGGATGAGTTCACTCACATGCAAGTACGCAGCCAAGTTGAATAAATTGAGTATATAATTGAGGAGACAGACTTGTATTCTTTATGCATCTTATTCTCTCTCCTGGAGTGCAATCATTTTGAGAGATGGAAATTGGCAATGGATTCCGAAACTTATAACATGGCTGAAGCAGCCATGAGTTGAGCAATGCACCAGACCATGTGAGCATCCATGATCTCACCAGCTTTTTGTTCAGGCATTTTGGATTGGGGCTAGAGGCAGACTTGTTTAAGCTCCTGCTTTTCATAAAAAGCCTTATAATATCATGCAAGTTGAACTGTGCAGAATTATTTGGTAGTTCCAATAGAGTTGCCACGCAACACAAGAGTTCATTTATACCAGACAAGGATATTCTTCGATAGATAAATATAAGTGTTTGTACGTTGAGTACTTTTAAGATCTCTTGCCTTCAATCGGTCTGACGGGTTGGTAGGATCTTATGCATCTTTGGTTAGTTTTGAGCAACTTTAATGATTTTGATCTGTTGGTTATTTTGTAGGAGAGCAAATGAGTTAAAAAGCTAGTTCTCTTTATATATTGAAGAATCTGATCTTGTTTCCTTAGAACTTGTACAGGAGGCATATTGTTCCCGACTCAGGGGCGAACCCAAGATCGAATTTTAGAGGGGGCAAATATGTTTTAAATATCCTGTGAGCAATTTAGTTAAGCCGCACACTTGAGAATATGCCAATTTATCCAGAATTCCTAGATGTGTTCTCTTCATTTATGCATGCACTGGTCTTGTTCCACTTCAATTAGTTAGTGTTCTAGTGGTGCAACTTTCCTACTAATCCTTGTAACCACAACTTTTCTGAGCTTTGTTAAAGAATTTCAATAGCTAACTTCAGTTGCCTTGCTGGTTCTCATTCTTTTCTGACTCTCATGCAGGCAACCCATGCAACTCTGTACTGTTGTTGCATAACAGACTGACAAACCGGTTCACTGAAACAATAGTAGGGTAATGGAGAGCTATATGCAGAAGGGTTGATGGACTATTATCTTTTCACGGTTGTAGTAATGGAACCTGTTTGGTCTTGTCCTTGCACTATTTCTCTGACCGCAGCTACTTATATTTTCCAGACCATGCAAATGGTTGTCTATTACCTTGAGAGGCCATCATTTAAAATCTTCCTCTCTTTCACTTAATAAAATAAAATAACAGATATTCGAAACCTTTCTCTGATGGACCTTATATTCTCATTCTTAGTATGGGCACTGGATTCTGAATGGTAGATGTTGAGGAGAGAAAATGTTGACATCATCTGCTAATGGCTATACTGAAGGCACAACTACACACCAAAAATGCATTCTCCATATTGTGCGAGTTCACGTTGTCCGTTCGTGACTGGTCGCAGTTGCTGGGATTTGTTTGTACACTTCCTCATGCTTTATCCACCCCGAATAGGAGAAATATTGTTACGATGGAGGTTTATGTAGAAATGGTTTAATACCTCCATTGAGATTATTGCTTCAGTTGCCAGCCTAGCTCATTATTTATTACTGCTAATATTGTTATTAGCTAAGTGGTTATCCCCTAATAATGCCCATGTTCATTGCATTTGCAGATTTTGTTGTGATATGTTCATGGTTCCCAACATAAGCATTGAGCTGCTGAGATGTGTTTTGAGTGTGGAATTTGTTTTTGTTGAGTTCATGAATTCTACATGTCATGCTAGGATCGGCTTTGTTAAAGTGTTGAAGCACTAAAAGTACTTGTTCCAAGGCAAGCAGTACATTACTTTTCCCTAACTAGTTGCAGTTGGCTTAGTTTAAGATTATTCTGCATATTGTATGCCTGAAAGATATTAAAATATAAAGTTATGCAGCAAATAATGGAGGCACGTAATTTGTTCATTCTCCATTAAGCACTTTAAATCTCTTGTTATATTGAGAAAAAATGCAGACTACAAAAAGGCACCTTTAAATGATTTAAAAGGAAGGCCAAGATCATACTGAGATCATCCTTCAGTTAGGAAGTTTCGTTGTGATACCCACATCTTCAATCCTCAGTTTTGTTCTAATATTACGGCCTCAGTAGCATAACAGGTTCAGTGCATATGGAGATTTCCTTCTGATTTGATTCCATCGCACATGATTACTGTTCAGCCCAGCAATAACTACTGCTTTCCCTTGCAGCCTTTTTGTACTTAACGATGTCTTGTAGTGATTGCATGGATGATGTTTGCCTAGCTACAGGTGTCAAGTGCAGAGATATGTGGGATAGATAGGTGCATAGTCTAGGTTTGTCCACACAAATGCATGTATAACTCTGTTGCTAATGTCACTAGATTGCACACTAGCCATATCCTGCATCTCCCTCTCTTACAGTGGGGACATGTAGACGATATTTGCAGTAGTTAACGAAGAGAATTACCTTGATCTAGGGAACTTACTGCCAATCTAACTGCTGTTCGGGAAACAAGAAACAAAGATAATTTATGGTCTTGTATCAAGGACCCTGTCATCTGACTAGAAGGCAATACGGAAACTTGGTTAGTTCAAATCAATATGCGAATTCTGTGGACAGGAAACTGTAACAAAAGATACAATCTACTCCCTCCGTTCCTAAATATAAGACCTTTTAGAAATTCTACTATGGACTACATACGGAACAAAACAAGTGAACCTATACTCTAAAATATGTCTATATACATCCGTATGTAGTTCATAGTGTAGTCCCTAAAAGGTCTTATATTCAGGAACGGAGGGAGTAGCTTTCATGACACTACAAAAGAAATATACTTTTATGTTCATGCAAAATTATTCAGTTCTTAAGATGCATCAACAAAACTTGTTGTTTGAGTAAAATGAGTAGGATAAGTACATGGAGCACTCATATGCTTGACTCCCCACTCGAACAATTTTCTGAGTCCAAGGATTATGATGTGTTCCTATCCTACTGGTGTCCTAAGCTGCCGACTTATCGCTGTCACCAGGCTATGTATCAAACATAGCTGTAATGACTAATGAATGTACATTGGAGATAGTTCCATCCCACTGCATGGAAAGTGAAATCAGACAAGTCTCCTAGAGGTCCAAACTTTAAGCCTATTGTAGAGCATTTCATAAATGCAAGCAATACTACCAGGTGTTAACACCTGTCAAGAATAATTTGAATTAGCCAGAACTCCATGCCAGTGCACGGAAAGTGGAATCAGACAAGATTCATAGAAGTCTGAGTTTTTACCCCTAGCCTCGTCGTTTGTGTAGAGCATTTCCTAATTGCCGAATTACCAGAGTGTAACACCTGTTGGTGGTAAGCTTAATCAGTTCTACTCTATGCATCAAGGTGACCTTCCTGGAAGTTTCCCTCTAAGCATTGCTACGATATCTTTTGTAGTCCCTTTCTTGGAGTCACTAAACAACCTTTGATCTGCCTTTGTTGCATGGATGGATGGATGACCACTTGATCTTGTCTGGTTTTACCACTGTAATTCTCTGGGGTGGTCATGGCCATTGCATACTATAAGTCTTTTGCTAGCTCCTAAGCTCCAAGCAAGTAGAATAATGAGTAGGATAAGTTTAGGGTCAGAAGTGTGCCTCCTAGTGCGTAAACAAACTGCCTGCATGTGGGGGGTATGATGTCCTTTTGATATGGCATACCATCCCCTGTGTGCCTCTATATAAAGGCCCCCCACTTAGCATCCCTCTCATCTCATACCACACTAGCCACCAATCCACAAGCCATCTGTCTACCTGCACTCCTCTCTTTGCCTTGCACCAAGCTTCTTGAGCATACCATGAAGATTGGAGGCCAAGGGAAGCTCAACAGGGCTTTCAGGGAGAAGAGGGCTAGGTTCTACATCTTCCGCCGCTGCGTCGTCATGTTGCTCCGATGGAGCGACTGATGGGTCTCCATGACGGATCTTGTTTTTTCCTTCCATCCTAGGTTTTTTTTTTTTTTGGCGGCACTGCCATTTTTTCAGGGTTAGAGTAGTTTAGGTGTAGTTGCTCTGTATAGGCTAGACTTCATCGTTTGAGGTCCTTTTTTCTCTCCACGGTTGCCTGTTGTTACAGGCAAAGGGTGAGAGATCCAGCTCCGTAGTCTGAGACTGTCATCTTCTTGTACGGCTGGAGAAATTAAAGATTGATGTGAAGATCATTTCTTACCTGTGCTTCAACTTGATGTTATACTGTTGATGATAATTATTAATTTGCAAGTTCATGGGCAATCACATATTGGAACGGTTGTACTTCCGCAAGCGAGCTATAATAGCTTTTATAGCAGTTTGAAGTGATCCGTATCTGATGCTTTGTGCTTTTGATGGAAAGTTGGAATCAGCCTGTGTGGCCACACTTTTTTGAGGGCGTATCTCCATGCAATTGCACCTTTTTCCTGGTCCTTTGAGAGGTGACTGGCCCGTTGCTCTCTTGATATGCTGCTGCCTATATATGCTGCTCTTTCAGGAACCGAACTGCTTCATATGAAATGAAACTACCGCAACCCAAACAGGCCCTGAGCTTGGTGCACTTGATGAATAATGGCATTGTGCGTACCTGATACTTTGAGCCCTTGTGAGAAAGAGAAGTGCTAGCTGGTAGACCAGTCCAGCAAAGGTCAGGGATCCACTAAGGAAGCTCAATCAATCAGAGCTTGCCTTAATACCTGAAATCTTCACTCTAGCTAGTACTGGACCATGACACTGCATGTCAATGGATGAAGAAACCTTGATTGGACCATGACATTGCTCAGTGCTTCCTTTCTCAAAAAGTTTCATATGTTTTCAGGCTACAAAATGTTGATTACACTATATTATTTATAATGATGCACAATACCAGGCTGTGCTCACTTTCTTCACAATGTTCCCTTTCTTAAGAATCATTGTCATTAGTCATATGTTTTCTGGACTGCAAGATGTTGATTAATACTGGCCTGTATTCACTTTTTTTGGCTTGAAAGGAAAAGGAGCGGGCTCCCTAGCTGGTCCCTTGCCCTGGCCACAACTCACGGGATGTAGTGAGTGCATGTGCCTGCTGCGGCCTTGGTACGTGCGTGGGGCGCACATGCGCGCGTGCACGCGCGCACGACTGCTCGTGCGCTTGTCTCTTTGCCCAGCTGCTTGCTTCTGCCTGGCCAGTCCAATATGAACTTTGTGCTGTGCTGTTTGTTTTTCCTCGCTCAATCACTCTCTGTTTTCCTTGAGACATGCAGCAGGAGCTCCTCCCACGAGACATGGCCCCCGTGTTTCCGGTGAGTTTTTTTTTTTCAGTTTTCTCTACTCATCTTCTTTGACTGCAGCTGCTGCTTAACTAGCCACTTTGTCCTTTCTGCGGATGATTGGTTCATAATATACATCTATGATATTATACAGTCGTCTGATGGATACTTAGGCTCTAAATAAACTAGTTGAGCTATGCGGCCTACGTGTGCAAGAGTTAATCCAGCTGTGATGCGTACGACGCAGTACACTACAGTACAAAAGGACAATCAAGGACTGCTCATAGGCTCCGTTGTTTGCTGCTTAAGACACTATGAAGCTGTTCTTATGCACTTCAACTCATCATTGACCTGGACAAAATTTCTGACAAAACCAGTAAGTATATATGGTTATTACATTTAGTGCATTTGTGGACTTCCTCCTGTTCATTCCCTACACTGTGCACTCCAGTGCTTTATTCTTGTTTGGTGTATCAAAGTTGTGAGGCTTTTTTTTTAAATAATCTTAAAAATCGAGGAGGTAATGTTTTATCCCCACCTTCCTCCGCTCACGTGTGAGGGCCCACACACACACATTATTTCTATAAAATATAGTGAGGCATGCATATTAGGATTAAAAGTTTATCGACATCTCGAGTTGTATTATCTCCACAGCCGAATAAGATAAAATATATATTTCATTTCATATTACAAGGACAAGAGTTCATGTTGGATTTTGATTCCTTCACTGAATAATCTCTATCCTACCATGGGTACAATACCCAGCATGTCCAAAAGGATACAACAGCCAATATCCCACTGCCTAAGGGATAGCATGCAGATGGGAAAAAGGTTGAGGAAAAAGATGGAAAAATAAACACGAATAACTCATGGTGTAACAACTGGTAGAATGTCTAGTCTACCAAAGCTTTCTTGAGAGCAATATGCCATGAGCATGGGAGTTCCTTCCTAGCTTCTACTTCTACTCCTAACTAACTGATGATACTTCCCTATCTAAGTGTGTGACTTCTCCATGCATGGACCCTTGATGGATGGGTTCCATGGAGGAGAAAGCACCTTGGAGCTCAGTCATGCCAGCAAAGGAGCATGACGATGCACCTACGGATAATGTAGAGCCTGGCTCGGTGCTCTTTCAGAGTTCTGCTCACCCTCCCCCCTTGCTTGCCTTGGCTCCTCATGCTCCCCATTTAGCTTGATGAACTGAAGAGATGAGAATGATGAAAGTTGGAGAGTTTGCTCTCTGTGTGATCTGATCCCTGGCTGGAGCTTGCTGTGGTGTGCAGCTGGGAAGGCCGGGGGCTGGGCTTTTATAGAGGAGGCAGGCATGCAGATGCAGTGCCCCTCCTCCCATGCAACCACGCTAATTCTTCATTTCCTCTTTTTATTTAATCTCAGGGGACAAATCTCTGCATCTGAATGTGGGTTATTGTTCCTGTCGCCGACAAAAAGCTTGATCTTATTGACGGATACGATCGTTTCGGATAACGGACAGCTCATCCTGCCGCATACGTGTTGAAATCTGCAGATTCAGTAGCGGTTCGGCATGGCTCCGATGAAGGTTCTTGGTATCTGGCACTACTGCTTGGGGCTGGTATCATAATTTATTCCCTTCTCTCTCTCTTTTCTTTTTTTGCTTATCTATCTTGGTACTTGGATATCTCACACCACTGTAATTTGTCTGTTTGATCTTCCTTGGGAAAACACTAGCGATCCTCTTGCATTGCCAAGATCTTCTTGGACTTGATTAATTAACAGTATTGTACTTGGTAGCAGAGTACTGTAGTACATCCTCTTGTCGGTAGATTGTGCCGGTAAAGGGTTGGAAAGAGTTTATGGAGATCTAATATTCAAGTATCTTAGAGATTTCCTCATGTCGCCTCGATTCGTTCGGAAGCTGCTAGGAAGCAGGATGGAATGAGTACTCGGATCATCCATGCCGCCGGCGTATCTTTTGACTGGAAAGCACTTTTGAGTGTACTCATTCCGTATGATTAGAAAAAAAACAGCCCTGTGTGTGTGTGCGCGCGCGCGCTTTGGTTGAAGTGCTTGTCTTATGGACATTGTAGCCGTTTGATGCTGGCCCTTTACTGTATTTCCATGTATTTTGCCTAGTTTCCAGTCAAAACACAGGGCACTTTCTTGTGCAAGGGTTGTCTGCCTGCTGCCCCTGTGTGCCACTTTCTAGGGTTCTCCCCTTGTTGATTTCTGAGCCTCTCTGTTAATATGCTATGGCGATACAGTAGTATTTTCTGCATCATCTGTTACGTGTTATGACTTAACTGTTGGTAAAAGGAAGTTTCGTATGTGCACTGTCACATATGCTTGGACTAACTTGCCCAGGTTTATGATTGATCATTACTGGCAGATGCAACATTTGTTGACATAGTGTTGAATCTTCTTCCTGAGTGTCAGTCAAGCATGTGACAAATGATGTCCCAATGCTGGTCATGAAGCACACAAACACTGTCTCATGTTAACCAACATTTTTTGGTCATGGTCAGTGAGCTGAATCTTGATAAATATCACGAGCATCTTTAGTTCTTATCATGAGCATCTTTAGTTCTTCTGCTTGCACCTTTGTCTGATCATTTGGTAATGAGACTAATATAATAATCACTATAGAACACGATGATTAACTTGTTTCTCTTAACAATATATAGAATCTGCATCTCAAGGAAAGAAAAAGCAAGCACATCTGTACTTGCAGGTATGAGCAAATATGATTCCATCAGTTTATCTTTAGCATTTTTTTTTCTTGAGAGAACGCAAAAGCCTTGCGTTTCGATACATCGGTAGAAAGAAGAGTTTGTACAAGCCCTAAGAAGGGCAACACCTGGTGATTACAACACGACACCTCTAGTCGGTACACACTGCCACCGTCAGAAGCAAAGCCGGCAGACCTCTCACGCCTTCCGTTGCCCATTGCCCGGTTTCCCTCTTGAACATGCTGAGGAGACGGGCTAAGCTCAGATGAGTTGTCGAAGATGGTCGTGTTACGCTGCTTCCAGATGCACTAGGCCACCAATGTTCTAGCCAAGGAGGTGCCTTTCTGGACCAGGGTGGGGATGGAGCTGCAACTTTGTTATCACCAGTCCACGAAGTACTGGAGGGGGAGCTCAAGACTTCCAGTTGAGCTTCAAGAGCTCGAGCCTACCGTTCCCTGAATTGATTCCTATTCTTTGTTCTCCTTCTCCATGATGGTTTAGGACAAACCGCTGCGTCTGGATGTTAGTGGTCTGTGCAAAGTGTGTTCGTGAACACGGTTACCTAATGCCCTAGTACTGTTTAGCATAGTGAGTGTTCAATTTATCAGCTTGTCCCCTTTGCAGTGGCCAATCCGAGAGCAGTTGCATGGCTAGTGTAGGAGCCTTGATTGTATTGTGTCGCTTCAACAAGTTCAAAGGCCTACATATTTAGGTTCTATCTTATTGCATCAAGTTACTTTAGCCGCCCCCATGATCGGGCCATTAGTGGCGCCTAGTGCCAACCCAAGCCCTGTTTGTTCATGGAATGATATCTGCAAGAATATGCAAATTCAAGCTTCCGCTAGCTTATTGTGACAAGAGCATTTTTTTTTCACTTTGGAGGTTATTGCTTGGTTCATACAACAACGACAGCAAAGCCTTTTGTTTTGTCCCAACCAAGTTGGTGTAGGCTCATTGGTTGATTCATCTTTACCACTTTTCTTTTTGCACCAGATTGACAGATATGTACCAAGAACTCCTTTGGCTTTGTGTTAATATAGAAATATGTATTCTTGTTAAGTTGTCGGAATACTCTTCTCCGACCCGTCCTTTCATCCCCATAAAGGATAATATACATACTCTATCTAGTGTGAGGAAACCCTGACATTATCCTGAGAGACAGGGAGAGATCTAGCCAGCATGGATCTGATCAGTGTTGTTGTATCCAGTAAGAACAATGGACATGACAAAACTGCCACCCAGTCCCTTCACTGGCTTTCAGATGTCCTAACATGCTGCAGTGTGCCGGCGCCCTTTTAGCAGTTTTAAGGGCTAAGCGGCATCGGCAGCAGCAGCCCCAAACTGCCGTTTTTCTGGTAAGCTTGACTGCTTGAGGACCATGAATGGCCTTTCTTGGAGCCATTAAACAACCAACCCACGGTTGCCTTTCTTGCTTGCAGGGCATGTATGGCCACTTGATCCTGTCCGCGGCGGGGTGCGGCGCGGCGCACGGTCCTCAATCATGCCCCCTGACCCTGAGCACTGTGCTATCAAGGGTCCATCTATGCATGATCCCATTGGTCAGTAAGTATTCTTCTCCCCTTTTAATCCTTATATCATAACAAGCTAGTGATACAATACTAGGGGCTTGCATTTGGACTCACAAGTGTCCCTTCTAAGGCTCAAAAGTGTTGACTGCATGTGGGCTGGTGGGGTGGGGTGGGGGATGGGGGCCTGTCTTGAGATACCGCAGCACATATCCTTGCCCCTTCTATATAAACCAAGATTTGCATCCCATCATACATGCCACTATACCAGCATCATCTCAAGAGTGAGAGCCCTGACCTGAACCTGGACCTAAACATTTCGCATTGCTCCTGGTCTGGTGGACGCCATGGAGCAGGGGAAGAAGAAGCAGACGGGGAGGCTGCAGAAGGTCCTGAGGGAGCAGAAGGCCAGGCTCTACATCATCCGCCGCTGCGTCGTCATGCTTCTCTGCTGGAGCGACTGATCTAGGGCCAGGCTCATCAGAAGCACGGCCACAATGTGCCTTCCCTTCATTAATTCTCTCCTGCTTTCCTCCCCATGTTTTTTTTTTCACATTGGCCTTTTCCCTATGATGAAGGTTCTCTGTTTTTCTTGCCTCTTCTCAATGGCAAGGGTGACTGATGTTGTAAAGTTGGAGGGTGTTAATACGGACTAACGGTGCACTTTTTTCCTCTCGAACTCGATCTTTGTGGCTGCTTGAGCTTCACAAAGGCCTCGAGTTCAGGGCATGGTGGTTCTAAAAATAGTATGTTCATATGGGAGAAACCTACTTGCATCTCTGGCGTCTGAGTAGTAGTACTCTTGATATAGCAAGCAGGCATGGTGCTCTGCCTTGGTTTAATAAAATAAAGCATATGCTCTCTAGGGAAAGGGGGTGCATGTGCAGGGCTGCAAGAGGGGCTGAAAGGTTGGGTTCCTTCTGATTAAACTACATAAAAACTACGCTATAAACTGAAAAAATAAACACCCCAACCAATGTTTCACATTGTCGGTGCCAGCAAACAGTGTAAAGCAGTCCTGTTTATTTTGTTTTATTAATTATTAAACAGAGTACAAAATAGACACAACTACAGACGAGCCGTTGCAAGATATGAAATAAACACCTACCACTAAGTTAACTTCTTCTGCGGCAATGCCTTGAAGAAGGGATAAATGTCATCGTGCCATGGTTGTCACGTCCAGTCCAAAACGGTCTGGACAAAGGTTTTCATCCTGGTTGCCGAGAGCAGCCAATGAGGACCAGTACGAAAACAAGTGACAACTTCTTCAACAAGATAACGATGCAATTTGGTCGCCGTTGTGCCCGTCCAACAAAGGACAGGGTAAGAGTTTTCACTCATGACGTGAAGCGGTGTCCGAATCAAAATCTTGATGATGATGAATCGCAAACTATTAATGAAATGTGGTACGCACACCAAGTACTTCGTGCTAAGCTATAATGAGTTGGGTGAAAGTTTTAGTAGTACCTAAAACCGAGTTATGCATTGGCCGGTGACGCAAACGACCTGTATTGGTGCGATCATATAGGACCGGCCGGATCGGGACAAGCTGCGAGGACCGGTTCAACATGGACAAAAATAGATAGAAAAAACCCGTCGATGTGGCTTGCCACATTAAAATGCTCATAAAATTCTAAGCAGGGTAAATTGTGGTAGAACTTTCGCTAAATGGGGTAAAACGGATGAAATCCCGCTAAATGGAGTAATTACTGTTAAAAATGTTAAAACAGGGGGTAAAAACCGGAATTCACTCACAAAATAATGAGGGAGTATGATTTGTATTCCCTTGAGATATTTAGTTTCAGTAAGCCGACTTTTTGATGGAAAAACAGTAGAAAGTAAGTTTCTTGAGGCTCACTACTTCTCACCTCCCATTATCATTGGCTGTGATCTCCATATCCACGAAAAGGCAATCTTGGCATTGTTGTTTGAAGAGCCACAAATATTTGTTTCTGTGACGATTACTGGAGTGTTCCTGAAGATGTGATTTACAGAGATCCTCATCCTATGCTGGCTCATGAGTGAACCCAAGGGGTTTCTTGTTTACTACCTTATTTTCCATGAAAAGAGCTGCTTTGCGTTTACTTGCCTCACACATCATAAAGTGCTCCCCCGTACCATTACCAATTTGATAATGCGTGATTAGACTCTGACTTTGCAATCATCAACCGTACTGCTCCACCGTACTATTCTCCATTTTACTTTGCGGAGAAAGTTTAGAAGAAAAATACGTAAAATGCATGGCAGTAGATGCTGAGGTGCATGCATGGGTGACCGGAGGCCCACGGTCTGCACCATTCTTAATAGAATTGCCATGCATTTCAAGTAACAACTGATGAATTTGAGTACTCCCAACTCATGCCATATCTGAAGAACTGTTAGATACTGTCCGTGGTAACACATTGTTGAAGCTACCTCTGACGAAGTGTCAGATACTGTCCCTGGTAACACGTTGTTGAAGCTATCTCATGCAATAACTAGCTACAGATGAGCCACGGCATCGATCTCCGTAAGTACATTGCACTTGACTAAGTTCCTGGTTGACATGGTTGCAGATCGAGTTTCAGTTGCAAGGGGAAAGGCTCGGCAATGCCCGGCCGCAAATCAAACGGCCAGACTGAGCCTGAAACATGGTGCATTGTGCCCACTGTTTTAGTGCCTTTGGTCTAGTTGCAGACCGAACCAACGTGTTCCCGATGCGGCCAAGCACAAGAGACCAGCACCATGAGTCGAGTGCATGTTGCCAATGCATGCCTCCTGCAACCAGCATGTATCTGCATGTGGTCCATGCATGCATGCCCTGAAAACATTGCAGAATGAGCCGCAGCATACATGCCCTGCTTCCCGTGTCTGGTATGGCAGTGGGATGACATCTGCAGTGGGCATGGCTCCCTGATTGAATCTTGTGTCTCATTCTGTCACATATCTTACAGCTCTCTCTCTCTCTCTCTCTGTGTCCGTCATTTCCCTGCAAAACCCTCATTTTTAGACGGCGCCCTGACATTTTCTCTTCACTTTGCTTTCTTTGGTTAGGAGGCAAAATTCGTTATGACCGCCGAGTATAAGACCATCTTCGCTGCTGCACCCTTGCAACAGTACATCCTGAGGACAAGCAAGCGGTTACTTTTGTGTCTGGTTTGCTAACTGTCTGTCTGTCTGTCTGTCTGACTGACTGTCAACTTAGGGGCATCTAGCAACTAGCATCAAGGCCACAAAAGGCGTTGAAGAGGCGGTCAAACGATTCCCACGGTTTTGTTTGTGTAGTAACACGAAACTGATCACTGTTACTGTTAGGCAGTGGTTTTGGCCTTTGGGAATGGTAAATATGCTGCTTTATTGGGTCACCACCCAAAGCTTGAACATCTCCCAAGAGCACCACTTGAGTAGGTTCACCATATATAGATATAGAACCTAATGCACAGAGAGATGCAAGTGGGTTACACTGTCTGCAGATTTACTTACTGTGGGTTCATCATTGTCTCCCGGGGATCCCGTTCCATTTCTTGCAGATTTACTTACTGTTGTTTGGTTCATCATATATAGCAGTGCTCTATGATTTTGTCTCTTGTTTAGGTAGATATAAAGAAAAATATTTTTTATAAAGATGTGCATGGTGATGTGGTTTCACCATTGCTACACTGAGTATCGTCCTTGGACCTTTCTGGATGTTGATGGGTTTAGCACGTTACGAGATAGCTCACAATCCATTACTAGATTGCTGATGCTGCTGCTGATGTGCCCTAGCTAGCTCATAGTCCATTAGATGATATCATTTCACAAAGGGGTCAGATGTGCTGACAAAGATGCATCATCGCCCACTTTTACTGCATATCATTGGATCGCCTATTGGTGACCCAAATTGCAGTAACTTTACTACCTGAAAAGAAATTGCACGTAATGATGGTGATGTTATGTCATCTGGTTTACTCTCCCACAGTCCTACATATATTATTAAATGAAGCATCTAATGAAGCATATACTTCTGTGTGAAGCATTGTCCCCAAGGCTCTCCTAGATTGCGTTTAAGATTCTTTTGATCCACAACCAGAATGGTTTCATCACAGCAGCCATCCAACCATTCGTTGTAGCTTGAAAAACTGGACACCGGCCGACAGGTACATTGTACTGCATGGTAATTCATATGGCCAATTTGTTTCTGTTTAGAGCTAGCCTGTCTTTCTTTGTCTGCCAAGCCTGCCAGGGATGCTTAACCTATACTTTGCGAATGAAGTGGTTTACTATATATGGAATGCTGTAGTTGAACTCCTTAACCTCCTTGACATTGTAATTTGTTATTCTATACAGGTTGACTTTGGAGGTGAATGTGAGATACTGATATTCTATCATAAAAAAAATCAGTTTTATTCCTTCGTAAACAAAAAAGATATTGGAACTCAGAGTCTCTTCCTCTTGAAGAATTACTGTACCACACATAAAGTTGAAGAAATAATGTCTCACAATAAAAGGCTCAGAAATTTTAAACCGAGAGGTCAAAGAAAAGAATGAGAACAGAGAGGAGACTCCCTCCTGTCTTATTCTTATAGGAGATGAGAAAACTCGAACCCGGACCGGCGGCAGCTACCTTTGTGCTGTCCACCACTCCACCCAGAAGAGCTTCTCTAAAACCGAGAGGTCATAAGCCTTTTTTCGAGAAGGAAGGATAAACCTCCTGGCCTCTGCATTATCAGCTGCACACAACACTATTTTATTAAAGTTAATACAAGGCGGGGAGGTTAAAATTATCAACAAGCAGAGTACAATACTGGCTTAATAAGAATAATAGACTAGTCGTATAAACAAAGAATTTCTTATTTTTCGGAAGGATGGGTGACTCGTATAAATACGGTACCTCAAAGTTAAGTGTGCTTGACTTGGCGAGATTTAAGGATTGGTGACCGACCGGAAACTTGATCCCGGGTGTGCTTGAGTGATTGGTCTATGGGGCCAGTCTAGATCCCGCCTGACGTAACGGTCGGGAATAAGTGGCTATAGCTGGAGCGTTACAAATAGTATCAGAGTTGTTCCTTAGTGGCCTAGACTTGTACATGGAGCATGTGGCCCGTCATGGCACACGGCATGGGCACATGTGCATGCTGGCACTGGCGCGCATAGACGTGTGTTGAAGGGGGGCATTCCTGCCGGGCCGATAAGGACATCTCGGTTCTTTGAATGGGGGTGTATGTGACATATTGGCTTAATACGAGTGATAGACTACTCATATAAACAAGGAATTTATTCTTTTCTGGGAGTCCATTATGACATTTTGGCTTAATAGGAGCGATAGCCTACTCATATCAACAAAGAATTCTTTCTTTTTCCGTTTTCCGGGAGCCCATTCACAAGGAACCTCAAAGTTAAGTGTGTTTGACTTGGAGCAATTTAAGGATGGGTGACCGACTGTGAAGTTAATCTCGGGTGCACGTGAGGACAAAGTGTACATAAAAGTCTAGTGTTGTTCTATGAGACAAGTCTAGATCCCGCCACGCGTAATGGTCAGGACTGGAGGTTCTGGCCAAGGCGTTACGCCCATTCGTAAGGAACCTCAAAGTTAAAGCGTTCTTGGCAACACACATAAAGTACAAGATATAATGCCTCATAATAAAAGGCTCAAAAAAAATTTAAACTTAGGTCATAAGCCTTTTTTCACCGGCCTCTACATTCTCAGATGCACGCAACCCTATTTTATTAAAGTTGATACAAGACGAGGAGACCAAAATCATCAACAGCTGGCAAGTTCCTCATCTAGGGAATCCCCCCTAGACAAGTCGGATCATTGACATTTGTAACTGGGACCATCGCCCTAGCTACAACAGTCCTTTTTTCAATGGCTAGATTTAGGTGAGGATGCCCAAATCCGCCGCCACCAACGACCACCGCGCTATTTTTCGCACGATGGTGTGTCCATCACCAAGGTCGTCGCCTCAGATACCGAGTCCCGCTGTACTCTCCTATCATCAAGGGACGACATGGCGCACCGGATAAGGGATCCCCAATTAAGTGAGGAGACTAGCCCGCTACCTTTGTTGAAATCCCTGCTCAGCTTGCTGATGCTGGCAGCGGGGATACTTGTGGGTGTCGTCTCCTTCTTGAAGGCACCGCCATGGCCTTTTGTCTGTGTCCTTCTTCGAGCATGGCAACCCTAGGTTTGGTTCACCAGATCAGACGGAATTGAAGATGTTGGGCGTCATGCTTGGTTTTGGGCTGCTTCTCAGGGCATGAGCATCCAGGGCGCAATGTACGACATCACCGGTGCCTTGTCCATGGGTTTTTCCTCCCACCCAGCCAGCTCCCGCAACCCACTTGCCAACTCCATTAGGCGCTTAAGGTGGGCGGTACCTTTATTTGGTCTGTCCTGTAGAGGCGGTCTGATGGTGCCTTGTGTTGGTCGTGATGCGGTCTAGGTGCTCTCGGTCTCATCTCCTCGCCTTCCTTGGTTGGAGTTCGAGCTAGGCGAGCGTATGTTGTGTTTTATCTTTTCCCACTCCCTCCTCTCTAATCTATGTTACTATTGTTCTCTCCTATCTATCATGAAATGATATGCAAGCTTCGCGTATTCGTGAAAAAAGGGAAATATAAATCCTGATTGAAAAACACTTCATAATCTCAATCTTTTCGTACAAAGATAAGAAAAAAAAAGATATAGATGGTTCATGCAAAGTACATAGTTCATCACAAGCTAAAACTTCATAACAACGGTTCTTGCAATAGTTTATATATTTTTGTTTTGAGTACCTTTTTGTTGGGTTGTTTTTAGTGCTTTTTACAGAACTAGTTCAAGCGTAAATCTAATTTAATAATACCAACATGATTTAACTGAGTTGCATAAAGCCATAAACCCCCATATTAAATAACACCATTGTTACATTGAGTATCTTCCTTGGCCTTTTTGGATGTTGTTGGGTTTAGCACGTTACGAGATAGCTCATAATCCATTACTACTCCCTCTGTTTTTAAATACAAGTCTTTTTAGAGTTTTCATTAAAAGATTACATAAAGATGTATATAGACATATTTAGAGTATAGATTTACTCATTTTGCTTTGTATGTAGTTTTTTAATGAAATCTTTAAAAAGACTTATATTTAAGAACGGAGGGAGTAGATTGCTGTTGCTGTTGTTGGGCCATCGCTCATAGTCCATTAGATGATATCATTTCACGAGGGGACAGATGCGCTGAGAAAGATGCATTCGTCACACACTTTTACTCCATGCCACTGGACCACCTATTGACGACCCCAATTGCAATAACTTTACTACCTGAAAATAATTTGACGGTAGTGATGGTGATGCTATGTCATCTGATGTACACCTCTCCCACAAGGCCACAACCCAATATGTATTAATCAAATGTACCCACCTCTAGAAATATCTAAAAAGTTAAATTAAATGTGGAGGAGCACGATACAGGCGTTAACGGAGCTCACTGGCACGGTACCGAAGGGCACACAATGTAGATGAAACCCTGCAGCAATGACGTGGCGCCAGCCAGGGCAGAGTTTACTGTTCTTTTTTATCTGTAGCATAGCATAGGTATTCAATAATAATGGTGAGGATGCCCTCCAAAGTTCCAATGTTATCTTGGGTTCCATCCAATGAAGCATATACTGCTGTGTGAAGCATTGTCCCCACTCCCCAAGGCTCTGCTAGATTGTGTTTAAGATTCTTTTGATCCAGAGCCAGAATGGTTTCGGTAAGTTGAAAAACTGAGCACCGGCCGACAGGTACATTGTACATACCTAACTTGTAATTCAAATGGCCAATTTGTTTTTGTTTAGAGCTAGCTTGTCTTTCTTTCTCTGTCCAGCGGAGCCTGCCAAGGAAGGTTAACATGCCGTGCTATTTTTCAGAGGAAGTAGTTTACTGGAATGCTTTAGTAGTGAGACTCCTGACCTTCCTTTTTTTTTTAGAAAAGGAGGATAATCCCCGCCCTCTGCATTTAAAAGATGCATGCGGTCATTTTATTGATTATTTTCGAGGATCTTACAAAGTGTTACAACAATATGTCTGAATACGTCATCTTTGGAACATCTGTCGTTACTCCTATCCATATGATGAAGGGGTGCTAGCTGGGCCACATACCCAGACCACTTACCTAAGCCTAACATCAAAAGCCGGAAGCCCCAGCCGAGCCGGTCTAGCCATCTGCCACATACCGGGTCTAGGGTACAAAACCGATCTGACGCACTCGTGTGCAGTCGCCGTCATCTTCCACCGGTCCGTCTTCAGAGCAAATATTGAGGCTTCTACCTTGTGTAGCCACTCTGCCATCGACGTCATCATGACGCCAGACAGTTACCTCCTCCTACGCGAGTCTATCTCCACGCATCAGACGCCGAGTCCCCACAGCGCCATGCCGCCGACATCCGTCGCCATCAATGTGTGAGATGAAGCACCGCTCCACCATTCCTCCAGCCAACACTTGCTCCAAAACGATGCCCCCAGGAGGGAAGGCGATAAAACGCCATCATCGTTCGATCCAGGAAGACCCAGATCTAGGGTTTCCCCCGGAGCATCCCAAGCCTGATGACGCAAACAACAACGCCGTTGCTCCACCAGACGAGCGTCGCCGATGTCACAACCTCCAAGATGAAGCTGGCCAAAATGCGCCGACATCGAACCGCCACCACCTCCACCGCCGCTTGAGCAGCCCCCGAGCAACACCTTCAGGAAGGAACACCCATCGCGGTGTCGTCGTCGCTTGGAACAAGGGGATATGAGGTTTTCACCTGAGCTCCTGGGATGGGTGGAAGGAAGGGGATCCTCTCCGAAGCCTCCAACAAGGGGAACAACACCCAAAGGCGCTGCCTTCAGAGTGGCCGTCGCACCAGCCAAGGGACTCCCACGGAACCCTTCCAACCACCGGATCTGCAAGGCCAGCACCCAAGAACAGCGAGAAGCCATCAGGGGCCGGATCCGCTACAGATCGGAGTAGATCGGGGTATAGGACAAGCAACACCATGGCCACCAGCATCCAGCGAGGACCGCCGCCGCAGCCGTCGCACGGTCCGGGTCAAAGAGGGAGCCGCCGACCGCGCACAGGGGCCACCACCGCCTGCACACGCCGGAGCACCGCCGCTAGCCCAGCGCCCGCCACCTCCTGCCGGGGCCGCCGCCGTGCGCCCCGCTCCCCGCCACCGCTCGCCGAGGCCTGCCCCCTCACGCCCGACCGCGATCGCCACACGACACCGCCGTCAACCGTCTAGATCCGCCGCCCGCGGAGGAAGGGGAGCCGGGAGAGGGAGTCCCCTCGCCGCCACCGTCTGCCACGAGGGGAGGATAAGAGGGCGGTGACGGCGCCTAGGGCTGGAGAGCCCCCGAGTCGCCCAGGGCGGGGACTCCCGACCTTCCTGGTTGCCATTGTAGTTTGCTATTCTAAGCAGGTTGACTTTGGAGGTTAATGTGATGCACTAATACTCTACTCTTGAAATTTCCAGTTTTATTCGTGTGTAAACAGAAAAGATATTGGAACTAGGTGTCTCATCCTCTTGAAGAATTATTGCCGAAAACGTAAAGCTGAAGAAATATTTTAAAAACTGCATCCATTTCCGCTCTGAAACTGTTCCCAAAAAAGATAGTTTCTTGGTTGTCCATCTCAGTTTTTGGTCCGGGTAGGACAAAAAAATAAGGTCCGCTCTTGTTCCTACTTTAAACTAAAACGAGATAATTATATTGGTAGACATTTCAAGTACGGTATGGGTGTTAAATGATAATGAAGCGTTATTAACCCCCATACACTAGGGGCCCGCCTTATATGTATTGATCATGGCTTGGAGTACAAGGTTTCTGTGAGGTGGATCCTCAACCGAAGATAGATGTTACAGAGAGATTTACATGGAGAGGAGATAGGGATAAGAGTAAATATTTGAATGGCTAACTACCTCCTAACCACTAGAATCCTGCCGCATCACATGTGCTATATTTCTATGTTTAACACTCTCCCAGTTTAGATTACACTTGAATTCCTCAAACAGTCTTGTAGCCAAGGCTTTTGTAAATCCATCTGCAATTTGATCTCGAGAAGAGATGAAACGAATATCCAGTTCCTTGCCAGCAACTCTCTCTCTCTCTCGCACAAAGTGATAATCAATCTCAATGTGTTTGATCCTTGCATGAAACACATGATTAGCTGCCAAATACGTAGCACCAATATTATCGCATCAAAGACATGAAGCCTGCAATTGACATATGCCAAGTTCCTTGAGCATGGATCTGACCCAAATAATTTATGTTGTAGCATTTGCCAATGCTTCGTACTCTGCCTCAGTGCTTGATCTTGAAACTATGGCATGTTTCTTTGCACACCATGAGATCAAGATGGGCCCAAAGAAAACTGCAAAACCACATGTTGACCTTCTATCATCCAAGCTAGTGCCTAGATAGAATCAGAAAATACACTCACAAGAGTAGAAGATGACTTGGTAAAGGTTAATCCAACACTTAGTGTATGCTTCACATATATCAATATCCGTTTTGCAGCTGTCCAATGAGATGTAGTGGGTGCATGAAGAAATTGACACACTTTATTCTGCAAAGGAAATATCAGGCCTTGTGAGTGTCAAGTACTAAAGTGCACTAACTAAACTCTTGTACTTAGTGCCATCCTCTTGGGTCAATGGATCACCCAGTACAAGAGAGAGTTTCTCTGAGCTAGACAATGGTGTTGATGATGGTTTACAACCCTGCAATCCAGCCTTGCTCAAAAGATTAGTTGCATGTTTTTCTTGAGAAAGATGAAGCCCGCCTTCCTTATTTCTTTTAACCTCAATACCAAGGAAAAATGCAAATGTCCTAGATCCTTAAGAGAAAATTCCGAGTTCAAATCTTTCAACAATGTTGATATGACTTCATTGGAGGAACTGGTAACAATTATATCATGAACATAAATGAGCACAAAAATGGATGTATTGGATTTATTGTAGATGAAAAATGATGTATCAGATTTGGAAGGAACAAAACCAAGTGCTTGCAACTTGAAGCTCAAACGAGAGTACCATGCCCTTGGAGCTTGCTTCAGCCCATACAATGATTTATCAGGCCTGCACACATGAAATGGCTTGTTTTTATCTTCAAACCCAGGAGGTTGTTTAATATAAACTTCCTCTTTCAAAACACCATGAAGTCACGCATTCTGTACATCTAGCTGTCTCGGATTCAATTCTCTGGACACGACAATTGATAAAACAAGACGAATGGTGGAAACTTTAATAACACGGCTAAAAGTATCCTCATAATCCATGCCATACCTCTGCTTGAACCCTTTGGCAAAATTTCGAGCTTTGTAATGATTTATCGTTCCATCTGCCCTTTTTTGATTTTGTAAACCCATTTGCAATTAATGACATTTTTACCTGGATGCAAGGGAACCAAATGCCAGGTGTTGTTTCTATGAAGAGCATGTATTTCTTCATCCATAGCCTTCTTCCACGTTGGATCAACAAGAGCCTCATGAAGAGTGTGTGGTTCTTGTGGAGGAGCAGGCAAAAAAGATAACCCATACTTACTTTTATAATTAACTGGGTGCAAAACACCTTTTTGGAGACGTGTACGGGGTGGTGCAGTAGGCGCATGCGTAGAGGATCCAACGGAGGTAGTCTCCTCCTGGACAGCGAGATCAAAAGAACCAGATGATCTGGCCGATCCCGAGAGGGCAGGGTTGTCCCCGCCCAGCGGATCGTCTATGGCAGATGAAGCGGAGGGTGATGCAGAGATGGCCGTAGACGATCTGAACAGGTCCATCGCATCGAGGTGGAATGGTGCACCGGACCCGCCTCGGGTAGTCACATCGGGACACAACCAGTCGGTAGTGGCCTCTAGCAAAGCATGCCAACTCCAAGTGTCCGATAAAGCTGGTTGGGCGAACATGTACTTTGTACTTCTGTTACCTTTGCCACACGATATATGTTGTCGTGCACAAGACGACATGGTCATCCTTGTTGCAGCACGACCTCTTTCTCATTTCGATGAATCCGACCAACATTCAGATTATCTCATATATAATTCTCATCGCATGGCCATGATTATCCAGGTCAGACCACCAGAGGGGCCCGAGTATATCTCTCATGATGGGAGGGGCAAATCCCATCTTGCTCGACCATGTCTTGCATCATGGGTCTGGACAAGCCTGAAAACCTACCTTTGCAACTACTCAATCATGAAGTAGCGTTTGGTTGGCCCAAAGAAAGTATATCACCATCTCGAGTTCATGCGCAAGCTCAGGTCTTAGGACACACAACATATGTTGTACTAGAGACTCACGGATGACGTGTCGCAGCGTCTCATAGTTGGGTTTGTCCAACTCAGACCTTTTCTCGACTCGGATCCGACTACGTCGAATCCGACCAGATCTTTCTTAGTCCATATTATCCGGCTAGCATCATATGCTCCATGGTTAATGAGACCGAACCATGTGACGTGTCACATGATAATATGAATGGTTGCGCGTCCACACAACCCTTTCGATCAGGGACCATTTAGGACAGTCATCATATAATGCATAGTCTCAAAAACAAGTCACATACTTGTTGATACACATCATTGAAAATGTCCAAGGACTATCTTTATTCATAAACACATAGGAAATATCATCATACATGATTGACTGTAGAGAATATCTCCGATAGTCTCCCACTTGCACTAGAGTCTACCAAATAGACATCGAATGCCCATAGCTCTAACGTGCCCCTCATGGTTGGGTTGTGGAAGCGGCTTAGTCAACGGATCTGCAAAATTTGCACCCGTGTGAATCTTGCACAAATTAGTATCACCATTCTTCATGAGCTTTTGTATCAAGTGATATTTTTGGTCTATGTGTTTGGTCTTGTGGTGTTGTCTTGGCTCCTTGGCCTGAGCGATGGCACCTGAATTATCGCAATAAAGGTCCAATGGTTTTGACCAGCCCGGGAACACATCAAGATCCTCCAGGAACTTCTGAATCCAAACACCTTCCTTTGCGGCTTCACAAGCCGCAATGTATTCGGCCTCTGTTGTGGAGTCGGCCACCGTATCTTGCTTGGTACTCGTCCAGCTCACTACTCCTCCATTAATGACATACACGAATCCATTTTGCGATCGACAATCATCCCTGTCGGTTTGGAAACTAGCATTAGTGTAACCCTTTATGCAGAGCTCCTCCTCACCTCCATAAACTAGGAACATCTCTTTAGTCCTTTTCAGGTACTTCAAGATAGTTTTCACCGCTGCCCGGTGACTCTCACCTGGGTTGGCCTGGTATCTGCTTGTTAAGCTTATTGCATAGGCAACATTAGGCCGAGTACATAGCATGGCATACATGATGGATCCTATTGCCGAAGCATACGAAATCCTACTCATCTGGTTTCACTCATTAGAAGTCATAGGAATCTGAGTCTTGCTTAGCCTTATGCCATGTGAGACGGGCAAGAACCCTTTCTTAGCCCCACTCATGTTTGAACTGCTTCAACATTTTGTCTGTGTACGTGCTCTGGCTTAAGCCGAGTAGCCTCCTTGATCTATCTCTATAGATCTTGGTGCCTAAAATGTACACTGCCACTCGAAGGTCTTTCATCGAAAACTTGCCATTCAATGATTCCTTGACCGAGTTTAGCATCAAAACATCATTTACGATTAGCAGTATGTCATCCACATACAAGATCAAAAATACTACCGAGCTCCCACTTGACTTCTAGTATAAACAATAGTCCTCTTCATTCTTGATGAAACCAAGGTCAACAACGACTTCATCAAAATGAATATTCCAACTCCGAGCAACTTGCCTCAATCCATAAATGGATCTCTTGAGGTTGCATATTTTTACCAGCGTTAGTTGGATCGACAAAACCTTTATCCTGTATACACCCTCTTCTATATTTCCATGAAGGAAAGCCATTTTGACATCCATCTGCCACATCTCATAATCCAAATATGCAACAATAGTTAGTACGTTCCTTACCGACTTCACCATCGCTACCGGCGAGTAGGTCTCGTTGTAGTCAATTCCTTGAACTTGACCATAACTGATGGGGTTATAGTCCTAGGGTAGGGTCATAGGCCTGCCCTGTAGGTCCTACCCAAGGACTACCCCTCACAAAGGACAAGGCCCTTAGTCAGCTCCGACTGAATTAAGGAGTCCCCATCATCCAGTCGGTAACAGGTCCTCGATCATCCAGTCAGAGACTAGCATTCAGAGGATATCAAGCTAACCGACTGGATATCACTCGGTACATCGTAACCCCCCTGGAGGGAAACAGTCGTATGTTTCCAGGTGCATTCAGTAGCATTTAGGACGTACGTTACCTGTAACGTACGCATTCAATCGCCACTACTCCACCCCTGTACCGGAACCGTTGTGGAGGGCAGCGCACTCTATATAAGCCACCCTCCCCCGCTGGTAGAGGGGTTGGCAACTCATTGTATTCCATATTCCACTCGACAACAAGCTCCCAGAGCACTGAGACGTAGGGCTATTACCTCCACCGCAGAGGGGCCTGAACTCATACAACCTCGCCGTAGCTAAGGCTCTGCCCATCCTTTTCGTACCCTACACATCTACTGTCACGCTTATACCCACGACAGTTGGCGCCCACCGTGGGGCAGGCGTCTAAGCGACTTCCGACGAGTTTGCGACTACTTCCTTTCGTCATGTCATCCGGTGGAGATTCGAGCATGGGTCACCAGATCTTCTTCGGCGCTCTCTCCTTCATCATCGACGATTCATGGTGGCTTCGGGATGCTCCTCTCAACGTCGAGGCGCTTCCCCGTCGCGGGGCTACGCACTTCCATGCCGGCGCCCGCGACATTCTTCTTCTCCAACAGTCGGCTCCGGCGTCGACCTGCACCGCCGTCACGCGCCGCAGCAAGCGGTCTCGCCGTCCGCGGCTCCAGCGTTGGGTGCAACACGCCCAGGCGCGCCAGAACGTGTCTTCGCAAGTGACGGTTCTAGAGTCCGTTGTAGTTGCCTCGCTATCCCAGCACTCGGACTCGGTTCCGACTGAGTTTCCTTCCGAGTATGCGGGTCGCGGGCCTGCAGCAGAAGTACACATGGCCAACTCCCATGAAGATCCCCGTCAAGCTGGCCGGAACGAGCACGAGATCGGCGAAACGTCCGGCGCGCGTCGTCCGCCTCGCCGTTCTGCCAGTCGACACACTCGGCGGAGCAACGTGGAGTTGTTTCGCACACCCCTCCTCAACTTGGCTGCAGCTGCCAAGATAGCCGATTCCCTCCAGCCGACTGATTCAGAGGCTGGTAGGGGAATCGAGCAGATCCGAGCCCTGTTGCACACGGCGCAACAGCAGAATTCGGCAGTCTCCCAGTCGCATAACAGGATCCATAATAGTTCCGTTCATGCGAATACGCATCGGTCGGTTCACAGCCCTGGTTCCCATCAGTGGCACAGAGGAGGCAGCCGTTCCATAAATCACGAAGATCACCGCCGTTCACGCACCCCTCCGCGGGGTGGGCCCTACGGGCCCCGACATCATGATGATCGGCGTTCAGTCGGTGACACTTACGACCCAAGGCCTGACGCAAGAGGGCGTATCGCCCAGCGAAGGGTCGACAGGGGCCGAGCCCACCGCGATGGTCACGATATGGACCGTCCAACTGGAAGCAGGACCATCGTGTCTGGTCCCGAGTGTTTTAGTCGAGCCATCCGCTCGGCTGACATCCCTCCCAACTTCCGATTGGCGACGGGAATCAGCAAGTTTACAGGAGAGTCCAAGCCGGAAACGTGGCTAGATGACTACCAAGTGGCGGTCCAGATCGGAGGCGGGGACGACCATGTCGCCATGAAGCACCTCCCTCTGATGCTCGACGGCTCGGCGCGAGCGTGGCTGAATCAGTTGGCCCCCTCAAGCATCTACAGTTGGGCAGATCTTGCCCGAGTGTTCATCAAGACCTTCGAGGGGACGTGCAAATGCCCTGCTGGCCTCGTGGAGCTCCAGCACTGCGTCCAGAAGCAGAATGAGCCCCTGCGCGACTTCATCCAGCGTTGGACGACTCTCTACCACACGGTGGAGAACGTCACCGAGCATCAAACAGTCTGTGCCTTCAAGGCAGGCGTGCGGTACAGGGATCTGTACCTAAAGTTCGGCCGAACAGGCGACATCTCCATGAGCAAGATGATGTAAATAGCGAGGCGCTATGCTAATGGCGAAGAAGAGGACCGCATCTGAAGCGGCAAGCACAAAACAGTCACTGATGGAGATGGGGGCAACACTCGGAAGCAGAAGCAGAAAGCTCCGACTGCTCCGCAAGCAGAAGCTGCAGCCGTAACCAATGCCAAGTTCAAGGGCAAAGGGAAGACTCAGTTCACCCCCAAGAAGAAGCAGTTCAATAACCCCATCCTGGACCAACCATGTCCGCTTCATACGAAGATGGATGAAGAGGGCAACCCCATATATGCGAAGCATACCACTCGACAGTGTCGCCTCCTGATCCAGGGGTTCAGCGAAGGGCAACCGAGTGAGAAGGACCATGAACAGGATGAGGAGGATAAGGAGGATCCGTTCCCCCAAGTCCATGCAACCCTGATGATTTTTGCTGACGTCGAGAGCAAGAGTCGACTGAAGCTGGTGAACAGAGAGGTGAACATGGCCACCCCTACCAACCCCAAGTTCCTCAAATGGTCTCAGACTGCGATCACCTTCGACCAGTCGGATCATCCGGCACATGTACCCACCCCGGGGAGACAGGCTCTGGTCGTCGACCCGGTGGTGGAAGGAGTCCGACTGCGCAAAGTCCTCATGGATGGTGGCAGCGGCTTGAACATCATGTACGCCGACACACTCAAGGGGATGGGCATCCTGATGTCCAAACTCAGCGAGAGCAGCATGCAGTTCCATGGAGTCGTCCCTGGACGGAAGGCCAAGTCACTCGGCCAGATCGCGTTGGACGTCGTTTTCGGCTCCGACAAGAACTTCCGCAAGGAAAAGTTGACGTTCGAAGTGGTCGACTTCCAGAGCGCTTATCACGCAATTCTGGGTCACCCAGCGTATGCGCGTTTCATGGCCCGTCCATGTTACGTATACCTGAAGCTGAAGATGCCAGGCCCGAAGGGTGTGATCACCATCACGGGCAATCGACAGCGAGCCGAAGAGTGCATGCAACAGGGATCAAGAATCGCCGACCAGCAGATGGCCGTCCTCGAGCTCGACGAGTACAAGAAAACAGTCGACCCCGCCGACCTGATGCGCTCAAAGAAGCCAGCTTCTGAATCCGCATTCCAGTCGGCGGGAGAGACGAAGAAGGTCAGCATTTACCCGACGGACGACACTGCTGCCCCGACGAACATCTCCACCACCCTCGATCCTGAATAGGAAGCCGAGCTCACCCAATTCCTCCGTGAGAACTGGGACATCTCCGCATGGAAACCCTCTGACATGCCAGGTGTACCCAGGGAGTTGGCTGAGCACCGACAGCACGTGGATTCCACCGCTCCGCCCGTCCGAGAGCGCCTGCGCCGGTCCGCCGCGCACAAGAGGAAGGCAATCGGGGAAGAGGTGACGAAGCTGCTGGCAGCCAACTTCATTCGCGAGGTTCACCACTCCGAGTGGCTCGCCAATGTTGTCATGGTGCCCAAGAAGGACAAGTCGCTCCGAATGTGCATCGACTTCAAGCATCTCAATAAGGTCTGCCCGAAAGACCATTTTCCGCTCCCCCGCATAGATCAAATTGTCGATTCGACTGTGGGTTGCGAGCGTCTGTCGTTTCTTGATGCCTACTCGGGCTATCATCAGATCCGTCTGTATGGTCCCGATGAGTTAAAAACAGCCTTCATCACCCCATTCGGGTGCTTCTGCTACATCACTATGCCATTCGGTTTGAAGAATGCAGGAGCTACCTTTATGCGCATGATCCAAAAATGTCTCCTCGACCAGATCGGTCGGAATGTGGAGGCGTATATGGATGATATCGTAGTCAAGTCACGCAAAGGTTCCGACCTGCTGACTGACTTGGCAGAAACATTCGCCAACCTTCGTAGGTACGATATCAAGCTCAACCCCGCCAAATGTTCATTCGGTGTTCCCAGCGAAAGTTACTCGGTTTCTTTGTTTCCGAACGAGGGATCGATGTCAACCCCGAAAAGATCGGGACCATCGTCCGAATGGAGAGGCTGGTCAGAATACACGATGTTCAACGGCTCACAGGTTGCCTAGAGGCTTTGAGCAGGTTCATCAGTCGACTCGGCGAGAAAGCACTTCCTGTGTACCGAATCATGAAGAAATCAGATACTTTCGAGTGGACAGACGAATCCCAAGTCGCATTCGACGACCTCAAAGTCCTACTTTCCACCCAGCCGGTTCTTACTGCTCCGCTCAGTAAAGAGCCCCTTCTTTTGTATATCGCAGCTACAAATCAAGTCGTCAGTACTGTTCTTACAGTCGAACGAGAAGAAGAAGGCAAAGCATACAAAATTCAGCGGCCAGTGTACTACATCTCCGAGGTCCTGACTCCTTCCAAGCAGAGGTATCCCCACTATCAAAAACTTATCTACGGGATTTACATGACTGCGAAGAAGGTGGCTCATTATTTCCAAGACCATTCGGTGTCTGTCGTTTCTGATGATCCGTTGTCGGAAATTCTCCACAATCGAGACACGTCAGGCCGAGTGGCAAAATGGGCAATGGAGATGTTGTACTGCGATATCAAGTTCGAGGCCAAGAAAGCTATTAAGTCTCAAGCTCTGGCTGACTTCATAGCAGAATGGGTAGAACAACAGCAACCGACCCACATCTGCTCGGCCCATTGGACAATGTTCTTCGATGGGTCCAAGATGTTGAATGGCTCAGACGCTGGCGTTGTGATCATATCACCAAAGGGCGACAAGCTCAAGTACGTGCTACAGATACACTTCGATTCCTCCAACAACGAGGCAGAGTATGAAGCTCTCCTCTACGGGTTGCGTATGACCATCTCACTCGGCGTCCGTCGCCTGATGGTCTACGGTGATTCGGATTTGGTGGTCAATCAAGTGATGAAAGAGTGGGACGTCAGGAACCCCACCATGACCACATACTGCAATGCAGTGAGGAAGCTTGAGAAGAAGTTTGAAGGTCTAGAACTTCACCATGTTCCGAGACTGAAGAACCCAGCAACGGATGAGTTGGCAAAACTCGGATCCACTCGGAGACCAGTCCCGAGTGACGTCTGCCTCGAGCACCTTCACCTCCCTTCAGTCAAAGAAGATCCTTTTACAGAAGAACCAGTACAACCAAAGAGTTCAACAGATCCGACTGAAGTCGATGTACCTGCTGTGGTTGATCTGGTCATGGAGATTCTTACTGTCATCCCCGATTGGACTGTGCCGATCATTGCATATATCCTGAGACAGGAACTACCAGAAGACGAAGTCCAGGCCAGGCAGATAGTCCGCAGATTGAAGTCATTCACTGTCATTGATGGCCAATTGTACAAGGAGAGCGTTTCAGGCGTTCTCCAACGATGCATCTCCCCAGAGGAGGGGCAGCTGATCCTGGAAGATATTCACTCGGGAACCTGCGGTCATCACGCTTCTTCGAGAGCAATCGTCGCCAAGGCATTCAGGGCTGGTTTTTTCTGGTTGCAGGCAAACGAGATGGCTAAAGATATGGTCGACCGATGTGAGGGCTGTCAGTTCTACTCCAACAAGTCCCACAAGCCGACATATGCGTTGATGACAATCCCTCTTGTGTGGCCGTTTAAAGTTTGGGGATTAGATACAGTCGGACCATTCAAGACAGGCCAAGGGGGATACACACATCTGTTGGTGGCAGTCGATAAGTTCACGAAATGGATCGAAGCCAAGCCCATCAAGAAACTCGACGCCTCAACAGCCGTCAAGTTTATCAGGGACATCATCTCCAGATCCGGTGTACCTCATAGCATAATCACGGACAACGGGACAAACTTTGACTCGGACAGATTCAAAGGTTTCTGTGCAAGCCAAGGTATCCGAGTGGATTTTGCTTCCGTAGCACATCCTCAATCCAATGGACAAGCAGAGCGGGCGAATGGGCTTATTCTTCAAGGTTTGAAGCCCCGACTCCTGCGAGAGGTGGGACACGCCGCTGGCGCATGGGTCACCGAGTTACCTTCAGTACTTTCGGGTCTCCGCACAACCCCGATCAGATCTACAGGGCGATCACCGTTCTTCCTCGTTTATGGAGCAGAAGCAGTCCTTCCGAGTGACTTGCTTGACAATGCGCCACGAGTCGAACTCTTCTCCAAAGCTGAAGCAGAACAAGCAAGGCAAGATGGAGTGGACCTTCTGGAGGAGGAGCGCGAGATGGCACTGACTCGCTCAACCATTTATCAACAAAATCTGCGGCGTTTTCATGCACGCCACGTCAGAAGTCGCACGTTCCAAGCAGGCGACCTGGTGCTCCAAGTGGATCAGCAAAGACCTCATAAGTTGGCTCCGGCCTGGGAAGGACCCTTCATCATCTCCAAGGTGCTGAACAACAGAGAATACATACTCTACAACATCGAGAGGGAGACAGACGAGCCGCGTGCATGGAACGGAGACCTCCTGAAGTGCTTCTACACGTGATCGTCGACTGAAGCAGTGTAAAGAACAAGTATTGGTGAAATAATGTAAAGCAGATTGAGTTTTTTGCAGGTTCAAAGTTCTTCCACGGTCGCAGACTCCGGTCTCAAAAAAAAAAAACTTAGCTGCGATCCAGAATCGCCTAAGTATTAACTTTCTCCGAGTGTGCACTTAAAGTCACACTCGGGGGCTTAGCTGCGATCCAGAATCGCCTAAGTATTACCTTTTCTCCGAGTGTGCACTTAACGTCACACTCGGGGGCTTAGCTGCGATCCACAATCTCCTAAGTATTAACTTTCTCCGAGTGTGCACTTAACGTCACACTCGGGGGCTTAGCTGCGATCCAGAATCGCCTAAGTATTACCTTTCTCCGAGTATGCACTTAACGTCACACTCGGGGACTTAGCTGCGATCCAGAATCGCCTAAGTATGGACTTTCTCCAAGTGTGCACTTAACGTCACACTCGGGGACTTAGCTGCGATCCAGAATCGCCTAAGTATGAATTTTCTCCGAGTGTGCACTTAACGTCACACTCGGGGACTTAGCTGCGATCCAGAATCGCCTAAGTATGAATTTTCTCCGAGTGTGCACTTAACGTCACACTCGGGGACTTAACTGCGATTCAGAATCGCCTAAGTATGAATTTTCTCCGAGTGTGCACTTAACGTCACACTCGGGGACTTAGCTGCGATCCAGAATCGCCTAAGTATGAACTTTTTCCGAGTGTGCACTTAATGTCACACTCGGGGACTTAGCTGCGATCCAGAATCGCCTAAGTATGGACTTTCTCCAAGTGTGCACTTAACGTCACACTCGGGGACTTAGCTGCGATCCAGAATCGCCTAAGTATGAATTTTGTCCGAGTGTGCACTTAACGTCACACTCGGGGACTTAGCTGCGATCCAGAATCGCCTAAGTATGAATTTTCTCCGAGTGTGCACTTAACGTCACACTCGGGGACTTAGCTGCGATCCAGAATCGCCTAAGTATGAATTTTCTCCGAGTGTGCACTTCACGTCACACTCGGAGACTTAACTGCGATCCAGAATCGCCTAAGTATGAACATTTTCCGAGTGTGCACTTAATGTCACACTCGGGGACTTAGCTGCGATCACGAATTGCCTAAGTATTAACTTTCTTCGAGTGTGCACTTAACACCACACTCGGGGACTTAGATGCGATGCAGAATCGCCTAAGCACCCACATGCCTTCGACTGTATCCTACAGGTACACTCGGGTAATCAACTGACAACTTCATGAGTTGCAGATCCTCATTGAGACTCATGCAGATGTCAAGACAACTGACATGTTCCGAATGTTTGCCTTTGGCTTCATCAAGAAACGCCAAACAAAAACTCGAGTCAAAATTGCAACAGAAGAGCAAAAGATTCGATTCAGAGTTCAACCAAAGATAGTGCCTCGGTGTGGATCAAGCTTACCCACACCGAAACGAGAATGTAACGGCCAACAGCAGTGGCCAAAGTTTCTTACAAAGCGATACTCGGCATACTGAGGATAATGTTTTCTTACGCGTCATTTGGATCGGCGCCAGGACTGGAGGGCTCTACGAACGTGTCCAGATCAATACCGTCGGCGATGCGGGTAGCACTCTCAAGGAAAGTTTCCATGAAGTCTTCGAATCGAAGTTTCTTCGTGTTGGCCACCTTCAATGTCTTCAGCTTCTCCTCGCGCACCTCCTTGCAATGGACTCGGACCAGGGACAGAGCAACATCTGCACCACAACGAGCTGCAGATTTCTTCCACGACTGCACTCGGTTCGGAATCTCCTCCAGTCGAGCCATCAGGTTCTCCATCTCCTGCAGTGACTCATCTTCTAGCCAAAGCTCCTTGTCGATTCGGCCGATGACTTCTCTCAGTCGACCGATGAAAGGACCAACCTTGCCCACACGGATGTGCACTCAGAGCAGATCTCGGTTGGCATCCTCGTCGAGTGGAACGTTCTCGAGAATCGACCGCTCCACATCAGCTGCTTCAGCTTCAGCGTCAAAGCAAAAATCTGCGACAACAGGACAAGCAAACAATAAGCGCCGAGTGTGACGCACATAACACAAGCACTCGGAAAAAACAGGACTTATTAGCCAAACGCGTCATCATCTGCCGAGCCCAGTCGCTGACATATTTCTCCTGCGCTTTGCATCATTTGTTCAACACGTTCATTTGTCCCATCAGAGCAGTCCTTTGCTTCCCCATCTTCTCAACTTCCTCAATCAGCACTCTGTTCGCTTCACGAGCCTCCTCCAACGATTTCTCTCGCTCTGCCAGAACCACCTTCATACCATCCATTGCAAGCAGTGCCGCATCCCGCTCACCAGCAAACTGAATCTTCTCCGCCCTCAGATCTCATATGCGGTCCCCATCTCACAAGTTTTCTGCCAGCCAGCACCAAGAGACAATCAGATAATTCAACAATAAAAGTCTAAGTTCTTCAGACCCTTGACGACGCAAGCAGTCGACAGCGGTCTCGGGAACTACACCCAGTGGGTTCACTGAGAGTGACCCCACTGGCATGCAACTCAAGCAGGCCCGCCCTATTGAGATGCATGTTACCACCTACGCCTACGAGGCCAATACTACCCGACCTGAGTACAAATTAATCTCGGGGACTCTTACAGTAAGTGCACTCTGAGTGCCACAACTGCTCGCAGTCGGTCATATTATTTAGAGACCTGAAAAAGCAAAGACAATATGTATAAAGACAACTGCCAGTGCAAGCACTCGACAGAAGTCTCGGGGACTACACCCACTGGGTTCACTCAGAATGAACCCATTGCAAACAACAAATGCTATCCAAAAAACACCCAGTGGGTTACAAGAGAAAAGTAAATACTTACTAGCCCACTTACTCGGATATCATCCCGCAGCTCCAAGCTCCGCTGGTACAACGATGCGACGGAGACGTAGGCCCTCTTGGCTTCTCCAGCCATCAGCTTCGCCTGCACCATGGCTCCTTTGGCCGCTCCCACCTGCTCCTCCGGGAGACGCTGGATGTTGAACTCGACATTCGACGAGCCTGACATCGTCATAAGCTCCTGAGGCATCCCAAGGTCCGCTCCAGTTGGCTCTTCAACCACCAGCGCCGGTTCAGTCGGCGGCAGTGCCTCAGTTGGCAGCACATCGGCAGCGAGAGCAGCAACTGGCGGGACGGCCTCAAGGATAGGCTCTGCAGCTGGCTCAGGCCCCTCCTGGTCACCCTCGCCCACATAAATCAACCCTGCCAGACCGAATGTCACGAAACCTCAGAAAAAGAGAAGGACAAGACCGAAGATAGAATTCGAGACGTGATAGTATAAAACACTTGGAGTCACTACAACACACCTGGCTGGGACGAGACGACGTTGTCCGTGTCCATGGGGTCATCCTCCTGGCGCGCCGGAGAGGTGGCAGAAGTAGCGACTCTGTTGAGTGAAATCCATTCGACCAATAAACAGGAGTTCACTCGGATATCAGAAGAAATCAGAAGATCGATACACTTACGTGGAGGTGACGGGGACAGCAAGCCTCATCCGCGGCAGAGCCTTCCGAGGTTTGGACCCACTCGGTTTGGCCGCCTTGGAAGACTGGCCCGCAAGCTCAGCGGCAGCATCCCTGGCCCTCTTGGTGCTCCGAGCACTCGGGGGCACTAGAGCAGTGGGCGGAGCACTTGAAGATGATGGAGGGGCCGAGGGAACGACATGCTCGTGTCGACGCTTGCTCCGATGCTCTAACTGCGGGGGCGGCAAGTCCTGCTCTTCGTCTTCCTCCTCTTCCTCGGTAGTCTCTTCCTCCGACTCCCCGCCGTCGGAGACATACTCAGCGCTCTCCATGCTGCCCTCTTGGCTGCCTTCTTCCTCCTCCTCGTCCGGGTTCCCGTTCGAGACAGGAGAAAACCAGTTGGTCTACTTCTGCGTGAAAAACAGTCGGCGACATCAAGCGACAGGCAGAGATTCAAGAAAGCAATGAAACTAAAACAGATACGTGCACTCGGCACATGGTACTCACCGGATTCGGAGGAGGATTGTCCGCGCTAAAAGCCCTCACTCGCCGAGACCCCCTGGGGTTCTCGCAGGCGCCTGTGATCTGGAGCACCCACGACGCCACCTTCTCCTCGGTCACGCTCAAGACGTTAGTCCGAGTGTAGTCCTCGGTCCCTGAATAGTGCCACATGGCGTGGTCGCGAGCCTGCAGTGGTTGAATGCGCCGGCCAAGGAAAGTCTCTAGCAAATCCATGCCGGTGACTCCCCTCCTGACGACGTCTACGAGTGCGTCGACCAGGGGCTGGATGTCGAGCTTCTCCGCCTTTGTGAGCGCGATCTGCTTAGGTGGAGCGGGACGATCTAGGCTAAAAGGGGGCAACCCAGAAGAGGCATTCGGACAGGCAACATCTTGGCAGTAGAACCACGTCGACTGCCAGTTCCTGACCGACTCGCTCAGCTGAAGAGCAGGATAACTACTCCAACTCTTTTTTTGGAAACCTAAGCCTCCGCAGAGTTGGAGAAGATGCGTTTTATCATCCGACTGTCTGAGTCGTTTGATAGTCTGAGATCTAGCAGAGAATATATGTTTGAACAACCCCCAATGGGGGGGGGGGGCAGCCGAGGAAACACTCGCACATAACGATGAAAGCAGAGAGATGGGCAATAGCATTCGGAGGAAAGTGGTGAAGCTGTGCCCCGAAGTGGTTCAGGATGCCCTTAAAGAAAGGATGCGGGGGCAGGGAAAAACCTCGGTAGACATGGCTGAGCAGCAAGACGCGCTCCCCCTCCCGGGGTGCCGGCTCGACCTCATTCTCAGCCGGCAGCCTCCAAGACTTGTGGACGATCATCCCGTCCTCCACCAGCTGCAGCAGATCCCCCTCCGTCACCGTGGAGGGGAGGAAGTCGCCTTGAATCCACCCCGCCGGCAACGGCCGCTGCCGCCGCTGAGCAGGAGCCGCCGCCTTCCCCTTCTTCTTCCTCGCCTCCATCTTGCTGGTTTGACCCTTGGTCATGGCGGAAGTTGCGAGTTCGCGGAGAGAGAGGAGGAGTGGGGAGGTTAGGTGCGCTGGAGGAGGCGAGGAGGACGAAGCAATGGAAAAAGATCCGGCGGGCGTAACGAAAAACCCTTGCCGCCGGGATTTAAGTAAGGTTCCGACTGGGTCGCTAGCAGGTGGCCCCGAAACCTTATCCCCCGACCGACCGCGGCGATATCAGTGGAGGAGTTGAAGGCGCGAGGATCGAGGCGTCAGGCGCTACTCGAGCGCGCTGGCGTCATCCCCGCCGAGCGCGCGGAAACCAAAATTTGAGGATCCCAGAAAATCCGCTGCTGTCAGTTGACTGGTCGCGTCAAGAGATACCCTGGGAGCACTCGGTTTCCGACAGTTTGTTCCACGGAGATTTCCACTCGGATCGTTGGTCAGAAAAGATAAAATGGATCGAGGCAAGCAACGCCCAAGCCAAGTCCGTTCCAGTCGGATCCAAACTTCAAGCATCGCTTCGTCGTTCCAACCCCAATCCATTCGGGGACTAATGATGGGGTTATAGTCCTAGGGTAGGGTCTTAGGCCTGCCCTGTAGGTCCTACCCAAGGACTACCCCTCACAAAGGACAGGGCCCTTAGTCAGCTCCGACTGAATTAAGAAGTTCCCATCATCCAGTCGGTAACAGGTCCTCGATCATCCAGTCGGAGACTAGCATTCGGAGGATATCAAGCTAACCGACTGGATATCACTCGGTACATCGTAACCCCCCTGGAGGGAAACGGTCGTACGTTTCTAGGTGCATTTATTAGCATTTAGGATGTACGTTACCTATAACGTACGCATTCAATCGCCACTACTCCACCCCTGTACCGGAATCGTTGTGGAGGGCAGCGCACTCTATATAAGCCACCCTCCCCCGCTGGTAGAGGGGTTGGCAACTTATTGTATTCCATATTCCACTCAACAACAAGCTCCCAGAGCACTGAGACGTAGGGCTATTACCTCCACCGCAGAGGGGCCTGAACTCATACAACCTCGCCGTAGCTAAGGCTCTGCCCATCCTTTTCGTACCCTACACATCTACTGTCAGGCTTATACCCACGACAATAACCTTTAGCGACAAGCCGAGCTTTCTGGATCTGAACATTTCCATCCACATCGATTTTCTTCTTAAAGACCCATTTGCAACCAATGGCTATTACGCCAAGCGACGGATCAACCAATCACAGACTTGATTACATTGATGGAGTTTAACTCGGATCTCATGGCTTCCAGCCATGCCTCAGAATCTGGGCTCACCATCGCTTCAGCATACGTGACCGACTCGTCTCTTTCTAGCAACAACATGTCGCGCACTCTGCGCAATCTTTCCGACCTCCGTGGCTCTGGTGCTAACTCTACTACGAGTTCTCTGACCGACTCCGGTATGATCTCATCACCAACTAAGTCGTCCCCGAGTGGCCCTTGAATTTCTCCGAGTCGTACCTGCGCAATCTTTCCGACCTCCATGGCTCTGGTGCTAACTCTACTACGAGTTCTCTGACCGACTCCGGTATGATCTCATCACCAACTAAGTCGTCCCCGAGTGGCCCTTGAATTTCTCCGAGTCGTACCGTTCTCCCACTAGCTTCCCACCTGAGAAACTCTTTCTCTAGGAAAACCCCGTTTCGAGCAACAATCACTTTGTTCTCTTCTCTGTTGTAGAAGTTTTATCCCAAGGTTTCCCTCGGATATCCCATGGATATGCATTTTTCCGACCTGGGTGTAAGTTCGTCCGACACGAGTCGCTTGACAAATGCTTCAAAACCCCAAATCTTTAGAGAAGACAAAATAGATCCCAGTCCACATCTCATGTGGTGTCTTGTCTATGGATTTTGATTGTACCCTTTTAAGTGTGAAAGCTGTAGTTTCTATAACGTATCCCGAGAATGACAAGGGTAAATCTGATTTGCTCATCATCAATCGGACCATGTCCAACAAGGTTCGATTTCTTCATTCTGGCACGTCATTTCTCTGTTGGGGAACGTCGCATGGGAAACAAAAATTCTCCTATGCTCACCAAGATCAATCTATGCAGACTAACATCTATGATAGGGAGTGCATCTACATACCCTTGTAGATCGCTAAGCGGAAGCGTATATAATGCAGTTGATGTAGTCGCACGTCTTCACGGACGGCACCTGCGCGTTCAGCACACGTGCGGCTCGATGACGTCTCCTCCTTCTTCATCCAGCGAGAGAGGAAGGAGAAGTAGATGAGATCTCAACCAGCACGGCGGTATGGTGGGGATGATGGTGGACCAGTGCCAGTAGGGCTTCACCAAGCGCTGTCGGAACCGATGTGAGGAGAAAATGGAGTTACGGGAGAGGTAGGGCTGCCACCGGGGCGTGGGAATTGGTGTGTTCAGCCCCTCCCTCTCCCCCACTATATATAGGAGGCAAGGTGGAGTGTTGGGTCGCATCCCTAGCCCCTCCTCCAAGGAGGGGGCGTGGGCCTAGGGATGATTCCTTCCTCCCCAAAGCACCTAGGAGGTATCTTCCCCTTTAGGTACTCTTCCCTCCCAACCGCATGGGCCCTTGGGGGCTGGCCCAACAAGGCTTGGACGCCCCCTTACAACCCATGCATGTCCTAGGGGCTAGAGGGACCCTTCCGGAATCCTCCAGAACCCTTTGGAACCTTCCAGAAGCTTCCTGGTACAATATCGATAAAACCCAAAACTTTTCCAGTAGCCAAAATATGACTTCCCATATATAAATATTTACCTCCGGACCATTTCGGAGCTCCTCGTGATGTCCGGGGATCTCATACGAGACTCCTAATAACATTCGGTGACCAACATACATATCCCAATACTACTCTAGCGTCACCGAACATTAAGTGTGCAGACCCTGTGGGTTCGAGAACTATGCAGACATGACCGAGACACCTCTACGGTCAATAACCAATAGCGGGACCTGGATGCCCATATTGGTTCCTACATATTCTACGAATATCTTTATCGGCTGAACCACGATGTCAAGGATTCAATCAATCCCGTATGGAGTTCCCTTTGTCCATCGGTGTGTTACTTGCCCGAGATTCGATCGCTGTTATCTAAATACCTTGTTCAATCTCGTTAGTGGCAAGTCTCTTTACCCGTTCTTTAATAGAAGATCCCGTGACTAACTCCTTAGTCACATTGTTTGCAAGCTTCTTGTGATGTTGTATTACCGAGTGGGCCCCGATATACCACTCCGTCATACAGAGTGACAAATCCGAGTCTTGATCATGCCAACTCAAGATACACCCTCAGAGATACCTGTAGAGCATCTTTATAGTCACCCAGTTACGTTGCGAAATTTGATACGCACAAGGTACTCCTCCAGCGTGATTACCCACAAGTGTAGGGGATCTATCGTAGTCCTTTCGATAAGTAAGAGTGTCGAACCCAACGAGGAGCAGAAGGAAATGACAAGCGGTTTTCAGTAAGGTATTCTCTGCAAGCATTGAAATTATCGGTAAAAGATAGTTTTGTGATAAGGTAATTCGTAACGGGTAGCAAATAACAAATGTAACAGTGGTGCAGCAAAGTGTCCTGATCCTTTTTGTAGCAAAGGACTAGCCTGGACAAACTCTTATATAAAGAAAAGCGCTCCCGAGGACACATGAGAATTTATGTCAAGCTAGTTTTCAACATGCTCATAGATTCACTTTCGTTACTTTCATAATTTGATATGTGGGTGGACCGGTGCTTGGGTGCTGCCCTTACTTGGACAAACATCCCACTTATGATTAACCTCTATCGCAAGCATCCGCAACTATGAAAGAAGAATTAAGATAAATCTAACCTTAGCATTAAACATATGGATCCAAATCAGCCCCTTAGGAAGCAACGCATAAACTAGGGTTTAAGCTTCTATCACTCTAGCAACCCATCATCTACTTATTACTTCCCAATGCCTCCCCCTAGGCCCAAATAATGGTGAAGTGTCATGTAGTTGACGTTCACATGAAACCACTAGAGGAGAGACAACATACATCTTACCAAAATATCGAACGATTACCAAATTCACATGATTACTTATAACAAGACTTATCCCATGTCCTCAGGAACAAATGTAACTACTCACAAAGCATATACATGTTCATAATCAGAGGAGTATTAATAATCATTAAGGATCTGAACATATAATCTTCCATCAAATAAACCAACTAGCATCAACTATAAGGAGTAATCAACACTACTAGCAACCCACAAGTACCAATCTGAGGCTTTGAGACAAAGATCGGATACAAGAGATGAACTAGGGTTTGGAGAGGAGATGGTGCTGATGAAGATGTTGATGATGATTGAGCCCCTCTCGATGAGAGGATCGTTGGTGATGACAATGGCTTCAATTTCCCCCTCCGGGAGGGAAGTTTCCCCGGCGGAATAGCTCCGCCGGAGCTCTAGATTGGTTCTGTCGAAGTTCCGCCTCGAGACAGCGGCGCTTCGTCCCCAAAGCTCTCTCCTGATTTTTTTCAGGTCAAAGCCCTTCATATAGCGGAAGATAGGCACCGGAGGCCTGCTAGGGGCCCCACAAGCCTACATGGCGTGGCCAGGGGGGGTAGGTCGCGCCCCGTACCTTATGACCTCCTGATGGGCCCCCTCCGGTATTTCCTTCGCCCATTATTTTTATACATTCCAAAACAATTCTCCGCAACTTTTCAGGACTTTTGGAGCCGTGCAGAATAGGTCTCTCAGATTTGCTCCTTTTCCAGACCATAATTCCAGCTGCCGGCATTCTCCCTCTTCATGTAAACCTTGTGAATTAGGAGAGAAAAGGCATAAGTATTGTACCATAATGTGTATTAATAGCCCATAATGCATAAATAATGATATAAAAGCATGATGCAAAATGGACGTATCACACTGTCAGTGAGTTGCATGATCTCATGGTTATAGGAACAGATACTTGACATGTAGAAAACAATAGTAATAAACTGACACGATCATATGCTACATTCATAGTTTGGGTCTTGTTCATCACATCATTCTTCTAATGATGTGACCCCATTATCAAATGACAACTCATGTCTATGCCTAGGAAACCTTAGCCATCTTTGATCAACGATCTAGTCTAGTAGAGGCTCACTAGGGACACGGTGTTATCTATGTATCCACACATGTATTTGAGTTCCCAATCAATACAATTATAGCATGGATAATAAACGATTATCATGAACAAGAAAATATGATAATAAGTAATTTATTATTGCCTCTAGGGCATATTTCCAACAGTGTCCCACTTGCACTAGAGTCAATAATCTAGTTCACATCACCATGTGATTAACACCCAATAAGTTATGGGGTTTGATCATATTTTGCTTGTGAGAGAGGTTTTAGTCAATGGGTCTGCAACATTCAGATCCATGTGTGCTTTACAACTCTCTATGGCATACTGTAGACACTGTTACCATGCTCCACTTGGAACTATTCCATATGACTGCTCCACTATACGAGTCCGGTTTGCTACTCAGAGTCTTCCAGATTGGTGTTAAAGCTTATATCAACGTAACCCTTTACGACGAACTCTTTTATCACCTCCATAATTGAGAAACATTTCCTTAGTCCTCTAGTTACTAAGGATAACTTTGACCGCTGTCTAGTGATCCATCCCTAGATCACTCTTGTACCCCTTGACACACTCATGGCAAGGCACACACCAGGTGCGGTACACAACATGGTATACCATAGAGGCTACGTCTAAGGCATAGAGGACGACCTTCTTCCTTTCTATTTCTTCTGCCGTGGTCGGGCTTTGAGTCTTACTGAAACTCATACCTTACCATACAGCCAAGAACTCCTTCTTTGACAGATCCATTTTGAAGTCCTTCAAAATCTTGTCAAGGTAAGTCTTTATTGAAAGTTTTTATCAAGCGTCGTGATCTATATTTTTAATATCTTGATGCCCAATATTTTAATTAGCTTTATCCAGGTTTTCCTTTGAAAACTCCTTTCAAACAACCCTTTATGCTTTCTAGAAATTCTATATCATTTTCGATCAACAATATGTCAACCACATATACTTGTGAGAAATTCTATAGTGCTCCCGCTCACTTTCTTGTAAATACAAATTTCTTCATAAACTATGTATATACTAAAATCTTTGATCACTCATCAAAGCGCTTATTCCAACTCCGAGATGCTTGCACCAGTCCATAAATGGATCACTAGAGCTCGCATGCCTTTATTATCCTTAGGATCGACAAAACCTTCTAGTTGTATCACATACAACCTTTCCTCAAGGAAACCGTGAAGGAAACAATGTTTTGACATCCATCGGCTAGATTTCATAATCGAAAAATGCAGCAACAGCTAACATAATTCCAACAGACTTTAGCATCACTACGGGTGAGAAAGTCTCATCGTAGTCAACTCCTTAAACTTATCAGAAACCTATTTGCGACAAGTCGAGCTTTATAAATGGTGACGTTTACCATCATATTATGTCTTCCTTTTAAATATCCATTTGTACTTAATAGCCTTATGACCATCAAGTAGTTATGCCAAAGTCCACACTTCGTTTTCATACATGGATCATTTCTCAGATTTCATGGCCTCCACCATTTGTTGGAATCCTGGCCCACCATCGCTTCTCCATAGCTCGTAGGTTCATTGTTTTCCAACAACATGACCTCCAAGACAGGATTATCGTACCACTCTCGAGCAGTGCGTGTCCTTGTCGACCTACGAGGTTGGTAGTAACTTGATCTGAAGTTGTATGATCACCATCATTAGCTTCCTCTTCAACTGGTGCAGGTGCCACAAGAACACTTTCCTGTGTCGTGCTACTCTCTGGTTGAAGTGACAGTTCAATAACCTCATTAAGTTCCACCACCCTCCCACTCAATTATTTCGAGATAAACTTTTTCTCGAGAAATGACCCAAACACTTTGCCTTCAGATCTGATATACTAGGTATACCGAACTGTTTCCTTTGGGTATCCTATGAAGATGCACTTAGCTTCTTTGGGTTCGAGCTTATTAGCCTGAAGCATTTTGACATAAGCATCGCACCCCCGAACTTTAAGAAACGACACCTTAGATTTCTTGCCAAACCATAATTCATACGGTGTCGTCTCACCGGAATTATATGGTGTCCTATTTAAAGTGAATGTTGTTGTCTGTAATGCACAACCCCAAAACGATAGTGGCAAATCGGTAAGAGACATCATAGTATGCACCATATCCAATAGGGCATGGCTACGACATTCACACACACAATCACACTATGGTGTTCGAGGTGGCATGAGTTGTGAAACAATTTCCACATTGTTTTAAATGTATGCCAAACTCGTAACTCAGATATTCACCTCTACAATCATATCGTAGACATTTCATCCTCTTATCACGACGATCTTTCAAGTTCACTCTGAAATTGCTTGAACTTTTCAACATTTCAGACTTGTGATTCATCAAGTAAATACACCTGTATCTAGACAAATCATCTGTGAAGTAAGAACATAACGATATCCACTGCGTGCTTCATCACTCATTGGACTGCATACATCAAAATGTATTATTTCCAATAAGTTACTTGCCCGTTCCATCTCTGGAAAACTAGGCCTTCCGTCATCTTGCCCATGTGGTATGGTTTGCATGTATCAAGCGATTCAAAATCAAGTGAGTTCAAAATATCCATGAGCATGGTGTTTCTTCATGCATTTACAACAATAGGCATCTCAAATGATTTAAAATCGAGTGAGTCCAAAGATCCATCAACACGGAGTTTCTTCATGCATTTTATACCAATATGACCTAAGCGGCAGTGCCACAAGTAACTCGTACTATCATTACTAATTTTGTATCTTTTAGCATAAATACTATGAACGTGTGTATCACTACGATCAAGATTCAATAAACCATTCATATTGGGTGCATGATTATGAAAGATATTATTCATGTAAATGGAATAACCCATTTTTCTCTAACTTTTGTGAATAATCATCTCGCAATAAACAAAATCTATATAATGTTCATGCTCAACGCACACACCAAATATCATTTATTTAGGTTTACCACTAATCCCGAAGGTAGATGGAGTGTGCAATGGTGATCAGATCAACCTTGGAAACACTTCCAACACACATCGACACCTCTCCCTTAGCTGGTCTTTGATTACTCCGTAACTCCTCTTTCGAGTTACTAATATTAACAACTGAATTGTATCAAATACCCAAGAGCCACAACGAGCACTAGTAAGGCAGACGTCAATAAGATGTATATCAAATATACTTTTGTCGACATTGCCAGCCTTCTTATCTGCCAAGCATCTGGGGTAGTTCCGCTCTGAGTGACCACTCCCCTCATAGCAGAAGCACCGAGTCACGGGTTTGGGTTGAACCTTGGGTTTCTTCACTTGAGCGACAATTGGCTTGTCATCCTCAAAGTTTCCCTTCTTGCCCTTACCCTTCCTGAAACTACTAGTTTTACTAACCATCAACAATTTATGCTCCTTCTTGATTTCTACCTTCACGGTGTCAAACATCGTGAATAGCTCAGGGATCATGTTCTCCATCCCTAATATGTTGTAGTTCATCACGAACCTCTAGTAGCTTGGTGGCAGTGACTTTGGAGAACTATCACTATCTTATCTCGAAGATCAACTCCCACTTGATTCAAGCGATTGTAGTACCGAGACAATCTGAGCACATGCGCACCGATTGAGCTATTCTCCTACATATTTTTAGGCAAAGAATCTTGTCGGAGGTTGATACGTCTCCAACGTATCTATAATTTTTGATGGTTTCATGCTATTATCTTGTCAAACTTTGGATGTTTTGTATGCCTTTTATATCTTTTTTGGGACTAACTTATTAACTCAGTGCCAAGTGCCAGTTCCTGTTTTTTCCGTGTTTTGACCCTTTTCAAAGGAGGATTTTAAATGGAGTCCAAACGGAACGAAACTTCCAAAAAGATTTTTTCTGAAACAAAAGAAGATCGGGGAACCTGAGAATTAGGGCAGGGGGCCACCAGGGACCCCAGAAGCCCCCTAGCTGCGCCCAGGGGGGCCCGCGCCTCCCAGGCTTGTGGGCTCCGTGGGCCACCTCTGCCCTAGGTCTTTCGCCTATATATTCCCTAAAATCCCAGAAAAAATCAAGAGATCATCGAAAGTACTTTTCCGCCGCCGCAAGCTTCTGTCTCCGCAAGATCCCATCTGGGGCACGTTCTGGTGCCCTTCCGGAGGGGGGATTCGGATACGGAGGGCTTCTTCATCAACACCATGACCTCTCCGATGATGCGTGGGTAGTTCACCATAGACCTACGGGTCCATAGCTAGTAGCTAGATGGCTTCTTCTCTCTCTTGGATCTTCAATACAAAGTTCTCCATGATCTTCATGGAGATATATCCAATGTAATCTTATTTTGTGGTGTGTTTGTCGAGATCCGATGAATTGTGGATTTATGATCAGATTATCTATGAATCATATTTGAGTTTCTTCTGATCTCTTATATGCATGATTTCATATCCTTGTAATTCTCTTCGAGTTGTGGGTTTTGTTTGGCCAGCTTTATCTATGATTCTTGCAATGGGAGAAGTGCTTGGTTTTGGGTTCATACCGTGCGGTGACCTCACCCAGTGGCAGAAGGGGTAGCGAGGCACGCATCGTGTTGTTGCCATCAAGGGTAAAATGATGGGGTTTTCATCATTGGTTTGAGATTATCCCTCTACATCATGTCATCTTGCTTAAGGCGTTACTCTGTTCGTCATGAACTCAATACACTAGATGCATGCTGGGTAGTGGTTGATGTGTGGAGTAATAGTAGTAGATGCAGAAAGTATCGGTCTACTTGTCTCGGATGTGATGCCTATATGTATGATCATTGCCTTAGATATCGTCATGACTTTGCGCGGTTCTATCAATTGCTCGCCAGTAATTTGTTCACCCACCGTATTATTTGCTATTTTGAGAGAAGCCTCTAGTGAACACTATGGCCCCCGGGTCTACTCCACACCATAATTTCAGCCTTGCTCTTTTACTTCATTGCACTTTCCGCCTTCAGATCTCACTTTGCAATCAATCTTGAAGGGATTGACAACCCCTTTATAGCGTTGGGTGCAAGCTCTTTTGTGTTTGCGCAGGTACTCTGGACTTGACGAGATTCTCCTACTGGATTGATACCTTGGTTATCAAACTGAGGGAAATACTTACTGCTCCTGTGCTGCCCCATCCTTTCCTCTTCAAGGGAAAAACCAACGCAAGCCCAGCCTCCGCCAACGTGTCAATCTCTGGCGCTGTTGTGTGTTGCCGTAGTAGAAGAATTTCTGGCGCCTTTGCCGGGGAAGATCAAGTCAAGAACTCATCCAAGTAAGTGTCGCAACCTCATCTCTTGCATTTACTTTTTTGCCTCTTGTTTTCCTCTCCCCCACTTCTGAAAAACAAAAATTTACAAAAAATTATTTGCCTTTTTCGTTTGCCTTTTCGTTCGCCCTTTTCTCCTGCTTGCTCTTTGTTCGCTTGTGTGCTTGCTTGCTTGCTGAAGTCACCATGACTGAAAACACCAAACTTTGTGACTTCTCGAATACTAATAATAATGATTTTATTAGTACTCCGATTGCTCCCGCCACTAGTGCGGAGTCATACGAAATCAATGCCGCTTTGCTAAATCTTGTTATGAAAGAGCAATTTTCCGGCCTTCCTAGTGAAGATGCCGCATCGCATATTAATACCTTCATTGAGCTTTGTGATATGCAAAAGAAGAAAGATGTGGATAATGATGTGATTAAATTGAAGCTTTTTTCCTTTCTCGTTGCGAGATCGAGCAAAAACTTGGTTTTCGTCTTTGCCCAAAAATAGTATCAATTCTTGGGATAAGTGCAAAGTTGCTTATATATCCAAGTATTTTCCGCCGGCTAAGATTATCTCTCTCCGTAATGATATCATGAATTTTAAGCAACTGGATTTTGAAATGTTGCACAATCTTGGGAGAGAATGAAATTGATGATTAGAAATTGTCCCACTCATGGCTTGAGTCTTTGGATGATTATACAAATCTTCTACGCTGGCTTGAATTTCTCTTCTAGAAATATCTTGGACTCCGCCTCAGGTGGAACGTTCATGGAAATCACGTTAGGAGAAGCCACGAAACTCCTAGACAATATCATGACGAACTACTCTCAGTGGCACACTGAAAGGTCACCTACAAGTAAGAAGGTACATGCTATAGAAGAAATTAACTCGTTGAGTGCTAAGATGGATGAGTTAATGAATTTGGTTGCTAGTAGAAGTGATCCTTTAGATCCTAATGATATGCCCTTGTCTTCCTTGATTGAGAGTAGCAACGCTAGCCTGGACTTTAATTTTGTTGGTAGGAATAATTTTGGCAATAACAATGCTTTTAGAGGAAACTATGTTCCTAGGCCTTTTCCTAGTAACTCCTCTAATAAATTTGGCAACTCCTACAACAATACTCATGGAAATTACAATAGATTACCCTCTGATCTAGAGAGTAATATTAAAGAGTTTATCAACTCACAAAAGATTGTCAATGCGTCCATAGAGGAAAAACTACTCAAAATTGTCGATTTGGCTAAGAGCGTTGATAGAATGTCTAGTGATATTGATGCTTTGAAAGTTAGATGTGATCCTCCCAAGATCAATATGGATGAAACTTTGAAAGCTATGAGTGTTTCCATGAGTGAGAGCAAAGAAAGAACCGCCCAAATTCGTGCTAGACATGAATGGCTTAAAAAGGCGTGTTCTCGTGATAAGAATCACGAAGATCTTAAAGTGCTTGGTGTGACTCCCATTGAATCTTTGTTTTCTTGTGTCAAACCTAATGATTATGGGGCTGGATATGAATCCACTTTGGTTGAAAAACGCCCCAATGATTCGGAGTCCATCTATCTTGATGCTAAAAGCATTGAAAGTGGAGTAGAAGACATTAACACTTTGAGTAGTAATGAAATTACTACTTTGGATTTCAAGGAATTCAATTATGATAGTTGCTCCTTGATTGAATTCATTTCCTTGATGCAATCCATGCTAAACTCTCCACACGCTTATAGCCAAAACAAGGCCTTTACCGATCATATCATCGAAGCTATGATAAAATCTCTTGAAGAGAAACTTGAATTGGAAGTCTCTATCCCTAGAAAGCTTCATGATGAGTGGGAACCTACTATCAAAATCAAAATCAAAAACTACGAATGTAATGCTTTGTGTGATTTGGGTGCTAGTGTTTCCCCGATTCCAAAGTCTTTATGTGATGTTCTGGGTTTTAATGAGATTGAAGAGTGTTCCCTTAATTTGCACCTTGCGGATTCTACTATCAAGAAACCCATGGGAAGGATCAATGATGTTCTTATTATTGCAAATAGGAACTATGTACCTGTGGATTTCATTGTGCTTGACATTGATTGCAATCCTACATGCCCTATTATTCTTGGTAGACCTTTCCTAAGGACTGTCGGTGCTATCATCGATATGAAGGAAGGGAATATTAGATTTGAAATTCCTTTAAAGAAGGGCATGGAGCACTTTCCTAGAAAGAAAATAAGATTGCCTTATGAATCCATGATGAGGGATACTTATGGTTTGAGCACCAAAGACGACGATACGTGATTCTATCGCCTTATGCCTAGCTAAGGGCGTTAAACAATAGCGCTTCTTGGGAGGCAACCCAATGAATTTATTTCTTTTTTTCTATTTTGTTGCGTCCACACTATCATAATTCTGTTGTGATTGTGTCTTTTGTGTTTCTTTTTGTGTTTGAGCCAAGCAAAACCTTTATGACTAGTCTTGCTGATGGTTGTTTGATCCTGCTGGAAAAAAGACAGAAACTTTTCGCTCACGAGATAATTTTTCATTTTTATTCAGAAAGAGCTTTTGAGTTGATTCGTTTTGCTTCTGGTTGATATGCCTTTTTCCCAGGCAGTCTTCATTTTTCAGAATTTTTGAGGTACCAGAAGTATGCGAAGTATACAAATTGCTACAGATTGGTCTGTTTTTTGACAGATTCTGTTTTTGTTGAGTTGGTTGCTTGTTTTGATGAAACTATGGATAGTATCGCGGGGTACTAGCCATGGAAAAGTGAGAATACAGTAATCTAACACCAATATAAATAGAAATCAAGATTGCTACAGTACCTAAAGAGGTGGTGGTTTGTTTTCTTTTGCTAATGTTATCATGAGTTTCTGTTTAAGTTTTGTGTTGTGAAGTTTTCAAGTTTTGGGTGGTGTTCTCATGGAAAAAGAGATAAGGAGTGGAAAGAGCTCAAGCTTGGGGATGACCAAGGCACCCCAAGCAAAATTCAAGGACACCAAAAAGCCTAAGCTTGGGGATGCCCCGGGAAGGCATCCCCTCTTTCGTCTTCAATTCATCGATAACATTACTTGGAGCTATATTTTTATTCACCACATGAGATGTGTTTTGCTTGGAGCGTCTTGTATCGTAGGAGTCTTTTCTTTTTGTTGTGTCACAATCATCCTTGCTGCACACCTTTAGATAGAGACATGCACTCATCGTGATTTTGCTAGAATGCTCATCGTGCTTCACTTATATCTTTTGAGCTAGATAGTTTTGCTCTATGCACTTCACTTAGATCTTTTAGAGCACGGTGGTGCGTGACTTGGTACTTGGATTATGCTATGAAAGTAGTCCCAAAGGTGATAGGTACCCAAATAGGATACAAAAACCTCCATCTTCATGTGCATTGAGTAGAAAGAGAAGTCTTGATTCCTCTCAATTAGTTTTGAGACGTGGATTTGGTAATATTAAGAGTTATGTTAGTAGGGTGTTGTGAATCTAGAAATACTTGTGTTGAAGTTAGTGATTCCCGTAGCATACACGTATTGTGAACCGCTATGTTAGGAAGTCGGAGCATAATTGATCTATTGATTTTCATCCTTTGTGTTGAGGTCGGGATCGCGCGATGGTTAACACCTACCAACCCTTCCCCTAGAAGTATGCGTTGAGCACTTTGTTTTGATTACTAATAAAAACTTTCGCAACAAGTATGTGAGTTCTTCATGACTAATGTGAGTCCATGGTATAGATGCACTTTCACCTTCCACCATTGGTAGCCTCTCTAGTGCCGTGCAACTTTCGCCGGTGGACAAACCCACCATATGCCTTCCTCAAAACAGCCACCATACCTACCTACTATGGCATTTTCATAGCCATTCCGAGATATATTGCCAGGCAACTCCCACCATTCCGTCTCATGACTTGTGCCGTTGATGACCCACAAGTATAGGGGATCAATCGTAGTCCTTTCGATAAGTAAGAGTATCAAACCCAACGAGGAGCAGAAGGATCTGACAAGTGGTTTTCAGCAAGGAAATATCTGCAAGCACTGAAATTATCGGTGACAAGTGATTGTGTGGTGAGATGATTCGTAGCAAGCAACAAGTAACAAAAGTAGCAACGGTGCAACAAAGTGGCCCAATCCCTTTTGTAGCAAGGGACAAGCCTGGACAAAGCCTTATAGGAGGAAAAACGCTCCCGAGGACACACGGGAATTTCTGTCATGCTAGTTTCATCATGTTCATATGATTCGCGTTCGTTACTTTGATAGTTTGATATGTGGGTGGACCGGCGCTTGGGTACTGCCCTTACTTGGACAGGCATCCCACTTATGATTAACCCCTCTCGTAAGCATCCGCAACTACGAAATAAGAATTAAGACAAAGTCTAACCATAGCATTAAACTAGTGGATCCAAATCAGCCCCTTACGAAGCAACGCATAAACTAGGGTTTAAGCTTCTGTCACTCTAGCAACCTGTGATCTACTTACTACTTCCCAATGCCTTTCTCTAGGCCCAAATAATGGTGAAGTGTTACGTAGTCGACGTTCACATAACACCACTAGAGGAAAAACAACATACAACATATCAAAACACCGAACGAATACCAAATTCACATGGCTACTATTAGCATGACTTATCCCATGTCCTCAGGAACAAAAGTAACTACTCACAAAGCATAATCATATTCATGATCAGAGAGGTAATGAGTAGCATCAAGGATCTGAACATAAACTCTTCCACCAAGTAATCCAACTAGCATCAACTACAGAGAGTAATCAACACTACTAGCAACCTTACAAGTACCAATCGGAGTCGCGAGACGGAGATTGGTTACAAGTGATAAACTAGGGTTTGGAGATGAGATGGTGCTGATGAAGATGTTGATGGTGATGAGTCCCCTCCGATGAGAGGAGTGTTGGTGATGACGATGGCGATGATTTCCCCCTTCGGGAGGGAAGTTACCCCGGCAGGATCGTCCTGCCGGAGCTCTAGATTGGTTCTGCTCAAGTTCCGCCTCGTGGCAGCGGCGAAACCACGAAAAAGCTCCTCCGTGATTTTTTCCTAAACGAAACCCTTCATATAGCACAAGAGGGGGGCAAGTGGGCCAACAAGCTGCCCACAAGCCCTCATGGCGCGGCCTGGGGGGTGGCCGCACCGTGCAGGCTTGTGGCCAACCCTTGGCACCCCTCTGGCACTTCTTCGGCCCAGTATTTTTTATAAATCCGGAAAAATATCCTCGTCGATTTTTACGGCGTTTGGAGTTGCGTAGAATAGGTATCTGAACTTTGCTCCACTTTCAGGCCAGAATTCCAGTTGCCGGCATTCTCCCTCTTCATGTAAACCTTGCAAAATAAGAGAGAAAAGGCATAAGAATTGTACCATGAAGTGAAATAACAACCAAAGAAGTGATAAATATCAACATGAAAACATGATGCAAAATGGCGTATCAACTCCCCCAAGCTTAGACTTCGCTTGTCCTCAAGCGAAAGCCTGGCTCAATAAATATGTCCACATGTTTAGGGAGAGAGGTGTCGACAAAACAAGATACGAACATGCATGCATCATGATCAAGATCAGAACAGCAATACCAACATATAATCTCTCGTGCTAAAGTGATAATTCCTTCACAAAGTAAAGCATGTATCAAGAACCTTACCGAGAAGTAACAACCGATAGCCTTTAGTCATTGAAGCAATTGCAATTTATCACAACATCAGAAAGAGTCAAATAAGAGCTTGTAAAGCAAATGCACATACTCAATCATTCTTTCGTTCTCAACAATTGCTACAACTCACGTGGTACTCATGAGATCAAAGTTTCAGCTGGACACAGAGAAAGATAGGGGCTTACAGTTTTGCCTCCCAACTGCTTACCTCAAGGGTAATGTCAACAATAATAATTCATGAATACTTACCTCCAAGTTGACATATGAATAGAGATATTTCCCAAGCATATGATGTTATCCAAGACAAAGGTGAAATAGGGAATTGGTGAAGATCACCATGACTCTTTCAAGGGCAAAAAGTAAAGGTACAAGATAAACCCTTCACAGAGGGAAGCAGAGGTTGTCATGCTCTTTTGAGGTTTGGATGTGTGTCCTCTTAGTGAGGAGGAACGTCACTTTATATTGCCTCCTGTGATAAAGAACTTTATTATGCAGTTTGTCGCTTGTATGTCTTCCTCATCACAGGTTCGTACAAAGCTTATTTTCCACACACTAATAGATCATACATATTAGAGAGCAATTTTTATTGCTTGCACCGATGAAAACTTACTTGAGGGATCTTATTCAATCCATAGGTAGGTATGGTGGACTCACATGGCAAAACTGGTTTGAAGGTTTATGGATGCACAAGTAGTATCTCTACTTAGTGCGGGAGGTTTGGCTAATGTGAGGTGGAAGCAATCGTCACATGCTAAGGGATCTCTAGTCATATAACATTGTTCGGAGCCAAGCAAACACAGTTCATTATGTTGTCTTCCTTGTCCAACATCTACTTCTAGGCATGCAATAGTTTAGTGAGTGTCCACAATCATAGATGGTGTCAAAGATGACATATTTATATGTGAACCTCTCCTTCTTTATCACTTCCTTGCAACCATGACCAAGGTCTACGTTTGCCTACCCTCAACAAGTTTCAATCCTCATTCTTTTTATATGTGAAGCCATCACTTCCCATAAGATCATTACATGATCTTTCATGCTTTTGTTCTATTCTCACTCTTTTGATCATGGCAAGAGGCAAAGCCCTTCAACTAAGACACTCTTTATTATATGGCTCACGAGCTCGAATACATCGGGGTTGACACAAAGCAAAACTCACGACTAAAACACTAAGACTTTTAAAACTACTAGAGAAAAAGAAAACTGAAAAGGAACAAACTAAAACAAAGGTAAAGGTAAAAGATGTGATGGTGATACGATACCGGGGCAACTCCCCCAAGCTTGGCACAAGCCAAGGGGATTGCCCATACCAATGCTCAGTTGTCTTCCTTTGGTGGTGAAGGTGGAGGAGTTGTTGCAATCTTTGACTCCAAGAGGGCGATTAATCTTTGATTTATACCTTGGAGATCTGTGATATGTTTTTCCAGCAAAACAACTTCACGAGTGAGACAAGTATTGCGAGCACGAGTTGTTTCACAAAACCTCAAGAGTTCAATCAAAGATGGAGACAGCAGGTGGAGGTAGGGTTGGAGGAAATCCACTTCTTCAACTTCTTCCTTGTTGAGCACACATTGCACTTTGTCCCATGCCTGATCCTTCTCCTTAGCTTTGCCCTTGGTTTCTTTAGGTAGCCTTTCCTTAGCCTCAATGACCTCCATCCTTTTCAGATCAGCATGAACTTCTCCATAGATTTGACAGAGATTGTTCTCCCCCATAGATTCCTGGGACGACATCTTGCTCCAAATCTGCGGCAGAAAACAGGCTCGAAATGAAAAACGGAGGAAATCTGCGTGATGCAGGGGTCAGGCCAAACGGGAGTATATATAATGATATTTTTCAGACTAGAAGGAGTACCCCGCACGAAAACGGAGTCTGGGAGGCGCACGAGGTGGCCACAAGCCCTCACGGCGCGGCTAGGGGGTGGGCCCGCGCTGTGCAGGCATGTCGCCTCCTCGCGCACTGTCTGGACTACTTCCAATTTTTGTATTTTTTCAAAAATTCCAAAACGGAGAAAATTTCCTACTGGAAAAGTTTTGGACTCTTTTTCTTACCGAATCACATACCTCTTCGTTTTCAGAGTCTGAAACAGGCTAATAAATACCCCTTAGGTATTCTTCCGGAGTTATGGTATTGATAATATTACTTTCAACATTTATGGGAGTACTTGAGATATAATGCTTGATTCTCTACCCATTTACCACTCTCGGACAATTACCTTCTGTGTTGTTGATCTTGATAGCACCGGAACGATATACTTCCTCAACAACATAGGGACCTTCCCATTTAGAGAGAAGCTTGCCTGCAAAGAATCTTACACGAGAGTTATATAGCAAGACATAATCACCTACATTGAACTCACGCTTTTGTATCCTCTTATCATGCCACCTCTTAACCTTCTCTTTCAACAGCTTGGCATTCTCATATGCCTGAGTTCTCCACTCATCAAGCGAGCTAATATCAAATAACCTCTTCTCACCTGCAAGTTTGAAATCAAAGTTGAGCTCTTTGATTGCCCAATAAGCCTTATGCTCTAGCTCAAGAGGTAAATGACATGTTTTACCATACACCATTTTGTACAGAGACATGCCCATGGGATTCTTATAGGCAGTTCTATAAGCCCACAGTGCATCATCGAGCTTCTTAGACCAATTCTTTCTAGACCTGTTGACAATCTTTTGCAGAATCAGTTTAATCTCTCTATTACTTAGCTCTACTTGACCACTGGACTGAGGGTGATAGGGAGACGCAATTCTATGGTTGACATTGTACTTAGCAAGCGTTTTACGGAAAGCACCATGAATGAAATGTGAACCACCGTCGGTCATTAGATATCTAGGGACTCCAAATCTAGGGAAGATAACTTCTTTCAGCATCCTGATAGAGGTGTTGTGATGAACACTACTAGTGGGGATAGCTTCTACCCACTTAGTGACGTAATCAACATCAACTAGGATATGAGTATACCCGTTGGATTTGGGAAAAGGTCCCATATAATCAAAGCCCCAGCCATCAAATGGTTCAATGACAAGTGAATAGTTCATAGGCATTTCCTGACGTTTGCTAATATTACCTATTCTTTGACATTCGTCACAAGACAAGACAAACTTACGGGCATCCTTGAAGAGAGTGGGCCAATAGAAACCTGATTGCAATACCTTGTGTGCAGTTCTATCTCCCGCATGGTGTCCTCCGTAGGCCTCAGAGTGACACTTTTTTAGGATCTGTCCCTGTTCATGTTCAGGTACACAACGTCTAATAACACCATCTACTCCTTCCTTATAAAGATGAGGATCATCCCAAAAGTAATGTCTCAAGTCAAAGAAGAATTTCTTCTTTTGCTGGTACGTGAAACTAGGTGGTATGTATTTGACAACGATATAGTTCGCATAATCAGCATACCACGATGCACTACATGAAGCATTGATGACATTCAATTTCTCATCAGGAAAGCTATCATCAATAGGTTGTGGGTCATCAAGAACGTTCTCCAACCTAAACAAGTTATCTGCTACTGGGTTATCAGCACCCTTTCTGTCGACAACGTGCAAATCAAATTCTTGTAGCAAGAGAACCCATCTGATAAGTCTAGGTTTAGCGTATTTCTTCTCCATGAGGTACTTAATAGCAGCATGATCAGTGTGAATAGTGACTTTGGAATCAACTATGTAAGACCTGAACTTTTCACATGCAAACACGACAGCTAAAAACTCCTTCTCCGTAGTAGCATAGTTTCTCTGGGCACTGTCTAGAGTTTTACTAGCGTAGTGAATAACATTCAACTTCTTATCGACTCTTTGCCCTAGAATAGCACCAACAACATAATCACTAGCGTCACACATGATCTCAAAAGGTAAGTTCCAATAAGGTGGTTGAACAATAGGTGCAGTTATCAAAGCCCTCTTAAGTATTTCGAAGGCTTCCTCACAATCATCGTCAAAAACAAAAGGAATATCCTTTTGTAAGAGATTGGTAAGAGGCCTAGAAATCTTAGAGAAGTCTTTGATGAACCTTCTATAGAAACCAACATGATCAAGGAAACTTCTTATACCTTTGATATCTGTGGGGTATGGCATTTTCTCGATTGCATCAACCTTAGCCTTATCGACTTCAATACCTCTTTCAGAAATTTTATGTCCTAAGACGATGCCTTCATTAACCATAAAGTGGCACTTCTCCCAATTCAAGACAAGATTGGTGTCTTTACATCTCTGCAAGACTCGATCAAGGTTGCTGAGGCAATCATGAAAGGAAGACCCGTAAACGGAGAAGTCATCCATGAAAACCTCAACAATCCTTTCACAAAAGTCAGAGAATATAGCCATCATACATCTTTGAAAGGCGGCAGGTGCATTACATAAGCCAAAAGGCATACGTCTATAAGCAAAGGTACCGAAAGGGCAGGTGAAAGTGGTTTTCTCCTGATCAGATTGTGCAACTAGTATTTGGGAGAAACCAGAATAACCGTCTAGAAAGCAGATGTGTGTGTGTTTAGACAGCCATTCTAGCATTTGGTCGATAAAAGGCAAAGGGTAATGATCTTTCCTAGTGGCTTTATTCAATTCCCTAAAATCGATCACCATCCTATAGCCAGTAATAATCCTGTGTGGGATCAATTCATCCTTATCATTAGGGACAATGGTAATGCCTCCCTTCTTAGGGACGCAATGCACCGGACTCACCCAATCGCTATGAGCAATAGGATAGATAATACCCGCTTCCAGGAGCTTTAGTATTTCTTTTCTCACTACTTCTTTCATCTTAGGATTTAATCTCCTTTGATGATCAGCAACTGGTTTGAAGTCAGGATCAGTTTTAATCTTGTGCTGGCATAGAGTAGGACTAATGCCCTTAAGATCATCAAGAGTATATCCAATAGCACCAGGGTGCTTCCTCAGAGTTTTTAGCAACTTCTTTTCTTCATGCTCTGAGAGGCTAGCACTAATAATAACAGGATATATCTCCTTTTCATCAAGATAAGCATACTTAAGAGTATCAGGCAACTGTTTAAGCTTGAACACATGATCACCCTTTGGTGGGGGTGGATCCCCAAGCAGTTCAACATGCAAGTTATTCTTAAGGATATGATATTGTTTTAAGACAAATCTATCTATCTCATCCCTTTCATCCATATGCATATCATTTTCATGCTCAAGCAAGTATTGCTTTAAGGGATCAGTAGGAGGCACATCAATAGAGGCTAAGGCATTAGTTTCATCCCTACTAGGCAACTCCTTTTCATGAGGTTGGCTACCAAACTTAGAGAAATTGAACTCATGTGACACACCTTCTGTCACATCCCTGACACCTTAAACAAGTTAGTCTTGTGCTCATGTCTTCTTTGCATTTGCATCTAAGAATTTTCAACAAGAACAAGAAAGTGGCAAAGGAAAAACTCAAAACCCTAGCCACTACTTTAAATAAAGAAAATCTCAAACTAGTTAAAATCAATGAACCCAAAATGGCCTCAAGAAATGTTCAAACTTTCTGATAAATCATCAAAGTAAATGAGCATTGGAGAAAACTCAAAAGGAAAACTATTTTAAATTAATGCAAAAGCCACTGGTTTCAAATTTTAAATTTGAAATCAGAAACTTTAAACTTTCAAAAATGTTGAAAACTTTAGGAATGGTTGGAAATATTCCAACAAATATTCTAGGGTGCTTAACATAGTTTTTACAATTTGTTTTGGAGCTTAAATAAATAGCAAAATATTGAAGTAGCTAAAACAGAAACAAAAACAGAAAAAATGGGAAACTCTTACCTGTCGCCTAGCCTGGCCCGGCCCATCTCCCTGAGTCGTCTCCTCCCTCGCACCAGTAGGAGCAGGAGGTGGCCGCCGCCTTCTCCGGCGCGGCCACGCACCTGTGCGCCTGCCTGGCCGCCTTCTCCGGCGCGGCCACGCACCTGTGCGCCTGCCTGGCCGCCGCCTCGCGCTGGCAAGGCCGGGGATAAGCTCCCCGAGGCCACCCCTATCCATTCCCAGCTTCAGTTCTTCGCCCTCCTCTCGGATCTCTCCTCCCCCTTCTGCCGCCATTGGAGCCCGAGCAGAGCTCGAGCTCGTCGTCGTTCTAGCCGACCTCCCTTCCTTCTGAGCCGCGCGTTAGCTCCGCCGCAACCCCCTAAAGCTTCCTAGCCACGAACCCGACGCCCAGATGCAGTGAATCAACGCGCAGCCGTCGTCTTCTTCCTCGGGTCACCGAAGATCGCCGCCGACGTTCTCCCTCTCCAGGCCGTCCCCGAGCAGACTAGCGCCACCACTGCACTCCCCGTGAGCATGCGGTCTTTTCCCCTAAGATCTCCCCGTCGATCCCTCCTCTAGCCCTAGTTTCATCGGATCCCGACAAGATCCGCCGCTGCAGCTCGTCGCCGGTAGCCCTCCGATGATCAGCTCGTCCTTCCGAGGGCACCAGCAGCTTCAGGTTGTCGCGTAGATGCTGTAGGAACTAAGAACCGAGCGTAGTTCCCTCTGAATCAAAGACCCCGATGACGCCCGAGCCTTGGCCGCCGCCAAGCTCGTCGCCGGCGTCATCTCCGGCCAGTTCAGCCCCATCTAAGTGCAGAAATGGAGCTGCGGGAGGTGTGCCGTTCTTCTGGTGCTCTCCGCGCAACATTTGGCCCCCTGTGCGTCGTTTCCGAGCCCCTCCGCAGTGCTGGTGGTCGCCGGAGGCTCCCCGCCGGCGAGGACGACCTCGCTGCCGGTGGATCTCGGCTGGCCTGAGCCACTGACTGGTGGGGCCAGCCTCTGGCAAGTTTAAAGATAATAAAAATAAAACAAATAAGTTAATCAGTCACTGACATGTGGGTCCAGTAAGGTTAATCAGTTAATTAAGTTTAAACTTAATCTAAAATTGACCAGAGAGACTGACCAGTGGGTCCCACTGGTCAGGTTTGACTTTCAACGGCCAGATGGACCTGCTGATGTCATGCTGATGCAATAAAAGTATTTTCCAGTATAAAAATAATTCTAGAAATGTTTAAAATTCAAAAATTCATAGAAATTAATCTGTAACTCCAATGAAAATAATTTATATATGAAAAAGTATCAGAAAAATTCAAGGAATCTGAATATGCTATTTTCAGTTATGTTTGAAAAAGTTACAGAACCCAAACATGTAGATTAATGAATTGGTCAATTCTTATAAATACTTTATAAATGGAATTTGGAAAATATTCAAATTTCGTTATGAATGACATGATCACACACTGTCCTAATTGCAAATCAGTACCCTAACATGACATCTCATGCATGTTAACATCAAGTTGATCTGAGCATCAGGTCGAATCAATTAAATCGGTATTCGAGAATACCTCGTTTGAATTGATTTGAATGTGATTCAAATCAACTTCAAACCTAACACATGTTGATTATAATAATATCACCTTGAATTCTCATGCCATGCTCATGCATCATCTTGTTTCCATATGATTGTTATTGATTGTTGCCATTCATTTCGGTAGGCTCCACACCCTCGGATTCCACCGAATATCCGTCTAACGGATATTGTCCCTCCTCTGAGCAACAAGGCAAGCAACCCTTTTGATCATCCCGATAAATCCCATGTTCTTGCTCATGCACCTATTTATTGCATTAGGATCAAATGCTTCAACTGTTTTTGCCACGATTAGTTGAACCCACTTTCTTTGCATGACCTAACCTTGTCACAGTAAATAGCCGAACCTTGCAACCTAGCATACCTGGTAGTTGCTTGAGCTGTGATGTGCCTTATCCTGCTATGCATGCTATGCTTAGAGTTGTGTATGGTCTGTCATCTGGGAGATGAACAGAATTGTGAGAATGTGTTCGGTAACCAAAGATTGTGTGTTGAACCTGATTTGGTAAAGGTACCGGTGAAAGGCTGTGTAGGAGTACATGGCGGGTTGTTTCATTGGAACCGTCCATAGGAACTGAGTTCCGTGTATGTAATCCAAGACTAGATACTACCACATGCTGGGCCCTGAAATATGACCCCGCTCGACCTATTAATCGCGTAGTACTCGGTCCAGGAGTTGCAAGTAGTTTCTGGTGTTTATAGTAATGCTGGAGGCCGTGCATGGTGCTGACCTGAGAGGTGGGCCGTGACGCGGTAGGCAGTGGCACGGTGTACCAAGTGGCACCCGGATGGTGGGCTTGGGAACCCTGCGCACATCGTTTGAGGCCGTGGCGGAAACCTCGGCCGGACTTCCGTACGGGTTACTCTCAGATAGGCGATAAACCTGGACTAGGTACTAGTGTGGTTAACGGTCGTGGCCGACTCCCTCGCTGGGCTTCCGCTTGAAGGTTGCCGAGGTGCATGACGTGCACATGGCGATAAGTGGCGAGAGCGTGTGTGACGAAGTACACCCCTGCAGGGTTATGATCTATTCGAATAGCCGCGTCCGCGGATATGGACTACTTGGAGACATATGTTGTTCATAGATAACTTCAATGGCTACTCATAAAATTGCCAAGATAAGCGTGAGTGTCGTGGACGGCATTTCCGTACGGAGACAGAATGATTCCACGATAGTGTATTGTTGTGGTGTTAGTGGACTCGTGTGCGAGAAATCACGTTGTCAAAATTATTTAAAAATGCAAGTTGTCTAGCCACGAGTCAAATGCTGGCTTTCCACATGAAACCCCACAATACCCTTTTGATACCTTGCATGAGTAGTTAGTTATTCTAAAGTCTTGCTGAGTACCTTCGTACTCATGTTTGCTTAATAAATGTTGCAGAGGTTGCTAATGACCCTAATGGAGGGTTCTTCGTAGACATCGACGACGACGAGTAGCTGGTGTCCCAGCTACGATCTGGCCCTATGTTGGGTCTGTAGTATAGTCAGGCCATGTGCCTTCTAGTTGCCCTGTCTGTACTCAGACAGTTTATAACTCTTCCGCTGGCTTGTAACTGAATGACTGCTATTATGGGTCGTGAGACCCTTAATGTGTAATATTATGTGTGTGGCTCTTCCGAGCCTCTTAAATAAAGCTTGTATGTTTATGGTTATGTTGTGATGCCATCGATGTATCTATACATATTGGTATGCCATGCGTACGTGTGTCGTACTTGATATGTATGGGGTTCGATTACCTAGTCGTGAACTTTAGTAGCACTCCTTACAAAGAAATGCCCCTTTGTGATCCAACGAGCCTTGGTAGTTCGCTACTGCTCCGGACACATTGGTTGACCGGCATGTGTCCTTCTTAGCTGCTGTGTCTGTCCCCTTTGGGGAAATGTCATGCGATGTAATGGAGTCCTTGTAGCTTGCTACGACTCGTCTACATTCGCTGATGACCGACACCCGCTTTGTTGGGTCATGTATGTCTGTCCTTGTGCGGTACTGCCACTTTGGTTTATGACTAGACATGTCGATCCGGGTTCTTTGACATTGGATTGCTAGCGACACTATCGCATACGTGAGTCAAAAGACGCAAACGGTCCCGGCTAAGGTAAGGCTGCAGCCGTGGAGTTAACCGTGCGTGAGACCACAAAGGGATGCGATGTGTTACACGCTGGATTCCTATGGCTTAGGATCGGGGTCCCGACACCTTCAAAGACAACAGTGACAATTTGCTTCTCACAATCAATATGAGCATTGACAGTATTGAGGAAGGGTCTGTCAAATGTGATGGGACGCAAGCTATGTTGTGCAGTAGCAAGAATGAGGAAATCAGTAGGATACTTTGTTTTACCACACAAGACTTCAACATCCCTAACAATTCCCACAGGGCAGATAGTATCTCTATTGGCAAGCTGAATAGTGACATCAATAGTTTCTATCTCAACAGGTGCAATCTCGTCTTTGATTTCATCATATAAGGATTGAGGTATTGCACTAACACTAGCACCCACGTCACATAAACCATGATAACAATGATCTCCTATCTTAACAGAAACCACAGGCATGCCAACAACATGCCTATGTTTGTCTCTAACGTGAGGTTTAGCAATTCTAGCAGCATCTTCACAGAAGTGAATATTATGTCCCTCAACATCGTCGGACAGAAGATCTTTGATAATAGCAATGCTAGTTTCAACTCTAATTTGCTCAGGGGGTGTAGGTGTTCTAATATAGCCTCTACGTATCACAGTTGAAGCTTTAGAATGATCCTTTATCCTAATAGGGAAAGGTGGTTTCTCAATGTAAGCACTAGGAACAACATGATCATTATAGGCAATGACTTTCTCTTCAACTAGAGTGGGTTTAACTACATTGACTTCTAAAGGAGGATGATATTTAAACCACTTCTCTTTGGGGAGATCAATATGAGCAGCAAAGGATTCACACAAAGAAGCTACTATCTCAGAGTCAAGTCCATACTTAGCGCTAAAATCACTAAAGGTATTTGTCTCAACAAAGGATTTAACGCAATCAAACATGAAATTCATACCTGACTCCTTACCTTCTTCAAGCTCCCAATCTTTAGAGTTGCGTTTAATTCTCTCCAATAAATTCCATTTGAAGTCAATATCTCTCTTCATAAAAGAACAAGTACAAGAAGTGTCAAGCATGGTGCGATCATCATGAGAATGCCGAGCATAGAGGTTCTGAATGATAATTTCTCTCGAGAGCTCATGATTGGGGCATGAATATAGCATTGATTTAAGCCTCCCCCAAGCTTGAGCGATGCTTTCTCTGTCATGAGGCCAAAAATTGTAAATATAATTCCGATCACGATGTACTAAATGCATAGGATAAAACTTTTGATGAAATTCCAATTTCAACCGATTGTAGTCCCATGATCCAGTATCATCACATAGCCTATACCATGTCAAGGACTTATCCTTCAAAGATAAAGGAGAGACCCTCTTCTTGACCTCATCCTCGGGCAAGCCTACAAGCTTAAATAAACCACAAACTTCATCTACATAGATTAGATGCAAGTCTGGATGTGATGTTCCATCTCCTGTAAAAGGATTAGCCAGTAGTTTCACAAGCATACCCGAAGTAAATTCAAAGCAAATATTTTCAGTAGGTGCAGCAGGTTGAGGAGCAACTATTTGTGCTTTCGTTCGAGGTGAAGATACCCCGAACAAGCCCCTCAAAGGATTAGTATCCATAGTGACAAGTGACAATAAATTTCAGCACACTATATGAATGTTTCCTTACCAAGTTCCACTTACCAAAGGCGCTTCACTCCCCGGCAACGGCGCCAAAAAAGAGTCTTGATGACCCACAAGTATAGGGGATCAATCTTAGTCCTTTCGATAAGTAAGAGTGTCGAACCCAACGAGGAGCAGAAGGATCTGACAAGTGGTTTTCAGCAAGGAAATATCTGCAAGCACTGAAATTATCGGTGACAAGTGATTGTGTGGTGAGATGATTCATAGAAAGCAACAACTAACAAAAGTAGAAACGGTGCAGCAAAGTGGCCCAACCTCTTTTGTAGCAAGGGACAAGCCTGGACAAAGTCTTATAGGAGGAAAAACGTCCCGAGGACACACGGGAATTTCTGTCATGCTAGTTTCATCATGTTCATATGATTCGCGTTCGTTACTTTGATAGTTTGATATGTGGGTGGACCGGCGCTTGGGTACTGCCCTTACTTGGACAAGCATCCCACTTATGATTAACCCCTCTCGCAAGCATCCGCAACTACGAAAGAAGAATTAATACAAAGTCTAACCATAGCATTAAACTAGTGGATCCAAATAATGGTGAAGTGTTATGTAGTCGACGTTCACATAACACCACTAGAGGAAAAACAACATACAACATATCAAAACACCGAACGAATACCAAATTCACATGAGTACTATTAGCATGACTTATCCCATGTCCTCAGGAACAACAGTAACTACTCACAAAGCATAATCATATTCATGAACAGAGAGGTAATGAGTAGCATCAAGGATCTGAACATAAACTCTTCTACCAAGTAATCCAACTAGCATCAACTACAGAGAGTAATCAACACTACTAGCAACCTTACAAGTACCAATCGGAGTCGCGAGACGGAGACTGGTTACAAGTGATGAACTAGGGTTTGGAGATGAGATGGTGCTGATGAAGATGTTGATGGTGATGAGTCCCCTCCGATGAGAGGAGTGTTGGTGATGACGATGGCGATGATTTCCCCCTCCGGGAGGGAAGTTTCCCCGGTAGGATCGTCCTCCCGGAGCTCTAGATTGGTTCTGCTCAAGTTCCGCCTCATGGCGGCGGCGAAACCACGAAAAAGCTACTCCCTGATTTTTTTCCTGGACGAAACCCTTCATATAGCACAAGAGGGGGGCAAGTGGGCCAACAGGCTGCCCACAAGCCCTCATGGCGCGGCCTGGGGGGTGGCCGCGCCGTGTAGGCTTGTGGCCAACCCCTGGCGCCCCTCTGGCACTTCTTCGGCCCACTATTTTTTATAAATCCGGAAAACAATCCTTGTCGATTTTTACAGCGTTTGGAGTTGCGCAGAATAGGTATCTCAACTTTGCTCCACTTTCAGGCCAGAATTCCAGTTCCCGACATTCTCCCTCTTCATGTAAACCTTGCAAAATAAGAGAGAAAAGGCATAAGAATTGTACCGTGAAGTGAAATAACAACCAAAGAAGCGATAAATATCAACATGAAAACATGATGCAAAATGGACGTATCAGCCGTCACTCTCATATTGCCATTGCATGATCGTTAGCTAGATCATTGCACATCCCGGTACACTGCCGGAGGCATTTCCTATAAAGTCATCATCATTCTGAGCTTTGAGCTGTGAGTAAATAAAAGTGTGATGATCATCATTATTAGAGCATTGTCCCATGTGAGGAAATAAAAATAAAAAAAGGAGGGCAAAGAGCCCAAATAAAAAAAAGAGAAAAAAGAGAGAAAAAAGAGGCCCAAGAGCCCAAATAAAAAAAGAGAGAAAAAGAGAGAAGGGATAATGCTACTATCTTTTTCCATGCTTGTGCTTCATAATAGCACCATGTTCTTCATGATTGAGAGCCTCTCGTTTCGTCACCACCATATGCTAGTGGGAATCTTTATTATATAACTTGGCTTGTATATTCCAATGATGGGTTCCTCAAAATTGCCCTAGGTCTTCGTGAGCAAGCAAGTTGGATGCACACCCATTAGTTCTCCTTTTGAGCTTTCACATACTTATAGCTCTAGTGCATCCTTTGTATGGTAATCCCTACTCATTCACATTGATATCTATTAATGGGCATCTCCATAGCCCTTTGATACGCCGAGTCAATGTGACCATCTCCTCCTTTTTGTCTCACAACCACCACCACACTCTATTCCACCTATAGTGCTATATCCATGGCTCACGCTCATGTATTGCGTGATAGTTATAAAAAGTTTGAGAAAGTAAGAGTGCGAAAACAATTACTTGGCCAATACCGGGGTTGTGCATGATTTACATTAGTTGTGTGAGGATGATGGAGCATAGCCAGACTATATGATTTTGTAGGGATAACTTTCCTTGGCCTTGTTATTTTGAAAGTTCATGATTGCCTTGCTAGTTTGCTTGAAGTATTATTGTTTTCATGTCAATAGCAAACTATTGTTTGAATCTTACGGATCTGGACATTCATGTCACATGAAATAAGTTACAAAGGACAACTATGCTAGGTAGCATTCCACATCAAAAATTCAGTCTTTATCACTTCCCTACTCGAGGACGAGCAGGAGTTAAGCTTGGGGATGTTTGATACGTCTCCAACGTATCTATAATCTTTGAAGGTTTCATGCTATTATCTTGTCAAACTTTGGATGTTTTGTGTGCCTTTTATATATTTTTTGGGACTAACTTATTAACTCAGTGCCAACTGCCAGTTCCTGTTTTTTTCGTGTTTTTGACCCTTTTCTGAGGAGGATTTTAAACGGAGTCCAAACGGAACGAAACTACCAAAAAGATTTTTTTCGAAACAGAAGAAGATCGGGGAACTTGAGAATCAGGGCAGGGGGCCACCAGGGACCCCACAAGCCACCTAGCCGCGGCCAGGGGGCCCGTGCCTCCCAGGCTTGTGGGCTCCCTGGGCCACCTCTGCCCTAGGTCTTTCGCCTATATATTCCCTAAAATCCCAGATAAAATCAAGAGATCATCGAAAGTACTTTTCCGCCGCCGCAAGCTTCTGTCTCCGCAAGATCCCATTTGGGGCACGTTCTGGTACTCCGCCGGAGGGGGGATTCAGATACGAAGGGCTTCTTTATCAACACCATGACCTCTCCGATGAAGCGTGAGTAGTTCACCATAGACCTACGGGTCCATAGCTAGTAGCTAGATGGCTTATTCTCTCTCTTGGATCTTCAATACAAAGTTATCCATGATCTTCATGGAGATCTATCCGATTTAATCTTCTTATGCAGTGTGTTTGTTGAGATCCGATGAATTGTGGATTTATGATCAGATTATCTATGAATCTTATTTCAGTTTCTTCTGATATCTTATATGCATGATTTCATATCCTTGTAATTCTCTTCGAGTTGTGGGTTTTGTTTGGCCAGCTTGATCTATGATTCTTGCAATGGGAGAAGTGCTTGGTTTTGATTTCATACCGTGTGGTGACCTCACCCAGTGATAGAAGGGGTAGCGAGGCACGCATCGTGTTGTTGCCATCAAGGGTAAAAAGATGGGGTTTTCATCATTGGTTTGAGATTATCCCTCTACATCATGTCATCTTGCTTAAGGCGTTACTCTGTTCGTCATGAACTCAATACACTAGATGCATGCTGGATAGCGGTCGATGTGTGGAGTAATAGTAGTAGATGCAGAAAGTATGAGTCTACTTGTCTCGGACGTGATGCCTATATGTATGATCGTTGCCTTAGATATCGTCATGACTTTGCGTGGTTCTATCAATTGCTCGACAGTAATTTGTTCACCCACCGTATTATTTGCTATTTTGAGAGAAGCCTCTAGTGAACACTATGGCCCCCGGGTCTACTCCACACCATATTTTCAGCCTTACTCTTTTACTTCGTTGCACTTTCCGCCTTCAGATCTCACTTTGCAATCAATCTGAAGGGATTGACAACCCCTTTATAGCGTTGGGTGCAAGTTCTTTTGTGTTTGCGCAGGTACTCTGTACTTGACGAGATTCTCCTACTGGATTGATACCTTGGTTCTCAAACTGAGGGAAATACTTACTGCTCCTGTGCTGCACCACCCTTTCCTCTTCGAGGTAAAACCAACGCAAGCCCAGCCTCCGTCAACGTGTCAATCTCTGGTGCTGTTGTGTGTTGCCGTAGCACAGGTCTGTTACCTGTCAACATTGGCACGATCCTGAAATACTAATTTCAACTCTTGGAACATCTCATATGTTCCATGATGTTCAAAACATTTTGGAGCGTCAATTCTAAGCCGTAAAGTATGACGCACTGAACTATCATGTAGTTATCAAAACATGTATGTGAGATGTTTGCAACATCCACAGACGACGCTTGGGGTGTAGCACACCGAGCGGTGCATTAAGGACATAAGCCTTCTATGCAGCAATGAGGACAATCCTCAGTTTATGGACCCAATCCGCATAATTGCTACTATCATCTTTCAACTTAGTTTTCTCTAGGAACGCATCAAAAATACACGGGAGCTACAACGTGAGCTATTGTTCTAAAACATACTTTGTAAAGACAACTTAGACTATGTTCATGATAATGAGTCCAATTAATCATATTACTTAAGAAGTCCCACTCAACTCAACATCCCTCAGGTTTTTCGAGTGCGACATGATCCATATCCACCAACCCAAGTTCGATAATCACGTGAGATGAGGTGGTTTCAATGGTGAACATCTTCATGTTGATCATATCTACTATATGACTCATGTTCCACCTTTTGGTCTCCTGTGTTCCGAGGCCATGTCTGTACATGCTAAGCTTGTAAAGTTTAACCCAAGTGTTATACATGTGCAAAACTGGCTTACACCCGTTGTATGCGAACGTAGAGATCACACCCTATCATCATGTGGTGTTTCGAAACGACGATCCTTTGCAACGGTGCACACTTGGGGAGAACACAATTTTATCTTGAAATTTTAGTGAGAGATCATATTATAATGTATAACGCCCAAGATGCGATCCTATCCTCAATTTGGCACGAGGGCCTCGTCTGGGATAGAAGCGCATCTCGTCGTTTCGCAAGAATGGATATCGTTACAAGTACATGTACTGAAAAGAAGAGGTATATAGAATTGGCTTACACTCGCCACAAGCTACATCAGAGTCACATCAGTACAATACATAATCATCATCTGAGACTTAGAAATATTTCAGCATCTCCAAAACAACACTATTTCCTAGCAAGTTGAGAGCAAGCAAACCACACCTAAACATGGATTTCTATTGCAACCAAAATTACCAGGGGCTAGTCTACACATCCAAGGGCAAATCTCTAGTTGACAACTCCTTCATATCATGCACGGATTAAATCCCACAAAATAAACAAAAGGGCAACATGGCAAAATATCACGCGTGCTAACTTGCTCCAAAGCTAAAACTAAATGCACAGTTAAATTCTATGGATTTTTCTACCCCGGAAACATATATAACATGAGAGGTTGCAAAACAAAAACAACGCCACACATATATGCGGGAATATGTCCTAAATACGGTATAACAAACTAGCGTCGGAATCCTACATACAAAAAAAAACAAACAACCACTCTAAAATACATGGCAAGAGGTCCCTAAAAACATGACATTTTATCTACGGAGTTTGAGCAATCCGGACACACACGAAAATAAATACGGAACAATTCCCTATTGGGACAGCACGCAAAACTAGGCATATGGCGGGTCAAACTATTTCAAACATGCATGCAAGTTGCAAATTCGTAATCTACGCGAAATTCTACACGAGTTACACATATAATTCACTCCGATCCGATGCACGATTATTAAACTACGGGCGTTTTAACATTTAGCTAAAACCTGAAATTAATTAAATCGCCGAGAAAATACTAAATCTAAATGGGCCGAATCTGCAGGCGCAATTTAGTAAATAGCGCCCAGGGCGCGGGATAGGGATGCGGGGGTGCCTCACCTTGGGCCTGGCTCGGTCGGTCTGGAGGGAGGAGGCGGCCTGGCTTGGGGGCGGTGGCCGACTTGGACCGGCTCCTGGCTAGGTGGGCCGCGTCGATCTGGGGCTGGCGCTGGGCCGTCGGCGCGCTGGGGAGGGCCCTGGACGGGGCGAGTACCACGCGCTCGTCCTTGTCCTCTCGTGCGCACGGGGCTACAGGAAGGCAGCCATGGCTGCGGCGGCAACCTCCGGTGAAGGGGCGACGAGGGAGGGCGCCGGGAAAGGGGGAACCGGCGGATCCCACCAGATCCGTCCTGTTTGGATCCATTCCCGGCCGCGAAGGAGCTTGAGGCGGCGGCGACAAGGTCAGGCGGCGGCGGGAGGCTGGAGTAGCGCGGCGGTGGGCGAGGGCACGCTCCGACACGGCGTAGGGCGGAGCTCAGGCGATCTGCGGCGATCTCGACGGGCAACAGGGTCGCCGGCCAGCGCGGGGTTGAGCTCCCACCGATCCAGACCGGGAGCGGCGGCTGGATCTGGAGACGCAGGGGCGCGAGCTCACGTTGGCGGCTGCGGGAGCGGTTCGGGCCCGGCGGGCCTCGCGTGGGCTGGGGCAGGCCCGACGGCGGCTAAGGCTGAGGGGAGAGAGAGGAGGTGGGAGTGGGGGTTGGCTGCGCGGATTTTGAGGAGAGGCTAGGGTTTTCCTTTAGGGGCAGGCTAGGGGTGTTTAAATGGGGAAAGGGGGCTAGGGTTATCTGAATCCGCCCCGTTTTCGTCCACGCGATCGGAATCGAACGAACTCGAACGCGGGGTCAGCTAAGTGAGCGTGTAGAGTAGGATAGCCGAGGAAGAGAGGGAAATAGTGCGGCATGGCAACGCGATTTTAAAACGCCGAAAACGTCCGACGGTGGACCGAATACGGTGCCACTACGGTCAACCGTTTGGGTACCAGACGGACTCCGATTGTGACGAAATTTGATAGGCGGCCTAGCTACAACTAATTAAGACCGCACGCCAAGTTTCAACTCAATCAGAGAATATTTTACACACACTTTTAAAAACAGGTTTTGACGATGCTGCGGGTGCGTGCATGTGCGGTCGGGCTCAGAACGGACAACGAAGAGAACCGGCAACTAACAACGGATGCAAGTTTGAAAACTAGCGGCAACGGGGTGCCGATGCAATGCTGATGATGCGCATGATGCAATGATGATGCGACAAATAAAAATAATCACACGACGAAAACGGAAAGAAAAGGGGAATCTTCTGGAACATCGGTCTCGGGCTGTCACATAATGTTACTGTCATCCTAAGCAAAATAAGATGCATAAAAGGATTAGCATCACATGCAAATCATAATAGTGACATGATATGGCCATCATCATCTTGTCCTTTTGATCTTCATCTCCAAAGCACCGGCGTGATCTCCATTGTCGCCCGCATGATACCATGATCTCCATCATCATGATATCCATCATCGTGTTGTCGTTAGGGTTGTCGCGCCAACCATGCTTCTACTACTATTGCTACCGTTTAGGGATAAAGTAAAGCATTACATAGCGCTTAATGATTGACACGCATGTCATACAATAATTAAAGTCAACCCTATGGCTCCTTCCAGTTGCTGTATGCATCGACATGCAAGTCGATAATAACTATTACAAAACAAGATCATCTCATACATCAAATATATTTCATCATGTCTTTGGTCATATCATATCACAACATACCCTGCAAAAACAAGTTAGACGTCCTCTAATTTGTTGTTGCATGTTTTAAGTGGCTGCAATGGGTATCTAGCAAGAATGATTCTTACCTACACAAAACCAACGGTGATATACAAGTTGCTATTTGACCTTCTACAAGGACCGCCTTTGTCAAATCCGATTCAACTAAGGTGGGAGACATAGACACCCGCCAGCCATCTTGTGCAAGAAAGTTACATATCATTCGATGGAATCGGTCTCCCGTACGTGGACAAGTAAACTTGGTCCGGGCCGCTTCATCCCACAATACCGCTGAATCTAGAAAAGACTAAGGAAGGAAGCAATCTGAATATCAACGGCCACAAACTCATTTGTGTTCTACTCGTGATGTCATCGACGCATAGACCTAGCTCATGATGCCACTGTTGGGGAATGTCGCATGGGAAACAAAAAACTTCCTACACTCACCAAGATCAATATATGGAGACTCACATCTATGAGAGGGGGAGTGCATCTACGTACCCTTGTAGATTGCTAAGTGGAAGCGTACTCACGATCCAATCGCGATCCATCCCGATCTAGCGACGAACGGATGACACTTCCGCGTTCAGCACACGTGCGGCTCAATGACGTCTCCTCCTTCTTGATCCAATAAGAGAGGAAGGAGAAGTAGATGGGATCTCAACCAGCACAAAAGCATGGTGCAGAAGTGCTGGCAGGGCTTCGCCAAGAGCCGTCGGAACCAATGTGAGGAGAAAACAGAGTTACAGGAGAGGCATGGCTGCCACCGGGGTGTGGAAATTGTGTTGGAAGTATGCCCTAGAGGGAACAATAAATTAGCTATTATTATATTTCCTTGTTCATGATAATCGTTTATTATCCATGCTAGAATTGTATTAATTGGAAACTCAAATACATGTGGGGATATATAGACGACACACTGTCCCTAGTGAGCCTCTAATGGACTAGTTCGTTGATCAAATATGGTCAAGGTTTCCTAACCATAGACATGAGATGTCGTTTGATAACGAAATCACACCATTAGGAGAATGATGTGATGGACAAGACCCAAACTATGAACGTAGCATATGATCGTATTAGTTTATTGCTATTGTTTTCTGCATGTCAATGTTGGAATTATGCCCTAGAGGCAATAATAAATATAGTTATTATTATAATTCCTGTATCAAGATAATCGTTTATTGTCCATGCTATAATTGTACTAAATGAAGACTTATATACATGTGTGGATACATAGACAAAACACTGTCCCTAGCAAGCCTCTAGTTGGCTAGCCAGTTGATCAAAGATAGTCAGTGTCTTCTGATTACGAACAAGGTGTTGTTGCTTGATAACTGGATCACGTCATTGGGAGAATCACGTGATGGACTAGACCCAAACTAATAGACGTAGCATGTTGATCGTGTCATTTTATTGCTACTGTTTTCTGCGTGTCAAGTATTTGTTCCTATGACCATGAGATCATATAACTCACTAACACCGGAGGAATACTTTGTGTGTATCAAACGTCGCAGCGTAACAGGGTGACTATAAAGATGCTCTACAGGTATCTCCGAAGGTGTTCGTTGAGTTAGTATGGATCAAGACTGGGATTTGTCACTCCGTGTGACGGAGAGGTATCTCGGGGCCCACTCGGTAATACAACATCACACACAAGCCTTGCAAGCAATGTGACTTAGTGTAAGTTGCGGGATCTTGTATTACGGAACGAGTAAAGAGACTTGCCGGTAAACGAGATTGAAATAGGTATACGGATACTGACGATCGAATCTCGGCCAAGTAACATACCGAAGGACAAAGGGAATGACATACGGGATTATATGAATCCTTGGCACTGAGGTTCAAACGATAATATCTTCGTAGAATATGTAGGATCCAATATGGGCATCCAGGTCCCGCTATGGGATATTGACCGAGGAGTCTCTCGGGTCATGTCTACATAGTTCTCGAACCCGCAGGGTGTGCACACTTAAGGTTCGACGTTGTTTTATGCGTATTTGAGTTATATGGTTGGTTACCGAATGTTGTTCGGAGTCCCGGATGATATCACGGACATCACGAGGGTTTCCGGAATAGTCCGGAAACGAAGATTGATATATAGGATGACCTCATTTGATTACCGGAAGGTTTTCGGAGTTACCGGGAATATACCGGGAATGACGAATGGGTTCCGGGAGTTCACCGGGGGGGGGGGGGGGGCAACCCACCCCGGGGAAGCCCATAGGCATTGGGGGTGGCGCACCAGCCCTTAGTGGGCTGGTGGGACAGCCCAAAAGAGCCCTATGCACCATAGGAAGAAAAATCAAAGAGAAAAGAAAAAAAAGAGGAGGTGGGAAACGGGGGAAGGACTCCTCCTTCCAAACCTCATTGGACTCGGTTTGGAAGGGGAGAACTCCCCCCCTTGGCTCGGCCGAAGCCCTTAGGGGTCCTTGGACCCCAAGTCAAGGCTCCCCCTCTTCCCCCTATATATACAGAGGTTTTAGGGCTGATTTGACACAACTTTGCCACGGCAGCCCGACCACATATCTCCACGGTTTTACCTCTAGATCGCGTTTCTGCGGAGCTCGGGCGGAGCCCTGCTGAGACGAGATCATCACCAACCTCCGGAGCGCCGTCACGCTGCCGGAGAACTCTTCTACCTCTCCGTCTCTCTTGCTGGATCAAGAAGGCCGAGATCATCGTCGAGCTGTACGTGTGCTGAACGCGGAGGTGCCGTCCGTTCGGCACTAGATCGTGGGACTGATCGCGGGACGGTTCACGGGGAGGATCGAGGGACGTGAGGACGTTCCACTACATCAACCGCGTTCACTAACGCTTCTGCTGTACAGTCTACAAGGGTACGTAGATCACACATCCCCTCTCGTAGATGGACATCACCATGATAGGTCTTCATGCGCGTAGGAAATTTTTTGTTTCCCATGCGACGTTCCCCAACAGTGGCATCATGAGCTAGGTTCATGCGTAGATGTCTTCTCGAGTAGAACACAAAATTTTTTGTGGGCGGTGATGTGCGTTTTTCTGCCCTCCTTAGTCTTTTCTTGATTCCGCGGTATTGTTGGATCGAAGCGGCTCGGACCGACATTACTCGTACGCTTACGAGAGACTGGTTTCATCGCTACGAGTAACTACGTTGCTCAAAGATGACTGGCGGGTGTCCGTTTCTCCAACTTCAGTTGAATCAGATTTGACCGAGGAGGTCCTTGGATGAGGTTAAATAGCAACTCATATATCTCCGTTGTGGTGTTTGCGTAAGTAAGATGCGATCCTACTAGATACCCATGGTCACCACGTAAAACATGCAACAAAAAAATTAGAGGACGTCTAACTTGTTTTTGCAGGGTATGCTTGTGATGTGATATGGCCAACGATGTGATGTGATATATTGGATGTATGAGATGATCATGTTGTAATAGATAATATCGACTTGCACGTCGATGGTACGGCAACCGGCAGGAGCCATAGGTTTGTCTTTATAACTAACGTGTGTGCTTGCAGATGCGTTTACTATTTTGCTAGGATGTAGCTTTAGTAGTAATAGCATGAGTAGCACGACAACCCCGATGGCGACACGTTGATGGAGATCATGGTGTGGCGCCGGTGACAAGAAGATCGTGCCGGTGCTTTGGTGATGGAGATCAAGGAGCACATGATGATGGCCATATCATGTCACTTATGAATTGCATGTGATGTTAATCCTTTATGCACCTTATTTTGCTTAGAACGACGGTAGCATTATGAGGTGATCTCTCACTAAAATTTCAAGACGAAATTGTGTTCTCCCCGACTGTGCACCGTTGCTACAGTTCGTCGTTTCGAGACACCACGTGATGATCGGGTGTGATAGACTCAACGTTCACATACAACGGGTGCAAAACAGTTGCGCACGCGGAACACTCGGGTTAAGCTTGACGAGCCTAGCATGTGCAAACATGGCCTCGGAACACATGAGACCGAAAGGTCGATCATGAATCATATAGATGATATGATTAGCATGGGGATGCTTACCACTGAAACTATGCTCAACTCACGTGATGATCGGACTTGAGCTAGTGTAAGTGGATCATGAACCACTCAAATGACTAGAGAGATGTACTTTTTGAGTGAGAGTTTAGCGAGTAATTTGATTAAGTTAAACTCTAATTATCTTGAACATAGTCTAAGTCCACTTCGAATATATTTGTGTTGTAGATCATGGCTCACGCGACAGTCACCCTGAATTTTAATACGTTCCTAGAGAAAGCTAAGTTGAAAGACGATGGAAGCAACTTTGTAGACCGGGCTCGTAATCTTAAGCTAATCTTACAAGCTGGGAAGAAGGATTATGTCCTTAATGCTGCGCTAGGAGATGAACCACCCGCTACAGCTGATCAGGATGTTAAGAACGCTTGGTTAGCACGTAAGGAGGACTACTCAGTAGTTCAATGTGCAGTCTTGTATGGCTTAGAACCGGGACTTCAACGTCGCTTTGAGCGTCATGGAGCATTTGAGATGTTCCAGGAGTTGAAGTTTATCTTTCAGAAGAACACCCGGATCAAGAGGTATGAGACCTCCGATAAATTCTATGCTTGCAAGATGGAGGAGAACTCGTCTGTTAGTGAACATGTGCTCAAAATGTGTGGGTACTCAAACCGTCTAGCTGAGTTGGGGATTGAACTCCCGCAAGAAGCTATCACTGACAAAATCCTTCAATCACTGCCGCCAAGCTATAAAGGCCTTGTGTTGAACTACAACATGCAAGGGATGAACAAGTCTCCCGGCGATTTGTTTGCGATGCTGAAAGTCGCAGAGTCTGAACTCCGTAAAGAGCATCAAGTGTTGATGGTGAATAAGACCACTAGTTTCAAGAGAAACGACAAAGGCAAGAAGGGTAATTCAAAGAAGAGCGACAAGCCTGTTGCCAATCCGACGAAGAAACCCAAAGCTGGACCTAAGCCTGAAACAGAGTGTTACTATTGCAAGGGTATGGGTCACTGGAAGCGCAATTGCCCCAAGTATCTGGCTGATAAGAAGGCGGCCAAAGAAAAATCAGGTATATTTGATATACATGTTATTGATGTGTACTTAACCGGCTCTCGTAGTAGTGCCTGGGTATTCGATACCGGTTCTTTTGCTCATATTTGCAACTCGAAACAGGAACTGCGGAATAGACGAAGGCTGGCGAAAGATGAAGTGACGATGCGCGTAGGAAATGGTTCCAAGGTTGATGCAATCGCTGTCGGCACAGTTTCACTTCAGTTACCATCAGGATTAGTTATGAACTTGAATCATTGTTATTTAGTGCCTGCGTTGAGCATGAACATTATATCTGGATCTTGTTTATTGCGAGACGGTTACTCTTTTAAGTCAGAGAATAATGGTTGTTCTATTTCTATGAGTAACATCTTTTATGGTCATGCACCCAATCTGAGAGGATTGTTCATATTGAATCTTGATAGTGATACACACATACATAACATTGAGACCAAAAGAGTTAGAGTTAACAATGATAGCGCCATATTTTTGTGGCACTGCCGCTTAGGTCATATTGGTGTAAAGCGCATGAAGAAACTCCATGCTGATGGACTTTTGGAATCACTTGACTTTGATTCACTTGACACGTGCGAACCATGCCTCATGGGCAAGATGACTAAAACTCCGTTCTCTGGAACAATGGAGCTTGCAAGTGACTTGTTGGAAATCATACATACCGATGTGCGTGGTCCGATGAGAGTAGAGGCACGCGGCGGATATCGTTATTTTCTCACCTTCACTGACGATTTGAGTAGATATGGTTATGTCTAGTTAATGAAGCACAAGTCTGAAACATTTGAAAAGTTCAAGCAATTTTAGAGTGAAGTTGAAAAACATCGTAACAAGAAGATCAAGTTCCTACGGTCTGATCGTGGGGGTGAATATCTGAGTTTCGAGTTTGGTGCTCACTTAAGACAATGTGGAATTGTTTCACAGTTGACACCGCCTGCAACACCACAGCGTAATGGTGTGTCCGAACGTCGTAATCGTACTTTATTAGAGATGGTGCGATCTATGATGTCTCTTACCGATTTGCTGTTATCGTTTTGGGGTTATGCATTAGAAACAGCTGCATTCATTTAAAATAGGGCACCATCAAAATCCGCTAAGACGACACCATACGAACTGTGGTATGGCAAAAGGCCAAAGTTGTCGTTTCTTAAAGTTTGGGGATGTGATGCTTATGTCAAAAAGCTTCAGCCTGAAAAGCTGGAACCCAAAGCGGAAAAGGGCATCTTCATAGGTTACCCAAAAGAGACAGTTGGGTACACCTTCTATCTCAAATCCGAGGGCAAAGTGTTTGTTGTTAAAAACGGAGCTTTTCTCGAGAAAGAGTTTCTCTCGAGAGAATTGAGTGGGAGGAAGATAGAACTTGATGAGGTTGTCGAACCTCTCATCCCTATGGATGGTGGCGCGGGGCAAGGGGAAACCTCTGTTGTTGCGATGCCGATTGAGGAGGAAGTTAATGATGATGATCATGAAACTCCGGTTCAAGTTTCTGTCGAACTACGCAGGTCGACGAGACCACGTGCTGCTCCAGAGTGGTACGGCAATCCCGTCTTGTCAATCATGTTGTTAGACAACAATGAACCTGCAAATTATGAATAAGCAATGGTGGGCCCAGATTCCAAGAAATGGCTAGAAGCCATGAAGTCCGAGATAGGATCCATGTATGAGAACAAAGTGTGGACTTTGGAAGTACTACCCGAGGGCCGCAAGGCTATTCGGAACAAATGGATCTTTAAGAGGAAGACGAACGCTGACGGCAATGTGACCGTTTATAAAGCTCGACTTGTGGCAAAGGGTTTTTCACAAGTTCAAGGAGTTGACTACGATGAGACATTCTCACCCGTAGCGATGCTTAAGTCCGTTAGAATCATGTTAGCAATAGCTGCATTTTTCGATTATGAAATCTGGCAGATGGATGTCAAAACGGCGTTCCTTAACGGTTTCCTTAAGGAATAGTTGTATATGATGCAACCCGAAGGTTTTGTCGATCCTAAGAATGCTAACAAGGTGTGCAAGCTCCAGCGATCCATTTATGGGCTGGTGCAAGCATCTCGGAGTTGGAACAAACGCTTTGATGAGGTGATCAAAGCATTTGGGTTTATACAAGTGGTTGGAGAATCTTGTATTTACAAGAAAGTGAGTGGGAGCTCTGTGGCGTTTCTAATATTATATGTGGATGACATATTGCTGATTGGAAACAACGTAGAGTTTTTGGAGAGCATAAAGGATTACTTGAATAAAAGTTTCTCTATGAAGGACCTAGGAGAAGCTGCTTACATTCTAGGCATTAAGATCTACAGGGATAGATCAAAACGCCTGATAGGACTTTCACAAAGCACATACCTTGATAAAGTTTTGAAGAGGTTCAAAATGGAACAGTCCAAGAAAGGGTTCTTGCCAGTTTTACAAGGTACGAGATTGAGTAAGACTCAGTGCCCAGCAACTGATGAGGATAGAGAGCATATGCGTACCGTCCCCTATGCTTCAGCCATAGGTTCTATCATGTATGCAATGTTGTGCACTAGACCGGACGTTAGCCTGGCCATAAGTATGGCAGGTAGGTTCCAGAGTAATCCAGGAGTGGATCACTGGACGGCGGTCAAGAATATCCCGAAGTACCTGAAAAGGACTAAGGATATTTTTCTCGTGTATCGAGGTGACGAAGAGCTCGTCGTAAAAGGTTACGTCGATGCAAGCTTTGACACAGATCCGGACGACTCTAAGTCGCAAACCGGATACGTATTTATTCTTAATGGGGATGTGGTAAGATGGTGCAGTTCCAAGCAAAGCGTCGTAGCAGATTCTACATGTGAAGCGGAGTACATGGCTGCCTCGGAGGCGGCTAAGGAGGGTGTCTGGATGAAGCAGTTCATGATGGATCTTGGAGTGGTGCCAAGCGCACTGAATCCAATAACCTTGTTCTGTGACAACACGGGTACCATTGCCCTAGCAAAGGAACCACGGTTTCACAAGAAGTCCAGACACATCAAACGACGCTTCAACCTCATCCGCGACTACGTCGAAGGGGACGACGTAAATATATGCAAAGTGCACACGGATCTGAATGTAGCAGACCCACTGACTAAACCTCTTCCACGGGCAAAGCATGATCAACACCAGAACTGTATGGGTGTTAGATTTATTACAATGTAATTCGCATGATGATGTGAGGGCTAGATTATTGACTCTAGTGCAAGTGGGATACTGTTGGAATTATGCCCTAGAGGCAATAATAAATATAGTTATTATTATAATTCCTGTATCAAGATAATCGTTTATTATGCATGCTATAATTGTATTGAATGAAGACTTATATACATGTGTGGATACATAGACAAAACACTGTCCCTAGCAAGCCTCTAGTTGGCTAGCCAGTTGATCAAAGATAGTCAGTGTCTTCTGATTATGAACAAGGTGTTGTTGCTTGATAACTGGATCATGTCATTGGGAGAATCACGTGATGGACTAGACCCAAACTAATAGACGTAGCATGTTGATCGTGTCATTTTATTGCTACTGTTTTCTGCGTGTCAAGTATTTGTTCCTATGACCATGAGATCATATAACTCACTAACACCGGAGGAATACTTTGTGTGTATCAAACGTCGCAACATAACTGGGTGACTATAAAGATGCTCTACAGGTATCTCCGAAGGTGTTCGTTGAGTTAGTATGGATCGAGACTGGGATTTGTCACTCCGTGTGACGGAGAGGTATCTCGGGGCCCACTCGGTAATACAACATCACACACAAGCCTTGCAAGCAATGTGACTTAGTGTAAGTTGTGGGATCTTGTATTACGGAACGAGTAAAGAGACTTGCCGGTAAACGAGATTGAAATAGGTATACGGATACTGATGATCGAATCTCGAGCAAGTAACATACCGAAGGACAAAGGGAATGACATACGGGATTATATGAATCCTTGGCACTGAGGTTCAAATGATAAGATCTTCGTAGAATATGTAGGATCCAATATGGGCATCCAGGTCCCGCTATTGGATATTGACCGAGGAGTCTCTCGGGTCATGTCTACATAGTTCTCGAACCCGCAGGGTGTGCACACTTAAGGTTCGACGTTGTTTTATGCGTATTTGAGTTATATGGTTGGTTACCGAATGTTGTTCGGAGTCCCGGATGAGATCACGGACATCACGAGGGTTTCCGAAATAGTCCGGAAACGAAGATAGATATATAGGATGACCTCATTTGATTACCGGAAGGTTTTCGGAGTTACCGGGAATGACGAATGGGTTCCGGGAGTTCACCGGGGGGGCAACCCACCCCGGGGAAGCCCATAGGCATTGGGGGTGGCGCACCAGCCCTTAGTGGGCTGGTGGGACAGCCCAAAAGAGCCCTATGCGCCATAGGAAGAAAAAGCAAAGAGAAAAGAAAAAAAAAGAGGAGGTGGGAAAAGGGGGAAGGACTCCTCCTTCCAAACCTAATTGGACTCGGTTTGGAAGGGGAGAACTCCCCCCCTTGGCTCGGCCGAAGCCCTTAGGGGTCCTTGGACCCCAAGGCAAGGCTCCCCCTCTTCCCCCTATATATACGGAGGTTTTAGGGCTGATTTGACACAACTTTGCCACGGCAGCCCGACCACATATCTCCACGGTTTTACCTCTAGATCGCGTTTCTGCGGAGGTCGGGCGGAGCCGTGCTGAGACGAGATCATCACCAACCTCCGGAGGGCCGTCATGCTGCCGGAGAACTCTTCTACCTCTCCGTCTCTCTTGCTGGATCAAGAAGGCCGAGATCATCGTCGATTTGTACGTGTGCTGAACGCGGAGGTGCCGTCCGTTCGGCACTAGATTGTGGGACTGACCGCGGGACGGTTCGCGGGGCGGATCGAGGGACGTGAGGACGTTCCACTACATCAACCGCGTTCACTAACGCTTCTGCTGTACGGTCTACAAGGGTACGTAGATCGCACATCCCCTCTCGTAGATGGACATCACCATGATAGGTCTTCGTGCGCGTAGGAAATTTTTTGTTTCCCATGCGACGTTCCCCAACAGTCAAAGTATCTACTCCTATGACCACGAGATCATGCAACTCCCGGACACCAGGGGAATACCTTGTCTGTATCAAACGTCACAACGTAACTAGGTGACTATAAAGGTGCTCTACAGGTATCTCCAAAGGTGTCTGTTGGGTTGGTTTGAATCAAGACCGGGATTTGTCACTCCGTATGACTGAGAGGTTTCTCTAGGGCCCACTCGGTAATACAACATCACAAGAAGCTTGTAAGCAATGTGACTAAGGAGTTAGTCATGAGATCTTGTATTACAGAATGAGTAAAGAGACTTGCCGCTAATGAGATTGAACTATGTTGTAACGACCAAGATGCGGTCCTTTCCGATCTCGGGATCGAGGCCCCGAATTGGAAAGGAGTGCATCTAAGTGTCTCGCAAAAAGGTAACACACCACATACATAGTAATAAAGATAGACAGTCAGGGGTTCAATTGCCTTCTCATAAATATTTCAGAGTACATCACGCATACAACCAAAGTAGTTCCGCTACGTACTACAAAACAAGAGAAAAGGCTATGCTACCCTGCCTGCTGGCCCACGATCACGACCATGCCTCAATCTTTTGGATAGTTCATGTCGTGGGTATAAGCCTGACAGTAGATGTGTAGGGTACGAAACGGATGGGCAGAGCCTTAGCTACGGCGAGGTTGTATGAGTTCAGACCCCTCTGCGGTGGAGGTAATAGCCCTACGTCTCAGTGCTGAGGGAGCTTGTTGTCAAGTGGAATATAGAATACAGTGAATTGCTAACCCCTGCAGCAGTGGGGGAGGGTGGCTTATATAGAGTGTGCTGCCCTCCACAACGGTCCGGTGTACAGGGGTGGAGTAGTGGCGATTAAATGCCTACGTTACAGGTAACGTACGTCTTAAATGCTAATAGAGGCACATGGAAACGTATGACCTTTTCCCTCCAGGGGGGTTATGATGCACAGAGTGGAATCCAGTCGGTTAGTTTGAGTCGCTCCGAATGCTAGTCTCCGACTGGATGGTCGAGGACCTGTTACCGACTGGACGATGGGAACTTGTAACATCCCAATTTTCCTAATCGGGAATGTTTTGCATTGTTACTAAGCATCTATGCATATTGATTGAAATAAATTTGGCATTTGAATTTTTTCGACTTTTGATTTTGCATTTCTATTTTTCCTCACACGAGAAATGCCGGGAAAATACTCCCTTGCACGCAAGAGAGAGAGCGGAGGAAAATGACCCTCCAAAGTGCGGGCATTTCTGAAATATTTGGAGCCAAGAAATCCAAAGTTTTATCATGAGAATATTTGCAAAAAGAAAATAAAGCATTTAGGGAATTTCTGAAAAAAAACATTTTTTTTAAGTTTTTATTTTTGCCTTCGAAAAATGTTATTCGAATAGAGGATATTTTTCTGATTTTTTTGGTATATAATACCCCATATTAAATATTTGATTTGTTTCCTTTTTCATTCACTTTTATTTTTCTGTTTCGGAAAAAGATTAAATAGGAAAGTGTTTTTTATAGGAAACCGCCGCCTCGGCACATAATAGCCCTGGGCCGAATCCCCCCAAGACCCGGGATCCGAATCCCCTACGGATCGGCTGGCCGACCCCTCCGCAGCCCCCTCCCTCCCACTGTCGCATGGGCCCCCGCCCGACCTGCCCCTCCCACCGGTCATCCCCCACCTCTCCCCTTTCCTAAACTCCACCCCGACCCCGAGCCCAAGTCCCCACCGCCGGGATCGCCGCAGCCCTGCCTCTTTCCCCCCCGAGCTCCTCCCCCCGACTATAAAAGCCGCCGCCCCCTACCCGCACCCCGTTCCCCACCACCACGCCAAGCCGCCGCCCCCCAAGCCCCTGCCGCAGGCCTCGCCGGCGAGCACCGAGCTCGACCACCTCGGCTGCACCCGAGGCACCACCCCGAGCCCCCCGGAGCAATCCCCGACGCCGCCATCCCGCTCCCCGACCTCGCCCGCACCGTCTAGAGCTCTCACCGTTGCCAGAGAACCCCCGCAGCCGCCTCCACCACATTCGGCCGCTGCCAAGACCTCGTCGGAGTTCATCCCGCCGGTGAGCACCCCACCCCTCCTCTGTAGCCGTTGGATCTAATACGTACGCGTTAGATTAGTTCTTAGATACCTGTTCGGTTTAGCTCAGAAAACCGCCGGTTTTTATTTCACTTAACTATTAGCCAGTAAGTTTCTGTTAGTTCTCGGCCATTGTCTCCTAACGTTAGCAACATACACCCCCACAGCCACTCACTGCGCGCCACGTGTACCCCCTGTCTGTTAGCAAATTAGTTTCTTTTTTCTGTCTAGTTCCAAAAACAGCAAAGTTTCAGTTTTGTTTTGGCCATAACTTTTGATCCCGAAGTCCAATGATGTTGATTCTTGTTCCAGTAGATCCCAAATTTTCTGTAGTTTTTAAAAACACATAATTTGTCTATGTTTGAAGTTTTCAAATATGAATTAGATCAGATTTAGTCTAAACCTTGTTTTGCTTATTCCAGGAGTTTAAAAAATGATTTTTAGTTGTTTCTTTTTGCTACTGCTTCCTAGTGATTATATCTTACTGTGGTAGAAGTTTCAAAAATTTTAAATTACTTTTACTGGGGTTTTTGATAGAAACAAGTTTCTGCCTTAGTGACGCGTATTGAATTCTTTTACTTAGGCCTTAGCAAATTCTTACTTGTGATGTTATTTTTACTTGTTGCTTGATTGTAGTGCTTATGTTGTGTATTGTGTTTGTATCGATAGATCACCCGGAGTGCGAAGCGTGTTACTTAGAAGCGCTCGATCAAGACAACTATCATCAAGGCAAGTCATTTTGATCATGTAATTTTCCTATGTTTTCGATGCATGGTAGTTCACCTTTCTTTGCCCAATTGCATGCTGCCTAGGTACTTGGAAATTTTAGTATAAGTTGTAGTATCATGTGGTAGGCACACAACAACCCCGATACTTGGCCCCGGGACGACAATTTTATATTTGCTATGCTTGAGTAGACGGGTTTTCGGTTGAGTGCATAACACGAGTGATGCGAGGTTGATTAAATAATCAAGACCAGTTAAGACAAGATTTTCAAGACCTCGGACGCAATGCAACTCTGGTTGAAGGACGATTGATCGGCTCCCTGGAGAAACCAGTGGATGGCCCGGGATGCTGGAGACGGCCATGACATCCTGCGGAAAGCTTCACCCAGGCTCGAAGAGACGGACGGAGACTTCAAGACTCAAGGCTTACCTGCACAGCCACAAGTCATTATGGGCTCTGGCTTGGTTGGACAACGCGGCGACTCTGGACAGGCGGTGCTAGCGGATGTAGAAGAACGGTAGGAATGGATGGGCACCGACAGGGATTCAGAGGGACCCGTTGAAAGACCATGTTTTGATCATCCGGTCTTCAAACACCCTGAAGTGCGAGGACAAACACGGAGGCGATCAAATCTTGTGGGGAACGTGTGCAAAACTCTGCACAGTGCCCAGCCTAATCGATTAGCCGTGTCCACGGTCATGGACGACTTGAGCCGAAGGCATTGAAATTCCCCTGAACTCTCGACACAACTTAATAATGATGTGGGTGTTAACAACTATTCGGGTACGAGAATTGGTTGGCGGAACCATCTCGTTAACAACAAACAATGTAGTAATATTTTGCTTCTAGCCCTCTTGTTGTAGGATAAAACTGGCTTTATGCAAAACTTAGCCCCACCGGCCAAATATGCATGTAGAGATAGTTGATTATTATTTTACTCCTCTCTTTGATGACTTGCCGGCATATTCCATATGCTGACCTACACGGCTGCAACGTATCATGTTGCAGAGTACTTTTCCGACCAGGAGTGAGGCTACGATCTACGCTCATCGACATGCCCTGGAGTCGGATGGACTCGTCTACCTGATGCTTCCGCTAGTCTTCGTTAGATATCTCATGAGATGGCCTTCAGCCACTTTATTGTAATCCTTTATTGTAATAAAGTACTCTTTATGAGATTTCAATTTATAAAGCTGTGTGATTGAACTCTTGAATATATACATTATGTACTGAGTGTGTACCAGCATGATCTTGGGATGGTACGGAAACACCAGAGGCTTGACTCGTCTTGAGTCGGGTCGCTACAGAAATGGTATTCAGAGCACACGCTGACCATAGGACGTAACCTCTAGGAATGGAAAAGCCTTAGGAAGAAAACTATTTTCTTATGTCTATAAATCCTCTATTTTCTCTTCTGATCATTTCTGACTTCTCTCCGATTTTCCAATGTTTTAGATGGCCACCTTCATCCCTGTTAAGTTCACGGAGTTTTGCCAGCCCGACGCCACTATGCCTTTCGGAAAGGAGCTGGTGCAGATCACCAAGGACTTGAGGATTGCTCTGCTGACCATCACAGGGAAGCCCACTTCGTCTTACCCGGAGGATTCACGCTACAGGATCGAGGTGCACGTTCCCGGAAGGACATTCGAGCCGCGCACTGAGCCGGTGGATTTCAAGTTCATCGCATCCAACTGGATTCTCGGAAGGGACATGGCGATCCATTGTGCACTCGGACGTATCAAGGAAGAGTACAAAGGCTGCCCTATTTCACCAGACCTATTCACCGTATCCCGGAGAAGCGAAGACGGAGAAATCATCTCAAGCAAGACCAAGGACGCTCTCCTGTCTTATGCCCAGACCTTGGAGAAGCACAGCGGGACTCTCGAGCATCGTGTGATCAAGGACGCCAGGAAGATCAAGCAACTGTCGCTCCGCGAACTCGAACTCGAAGAAGCAGCCCGGGAAGCCCACTATGATCACGAACTGGAGGTGAAGGACTTTCTGGAGAGGATCGAGAAGCTGAAGACTCGAGTTGCATACCTGGAGGAGGAACTGGACATGGGCGAGAACCTTCATCCCGAAGGTGACGTAGCCCCCTTGATCAGCAATGACGAGGACTATGAAGAAAGCTCCACCGAAGGACCCATCACCATGCTTTTCTGAGGAGGACACTTAGACTAGACCACCAAATTTACTTTATCGTTAAACGCTTAGGCCGATGTTTAGGATTATCGAATTTTGTATCCTCGTGTGAACCTTTGTGCTAGTATTGAATAAAATGTTTGGTGTGATACTTGTTGTTGCATTTCATATGGGTAGTGTAATGATTCTTAGACCATTGTTCTATGCTAATCTCACCCCTCTACAAACATCAGATGCCTCCAAGACGTGCCCCTACTTCCAACTTTCCGCCGGAACTCACCGAGTTGATTCAGCAACAGAACACCCTAATGCAGCTGATCATCCAGAACCAGAACAATAACAACAACCGTCATCCACCCCAGGCCGACAACCTCACCCGTTTCTTGAGGTTGAACACTCCGACTTTCTCCAGTAGCATTGAGCCCATTGTGGCAGATGATTGGCTCCGCAAGATGGAGCGTGAACTTATCACTGCTGGTTGTACTGAAGATGAGAAGGTGCGCTTTGCCGAGCATCAACTTGAAGGCCCTGCAGCTGCATGGTGGGAGAACTACGCCACCACATACCCCATTGCTGGAGTCACTTGGGAGCAATTCAAGCAAGCCTTCCGCACCGCACATGTCTCAGCTGGTGCAATGAGTCTGAAGAAGCGTGAGTTTTGCAACTTACGCCAGGGGAATCGCTCTGTGGCCCAGTATGTCGATGACTTTAGCATGCTCGCCCGTTATGCACCTGGAGATGTGGCCGATGATGCGGCCAAGCAGGAAAAATTCTTGGAAGGACTCAATGATGAGCTGAGCATTCAGCTGACTGTAGCCACCTTCAACAACTATCAGGAGCTGGTGGATAAGGCCCTCATCTTGGAGGGGAAACACCAGCAGATGGAGAACCGCAAGCGGAAGTATGGGATTGGAAAGTTCAACTCCGGCACTCAGCAGAAGCCTCGCTACACCCCCTACTCAGGGAATACCGGGACTGGATCCGGTAAGTTTGGAGGACACGTCCAGCATAACCACCCAGTGCACAACCATGGAGGCCACAACCATGGAGGAAATGGGAACCACCGCAACAACAACAACTTCAAGAATGGCGGTACTGGCACTCAGCAGCATTCAGCTCCAGCTCAGATGGATCTGAACCACATCACCTACTTCAAGTGTCAGAAGACGGGACACTATGCCACTGAATGTCCCCCGAACAAGCAGGGAAATGGAAACGACAACGGCAACTCTGCAGCAAAGAAGCCCAATCCTTTTCCTCGAGCTCAGGTGAACCACATTGATGTTGAAGAGGTCTATGATCACCCCGATACTGTGGTTGGTAAGTTTTTGCTAAATTCACGTCCAGTATTGGTACTTTTTGATTCTGGTGCAACTCATTCATTCATATCAAGGGTAGTTGTGGAAAAGTATAGTTTGACAATTAGAACCCTCAGCCAGCCTATTAAGGTCAGTTCCCCAGGAGGCATGATGACAGCCGGGATAGGATGACATGCTTTGAGTCTCAACATCGGGAACCATAATTTTCTCACCGACCTCATCGTATTAGAGTCCCAGGGATTGGATGTAATCCTAGGCATGGATTGGTTGGCCAAGTATGAAGGGAATATTGATTGTGCCCTTAAGTCTATTTTGCTCACCACCCCCGAGCAGAAGCGGATTAAGTACGTGTCTCAGCGCCCGACACGGAGTAAGCGAGTAAACACTCTCACGGGAGTAGTCCAGGAGGAAGTACCGATTGTACAGGAGTACCCAGATGTATTTCTGGAGGAATTGCCGGGCATGCCACCTGATAGAGAGATTGAGTTCTTGATTGAGCTATTACCCGGAACAGCCCCGATATCCAAGAGACCCTATCGGATGCCCGCAAATGACTTGGTAGAAATCAAGAAGCAAATTAAGGAGTTGTTGGACAAAGGGTATATTCGCCCAAGTTCTTCACCTTGGGGAGCCCCAGTGCTCTTGGTTGAAAAGAAGGACAAGTCCTTGAGAATGGTTGTCGATTATCGTGCATTGAAGGAGGTGACCATCAAGAACAAGTATCCCTTGCCGATGATCAATGATCTGTTTGATCAGTTAGTTGGAGCTCGCGTATTCTCCAAGATCGATCTTCGATCCGGGTATCATCAGTTGAAGATTCGTGAACAGGATATACCCAAGACAGCATTCACCACTCGGTACGGCTTATATGAGTACACGGTCATGTCATTTGGACTGACTAATGCTCCGGCATATTTTATGAATCTGATGAACAAGGTATTTATGGAATACTTGGACAAGTTTGTCGTGGTGTTCATCGATGACATACTGATATTCTCCAAGAACGAAGAGGAACACAAGGAACATCTGTGTCTAGTTCTGGAGAAGCTTCGAGAGCATAATCTATATGCAAAGTTTAGCAAATGTGAGTTTTGGTTGAAGGAAGTCGGATTCCTCGGACACGTCATCTCAGGAGAAGGAATAGCAGTGGACCCTGCCAAGGTCGCAGCAGTCACCGAATGGGTAGCACCCACTTCAGTCAAGGAGATCCGCAGTTTCCTCGGACTTGCCGGATATTACCGGAGGTTCATTGAGAATTTCTCAAAGATCGCCAAGCCCATGACAGAGTTGTTGAAGAAGGAATCCAAGTATGTTTGGACTGAGGAATGTGAAACCAGTTTTCAAGAGCTGAAGAAACGTCTTGTTACAGCCCCAGTGCTGATATTGCTGAACATTCGGAAGGATTTCCAGGTTTACTGTGACGCTTCTCGTCAAGGACTCGGAGGAGTGCTCATGCAAGAAGGTAAGGTTGTAGCCTATGCATCCTGACAGCTCAGACCTCATGAGTTGAATTATGCCACGCATGACTTGGAACTAGCAGCCGTAGTGCACGCTCTCAAGACCTGGAGACATTTCCTAATCGGAAATAGTTGTGATGTTTACACTGATCACAAGAGCCTGAAATATATCTTCACGCAGAAGGAGTTGAACCTCAGACAGGGAGATGGCTAGAGTTGATCAAGGACTACGACATGAGATTACATTATCACCCAGGCAAGGCAAATGTTGTAGCCGATGCGTTGAGCCGCAAGAGTTATGTGAACACACTCATAGCAGGAGGATTACCCCAGGAGTTAGTCGATGACCTCCGAGAGCTCAAATTGGAAATAGTTCCAAGAGGATTTGTTGCCACACTGGAAATTCAGTCCACTTTGACAGAAAAGATCCGCGAAGCACAGAAATCAGACAAGGAGATAGCTGAGATTAAGCAGAAAATGAAAGACGGGAAGGCTAAAGGTTTTCGTGAGGATGAACACGGAACTTTATGGTTTGAGGATCGCATCTATGTGCCCAATGATCCCGAACTCAGGAAGTTGATACTTCAGGAGGCCCATGATTCCCCGTACTCGATACACCCCGGCAACACCAAGATGTATCTGGATCTGAAAGAAAGTTTCTGGTGGACAGGAATGAAGAAAGACATTGCCGAGTTTGTAGCAATATGCGATGTTTGTCAGCGAGTAAAAGCCGAGCATCAGAAGACAGCAGGTTTGCTCCAACCTCTGCCGATACCCGAGTGGAAATGGGAAAAGCTTGGTATGGACTTCATCATAGGATTACCCAGGACCCGTTCTGGCTATGATTCTATTTGGGTTGTGGTCGATCGTTTGACCAAGGTAGCTCACTTCATCCCTGTGAAGACTACTTACACGAGTGCCAAGCTGGCCAAGATATATATGACCAGGATCGTATGTCCGCACGGAGTACCGAAGAGTATTGTGTCAGATAGAGGGACTCAGTTCACATCAAAATTTTGGCACCAACTGCATGAAACCTTGGGAACGAGATTGGAGTTCAGTACAGCTTTTCACCCGCAGACAGATGGACAGACCGAGAGAGTCAATCAGATTCTGGAGGACATGTTGAGATCTTGCGCACTAGACTATGGGTCTAGTTGGGATGACAATTTACCTTATGCCGAGTTCTCATACAACAACAGCTACCAGACCAGTCTGAAGATGGCCCCTTTCGAAGCTCTATACGGAAGGAGGTGCAGAACACCGTTGATGTGGGATAGAGTTGGTGACCGACAACTTTTTGGTCCCGACCTTATCCGAGATTCTGAAGAGAAGGTCAAGCTAATTCGTGACCGACTCAAAATAGCTCAGTCCAGGCAGAAGAGTTATGCTGACAGCAAACGCAAGGAAGTGACGTACGAAGTGGGAGACCGAGCATATCTTCGGGTGTCTCCACTTCGAGGAATCAAGAGATTCGGTGTGAAAGGAAAGTTAACACCCCGTTTCATTGGCCCCTACAAAATTCTTGAGCGTAGAGGCGAAGTTGCATATAAACTGGAACTGCCGGAAGGATTGTCCGGAGTTCATGATGTATTCCATGTTTCCCAGTTGAAGAAATGCCGCGCTGAGATGGCCGATGTTCCGTTGAGAGATACAGTGCCCCTAGAGGCCATACAGCTTGACAGTGATCTGACGTATGAGGAGAAACCCATCATGATTCTCGAGACTGCCAACAGAGTTACCCGCAGCAAGATCATCAAGTTCTGCAAGGTGTTGTGGAGCCATCACACCGAGGAAGAAGCCACCTGGGAACGAGAAGAGGATCTTCGTCGAGACCACCCGCACCTATTTTCTAGCCAACCCGAATCTCGAGGGCGAGATTCATCTTAAGGTGGGTAGGTTTGTAACATCCCAATTTTCCTAATTGGGAATGTTTTACATTGTAGCTAAGCATCTATGCATATTGATTGAAATAAATTTGTCATTTGAATTTTTTCGACTTTCGATTTTGCATTTCTATTTTTCCTCACACGACAAATTCCGGGAAAATACTCCCTTGCACGCAAGAGAGAGAGCGGAGGAAAATGACCCTCCAAAGTGCGGGCATTTCTGAAATATTTGGAGCCAAGAAATCCAAAGTTTTATCATGAGAATATTTGCAACAAGAAAACAAAGCATTTAGGGAATTTCTGAAAAAAAACAATTTTTAAGTTTTTATTTTTGCCTTGGAAAAATGTTATTCGAATAGAGGATATTTTTCTGATATTTTTGGTATATAATACCCCATATTAAATATTTGATTTGTTTCCTTTTTTATTCACTTTTATTTTTCTGTTTCGGAAAAAGATTAAATAAGAAAGTGTTTTTTAGGAAACCGCCTCCTGGGCACTTAATAGCCCTCGGCCGAATCCCCCCAAGACCCGGGATCCAAATCCCCTACGGATCGGCTGGGCGACCCCTCCACAGCCCCCTCCCTCCCACTACCGCGTGGGCCCCCGCCCGACCTGCCCCTCCCACCGGTCATCCCCCACCTCTCCCCTTTCCTAAACTCCACCCCGACCCCGAGCCCGAGTCCCCACCGCCGGGATCTCTGCAGCCCCTGCCTCTTTCCCTCCCCCCCCCCCCCCGAGCTCCTCCCCCCGACTATAAAAGCCGCCGCCCCCTGCCCGCACCCCGTTTCCCACCACCACGCCAAGCCGCCGCCCCCCAAGCCCCTGCCGCAGGCCTCGCCGGCGAGCACCGAGCTCGACCACCTCGGCCGCACCCGAGGCACCACCCCGAGCCCCCCGGAGCACTCCCCGACGCCGCCATCCCGCTCCCCGACCTCGCCCGCACCCTCTGGAGCTCTCACCGTTGCCAGAGAACCCCCGCAGCCGCCTCCACCACATTCGGCCGCTGCCAAGACCTCGCCGGAGTTCATCCCGCCGGTGAGCACCCCACCCCTCCTCTGTAGCCGTTGGATCTAATACGTACGCGTTAGATTAGTTCTTAGATACCTGTTCGGTTTAGCTCAGAAAACCGCCGGTTTTTATTTCACTTAACTATTAGCCAGTAAGTTTCTGTTAGTTCTCAGCCGTTTGCTCCTAACGTTAGCAACATACACCCCCACAGCTACTCACTGCGCGCCACGTGTACCCCCTGTCTGTTAGCAAATTAGTTTCTTTTTTCTATCTAGTTTCAAAAACAGCAAAGTTTCAGTTTTGTTTTGGCCATAACGTTTGATCCCGAAGTCCAATGATGTTGATTCGTGTTCGAGTTGATCCCAAATTTTCTGTAGTTTTTAAAAACATATAATTTGTCTATGTTTGAAATTTTCAAATATGAATTAGATCAGATTTAGTCTAAACCTTGTTTTGCTTATTCCAGGAGTTTAAAAAATGATTTTTAGTTGTTTCTTTTTGCTACTGCTTCCTAGTGATTATATCTTACTGTTGTAGAAGTTTCAAAATTTTTAAAGTATTTTTACTGCGTTTTTAACAGAAACAAGTTTCTTCCTTAGTGACGCGTATTGAATTCTTTTAGTTAGGCCTTAGCAAATTCTTACTTGTGTTGTTATTTTTACTTGTTGCTTGATTGTAGTGCTTATGTTGTGTATTGTGTTTGTATCGGTAGATCACCCGGAGTGTGAAGCGTGTTACTTAGAAGCGCTCGATCAAGACAACTATCATCAAGGCAAGTCATTTTGATCATGTAATTTTCCTATGTTTTCGATGCATGGTAGTTCACCTTTCTTTGCCCAATTGCATGCTGCCTAGGTACTTGGAAATTTTAGTATAAGTTGTAGTATCATGTGGTAGGCACACAACAACCCCGATACTTGGCCCCGGGACGACAATTTTATATTTGCTATGCTTGAGTAGATGGGTTTTCGGTTGAGTGCATAACACGAGTGATGCGAGGTTGATTAAATAATCAAGACCGGTTAAGACAAGATTTTCAAGACCTCGGACGCAATGCAAATCTGGGTGAAGGATGGTTGATCGGCTCCCTGGAGAAACCAGTGGATGGCCCGGGATGCTGGAGACGGCCATGACATCATGCGGAAAGCTTCACCCAGGCTCGAAGAGACGGACGGAGACTTCAAGACTCAAGGCTTACCTGCACAGCCACAAGTCATTATGGGCTCTGGCTTGGTTGGACAATGCGGCGACTCTAGACAGGCGGTGCTAGCAGATGTAGAAGAACGGTAGGAATGGATGGGCACCGACAGGGATTCAGAGGGACCCGTTGAAATACCATGTTTTGATCATCCGGTCTTCAAACACCCTGAAGTGCGAGGAAAAACACGGAGGCGATCAAATCTTGTGGGGAACGTGTGCAAAACTCTGCAGAGTGCCCAACCTAATCGATTAGCCGTGTCCACGGTCATGGACGACTTGAGCCGAAGGCATTGAAATTCCCCTGAACTCTCGACACAACTTAATAATGATGTGGGTGTTAACAACTATTCGGGTACGAGAATTGGTTGGCGGAACCATCTCGTTAACAACAAACAATGTAGTAATATTTTTCTTCTAGCCCTCTTGTTGTAGGATAAAACTGGCTTTATGCAAAACTTAGCCCCACCGGCCAAATATGCATGTAGAGATAGTTGATTATTATTTTACTCCTCTCTTTGATGACTTGCCGGCATATTCCATATGCTGACCTACACGGCTGCAACGTATCATGTTGCAGAGTACTTTCCGACCAGGAGTGAGGCTATGATCTACGCTCATCGACATGCCCTGGAGTCGGATGGACTCGTCTACCTGATGCTTCCGCTAGTCTTCGTTAGATATCTCATGAGATGGCCTTCAGCCACTTTATTGTAATCCTTTATTGTAATAAAGTACTATTTATGAGATTTCGATTTATAAAGCTGTGTGATTGAACTCTTGAATATATACATTATGTACTGAGTGTGTACCAGCATGATCTTGGGATGGTACGGAAACACCAGAGGCTTGACTCGTCTTGAGTCGGGTCGCTGCAGAACTCCTCAGTTCAGTCGGAACTGACTAAGGGCCTTGTCCCTTATGATGGGTAGTCCTTGGGTAGGACCTACAGGGTAGGCCTATGACCCTACCCTAGGACTATAACCCCATCATTAGTCCCCGAATGGATTGGGGTTGGAACGACGAAGCGATGCTTGAAGTTTGGATCCGACTGATACGGATGTAACTTTGGCGTTGCTTGCCTCGATCCATTTTATATTTTCTGACCAATGATCCGAGTGGAAGTAGTTGCGAAGCGAACTATCGGAAACCGAGTGCTTCCGTGGCATCTTCTGACGTGACCAGTCAACTGACAGCGGCGGATTTCCCGGGATCCTCAAATTTCGGTTACCACGCGCTCAACGGGGATGACGACATCGTGCTCGAGTAGCGCCTGACGCCTCGATTCTCGCGCCTTCATCTTCTCCACTGATATCGCCGCGGTCGGTCGGAAGATAAGATTTCGGGGCCACTTGCGAGTGGCCCAGTCGGAACCTTACTTAAATCCCAACGGCGAGGGTTTTTCGTTACGCTCGCCAGACATCTCGCCTTTGCTCCGCTTCCTTCGCCGTCCTCTGCGCACCCCAAGCTTCTTCCTTCTCCATCTCCCTCGCGAATCCGCAGCTCCCGTCATGAAAAAGTGGCATACCAGCAAGCTAGAGGTGCGGAAGAAGAGGGGGAAGGCGGCGGCTCCTGCGCGGAAGCAACGAACGCTTCCAGCGGGGTGGATCCACGGGGACTTCCTCCCCTCCACGGTGACGGAGGAGGACCTGCTGGAGCTGGTGGAGCACGGGATGATCGCGCACAAATCATGGAGGTTGCCGGCGGAGGGGGAAACCGAGCCGGCGCCCCAGGAGGGGGAGCGCGTCCTGCTGCTCAGCCACGTGCATCGAGGTTTCTCCCTTCCCCCGCACCCTTTCTTCAAAGGCATAATGAACCACTTTGGGGCGCAGCTCCACCACTTTCCCCCGAATGCCATTGCCCATCTCTCTGCTTTCGTAGTCTTGTGCGAGTGCTTCATCGGTTGTCCCCCCCCATTGGGGGCTTTTCAAACATATCTTCTCTGCTAGGTCCCAAACTATCAAACGACTTAATCAGTCGGATGATAAGACTCACCTTCTCCAGCTCTGTGGGGGTTTAGGCTTCCAAAAGAAGAGCAAAAGTAGTTATCTCGCTCTTCAGCTGACTGAATCGGTTAAGAACTGGCAGTCGACATGGTTCTACTGCCAGGACGTCGCTTGCCCGAATGCCACAACAGGGTTGCCTCCTTTTAGCTTAGATCGACCCGCTCTGCCCAAGCAGCTTGCGCTCACGAAGGCGGAGAAGATCGACATCCAGCCTCTGGTCGACGCACTCGTAGATGTCGTCAGAAGGGGAGTCACCGACATAGATTTGCTGGAGGTTTTCCTCAGTCGGCGCATCCAACCACTGCAGGCTCACGACCATGCCATGTTGCATTACACGGGACCCGAAGACTCCACTCGGACCAACCCCGAGTGCTTAACTGGGGAGACGGTGGCGTCGTGGGTGCTCCAGATCACAGGCGCCTGCGAGAACCCTAGAGGGTCCCGGCGAGTGAAGGCTTTCCGCGCGGACAACCCTCCTCCGAACGAGGTGAGTACAACTTGCCGAGTGCACATAATTGTCTTAGATTTATCGCTGTCTTGAATCACCGTCTGACGTTTGATGTCACCGACTGTATTTTATGCAGAAGTGGACCAACTGGTTCTCCCCCGTCTCGAACGGGAACCCAGCCGAGGAGGAAGGGGAGGGCAGCCAGGAGGGTAGTGTGGAAAGCGTCGAGTACATCTCCGACAGTGGAGAGACGGAGGAGGAATCTGGTGAAGAGGGGGAGGAAGATGAAGAGTAGAACTCGCCACCCCCGCCGCCAGAGCATCGAACCAAGCGCCGACATGAACCTGCAGCTCCCTCGGCTCCTCCAGCATCCTCGAGGGCCCCGCCGATTGTTCCCGTGGTCCCGAGTGCCCGGAGCACCAAAAGTACCAGGGACGCTGCTGCCGAGCTTGCGGGTCAGCCTTTCAAGGTGTCCAAACCGAGCGGATCTAAACCTCGGAAGGCTTTGACGCGGATGAGGGTCACCGTTCCCGTCACTTCGACGTAAGTATATTGTTCTTCTAACTTCTTCTGATATTCGATTGAACTCCTGTTTGATGGTCGAATGAATTTCACTCGACAGAGTTGCCACCTCTGCCACCTCTCCGGCGCGCCAGGGGGATGATCCCATGGACACGGACAATGTTGTCTCGTCCCAACCAGGTGCATCATAGCGATCCCGAGAGTTTACATTATTGCATCATGAATTCTATCTTCGGCCTTGCCTTTTTTCTGTGATCTCACGCCGTTCGGTCGGGTTTCTCTCAGGGGCGATTTATGTGGATGAGGGTGACCAAGGAAGATCTGAGCAAGCTGCGGTGCCTGTCCTTGAGGCTGCTCCGCCAGTTACTGTTCTCGCCGCGGACGTGCAGGCGACTGAAGCGATGCCGTCGACTGAAGCGGCGCTGGTTGCTGCTGAACCGACTGGAGCAAGCCTTGGGATGCCCAAGGAGCCTCCAACGATGCCAGGACCGTCGAATGTCGAGTATAATGTCCAGCGCCTCCCAGAGGATCAGGTGGGAGCGGCCAAGGGGGCCATGGTGCACGCGGAGCTGATGGCGGGAGAAGCCAAGAAGGCGTATGACTCCATCGCATCCCTATACCAGCGGAGCTTGGAGGTGCGGGACGATATCCGAGTAAGTGGGCTAGTAAGTATTTAGTTTTCTCTTGTAACCCACTGGGTGTGCTCGGATACCGTATGATTTTTGCAATGGGTTCACTCTTAGTGAACGCAGTGGGTGTAGTCCCCGAGACTTCTGTCGAGTGCTTGCACCGGCAGTTGTCTTTATATACATTGTCTTTGACTTGAGCAGATCCAAAATTAATCTGTTCGAATGCTAACAGTTGAGGCACTCGGAGTACCTCGACTGTATGAGTCCCCGAGAGTAAGTTTACTCAGGTCGGGTAATATTAGCCTCGTAGGCGTAGGTGTTGTCATGTAGCTCAATAGGGCGGACCTGTTTGAGTTTCATGCCAGTGGGGTCACTCTCAGTGAACCCACTGGGTGTAGTCCCCGAGACCGTTGTCGACTTCTTGCGTCGGCAGGGGTCTGAAGAACTTAGACTTTTTATTGTTGGATTTGTCTGATCGTCTCTTGGCGCTGGCTGGCAGAAAACTTGCGAGATGGGGACAGCGTACGAGACTCTTAGGGCTGAAAAGGTTCAGTTTGCTCGTGAGCTGGATGCAGCGATGGTTGCCATGGCTGGAATGAAGGATGTGCTGGCGGAACGAGAGAAGTCATTGGAGCAGGCCCGCGAAGCAAACAAGGTATTGACTGCTGAAGTGGAGAGGATGAAGGCGCATAGGGCTGAGCTGATGGGGCAAATGAATGTGCTGAACAAGCAGTGTATAGTGGAGGAAAAATACGTCAGTGATTGGGCCCGACAGATGATAACGCGTCTGGGTGGTAAGTCCTGTTTTTTCGAGTGCTTGTGGTATGTGTGTTACACTCGGCGCTTATTGTTTGCTTGTCCTGTGTTTGCAGATTTTTGCATGGACGCTGAGGCTGAAGCAGCTGACGTGGAGCGGTCGATTCGCGAGAATATTCCACTCGGCGAGGACGCCAATCGAGATCTGCTCCGAGCGCACATTCGCCTGGGCAAAGTTGGGCCTTTCATCGGTTGACTGAGAGAACTCGTCGGCCGGATCGACAAGGATCTTTGGCCTGAAGACGAGTCTCGGTATGAGATGGAAGGCTTGATGACTCGGCCGGAGGAGGTCCCAAACCGAGTGCAGTCATGGAAGAAATCTGCGGCTCGCTGTGGTGCAGACGTTGCGCTGTCCCTGGTCCGAGTGCATTGCAAGGAGGTGCGCGAAGAGAAGCTGAAAGCGTTGAAGGTCGCCAACATGAAGAAACTTCGATTCGGAAGACTTCATGGAAACCTTCCTTGAGAGTGCCACCTGCATCGCCGACGGGATCGACCTGGACACATTCGTGGAGCCCTCCATTCCTGGCGCCAATCCGGACGACGCTTAAGAAAACTTTTACCTCGGTATGCCGAGTGTTGGTTGTAAGAAACCTTGGCCTCTTCTGTTGGCCGTCACATTCTTGGTTCGGTGCTGGTAACCTTGATCTGCACCGTGTCAACTATCCTTAGGTGAACTTCGAATTTAAATCAAATATTTCGCTCTTCTGTTGCCAAAGAGTTGTTGACACCATTTTGGCTCGAGTTTTTGTTTGGCTTTTCTTGTTGAAGCCAATGGCAAACATGCGGAGCATGTAATTGTCAGTTTCCTTGACATCTGTGTGAGCTTCTCTGAGGGTCTGCCAAGTCGCCGAGTGGATCTGTAGGTTACACTCGAGGGTAATAGAGTACTTAGGCGATTCATGATCGCGGCTAAGTCTTCGAGTGCGACGGATATGCCACACTCGGAGCGAGTTGTTACTCATGTAATTTTCAGTGGTCTTGACATCCACATGAGCCTCAATGAGAGTTTGCTGAGTCGCCGAGTGGATCTGTAGGATACACTCGGAGGTAATAGCGTACTTAGGCGATTCATGATCGCGGCTAAGTCTTCGAGTGCGACGATCATGCCGCACTCGAAGCGAGTTGTTAGTCATGTAATTATCTGTTGTCTTGACATCCACATGAGCCTCAATGAGGGTCTGCTACTCATGTAATTGTCAGTGGTCTTGACATCCACATGAGCCTCAATGAGGGTCTGCTGAGTCCCCTAGTGTATCTGTAGGATACAGTCGCGGGAAGCTTTCCCATTCCAGCGATTCTTGATCGCATTTAAGTCTTCAAGTGTGACGAGTAGTGCACGCTCGGAGAAAGTTATTACTTAGGCGATTTTTGATCGCAGCTAAGTCTCCGAGTGCGACGTTTAGTGCACACTCGGAGAAAGTTATTACTTAGGCGATTCTTGATCGCAGCTAAGTCCCCGAGTGCGACATTTAGTGCACACTTGGAGAAAGTGAGTACTTAGGCGATTCTTGATCGCAGCTAAGTCCCCGAGTGCGACGTTAAGTGCACACTCAAAGAAAGTTAATACTTAGGCGATTCTGGATTGCAGCTAAGTCCCCGAGTGCGACGTTTAGTGCACACTCGGAGAAACTGAGTACTTAGGCGATTCTTGATCGCAGCTAAGTCCCCGAGTGCGACGTTTAGTGCACACTCAGAGAAAGTTAGTACATAGGCGATTCTTGATCGCAGCTAAGTCCCTGAATGCGACGTTTAGTGCACACTCGGAGAAAGTTAGTAATTAGGCGATTCTGGATCGCAGCTAAGTTTTTTTTTTTGAGACCGGAGTCTGCGACCGCGGAAGAATTTTGGATCTGCAAAAGCTCAATCTGCTTTATATTATTTCACCAATACTTGTTCTTTACATTGCTTCAGTCGACGGTCACGTGTAGAAGCGCTTCGGGAGATCTCCGTTCCACGCTCGCGGCTCGTCTGTCTCCCTGTCGATGTTGTAGAGTCTGTATGCTTCGTTGTTCAGCACCTTGGAGATGATTAAGGGTCCTTCCTAGGCAGGAGCCAACTTGTGAGGTCTTTGCTGATCCACTCGGAGCACCAGGTCGCCTGCTTGGAACGTGCGACTCCTGACGTGTCATGCGTGAAAATGCCGTAGATCTTGTTGATAAATGGTTGAGCGAGTTAGTGCCATCTCGCGCTCCTCCTCTATAAGGTCCACTCCGTCTTGCCTTGCTTGTTCTGCTTCAGCTTCGGAGAAGAGTTTGACTCGTGGAGCATTGTGAAGCAAGTCACTCAGAAGGACTGCTTCTGCTCCGTAAATGAGGAAGAACGGTGATCGCCCTGTAGATCTGTTCGGGGTTGTGCGAAGACCCCAAAGCACTGAAGGTAGCTCGGTGACCCATGCGCTAGCGGCATGTCCCACCTCTCGCAGGAGTCGGGGCTTCAAACCTTGCAGAATAAGTCCATTCGCCCGCTCTGCTTGTCCATTGGATTGAGGATGCACCACAGATGCAAAATCCACTCGGATACCTTGGCTTGCACAGAAACCTTTGAATCTGTCCGAGTCAAAGTTTGTCCCGTTGTCCGTGATTATGCTGTGAGGTACACCGAATCTGGAGATGATGTCCCTGACAAACTTGATGGCTGTTAGGGCGTCGAGCTTCTTGATGGGCTTGGCTTCAATCCATTTTGTGAACTTGTCGACTGCCACCGACAAATGTGTGTATCCTCCTTGGCCTGTCCTGAATGAACCGACTGTATCTAATCCCCATACTGCAAACGGCCACACAAGAGGGATTGTCTTCAACGCAGATGTTGGCTTGTGGGACTTGTTGGAGTAGAACTGACAGCCTTCACATGAGTCGACCATATCTTTAGCCATTTCGTTTGCCTGCAACCAGAAGAAACCAGCTCTGAATGCTTTGGTGACGATCGCTCTCGAAGAGGCGTGATGACCGCAGGTTCCCGAGTGAATATCTTCCAGGATTAACTGCCCCTCCTCTGGGGAGATGCATCGTTGAAGAACGCCTGAAACGCTTTCCTTGTACAACTGGCCATCAATGACAGTGAACGACTTCGACCTGCGGACTACCTGCCTGGCCTGGACTTCGTCTTCTGGTAATTCCTGCCTCAGGATATATGCAATGATCGGCACAGTCCAATCGGGGATGACAGCAAGAATCTCCATGATCAGATCAACCACAGCAGGTACGTCGACTTCAGTAGGATCTATCAAACTCTTTGGTTGTACTGGTTTCTCTGTGAAAGGATCTTCTTTGACTGAGGGAAGGTGGAGGTGCTCGAGGCAGACGTCACTCAGGACTGGTTTCCGAGTGGATCCGAGTTTTGCCAACTCATCAGCTGCTTGGTTCTTCAGTCGCGGAACATGGTGGAGTTCTAGACCTTCAAACTTCTTCTCGAGCTTCCTCACTGCATTGCAGTATGTGGTCATCGTGGGGTTCCTGACGTCCCACTCTTTCATCACTTGATTAACCACCAAATCCGAATCGCCATAGACCATCAGGCGACGGACGCCGAGTGCGATGGCCATACGCAGTCCATAAAGGAGAGCTTCATACTCTGCCTCATTGTTGGAGGAATCAAAGTGTATTTGCAGCACATATTTGAGTTTGTCGCCCTTTGGCAATACGATCACAACGCCAGCGCCGGAGCCATTCAACATCTTGGACCCATCGAAGAACATTGTCCAATGAGCCGAGTAGATGTGGGTCGGTTGCTGTTGTTCTACCCATTCTGCTATGAAGTCAGCCAGAGCTTGAGACTTAATAGCTTTCTTGGCCTCGAACTTGATATCGTAGTACAACATCTCCATTGCCCACTTCGCCACTCGGCCTGATGCGTCTCGATTGTGGAGGATTTCTGACAACGGAGCATCAGAAACGACAGACACCGAGTGGTCTTGGAAATAATGGGCCACCTTCTTCACAGTCATGTAAATCCCGTAGATAAGTTTTTGATAGTGGGGATACCTCTGCTTGGAAGGAGTCAGGACTTCGGAGACGTAATACACTGGCCGCTGAACTTTGTATGCTTTGCCTTCTTCTTCTCGTTCGACTGTAAGAACAGTGCTGACGACTTGATTTGTAGCCGCGATATACAGAAGAAGGGGCTCTTTACTGAGCGAAGCAGTAAGAACTGGCTGGGTGGAAAGTAGGACTTTGAGGTCGTCGAATGCGACTTGGGCTTCATCTGTCCACTCGAAAGTATCTGATTTCTTCATGAGTCGGTACAGAGGAAGTGCTTTCTCACCGAGTCGACTGATAAACCTGCTCAAAGCCGCTAGGCAACCTGTGAGCCGTTGAACATCGTGTATTCTGACCGGCCTCTCCATTCGGACGATGGTCCCGATCTTTTCGGGGTTGACATCGATCCCTCGTTCGGAAACGAAGAAACCGAGTAACTTTCCGCTGGGAACGCTGAATGAACACTTGGCGGGGTTGAGCTTGATATCGTACCTACGAAGGTTGGCAAATGTTTCTGCCAAGTCAGTCAGCAGGTCGGAACCTTTGCGTGACTTGACTACGATATCATCCATATACGCCTCCACATTCTGACCGATCTGGTCGAGGAGGCATTTTTGGATCATGCGCATGAAGGTAGCTCCTGCATTCTTCAAACCGAATGGCATAGTGATGTAGCAGAAGCACCTGAATGGGGCGATGAAGGTTGTCTTTAATTCATCGGAGCCATACAGACGGATCTGATGATAGCCCGAGTAGGCATTAAGAAATGACAGACGCTCGCAACCCGCAGTCGAATCGACAATTTGATCGATGCGGGGGAGCGGAAAATGGTCTTTCGGGCAGACCTTATTGAGGTGTTTGAAGTCGATGCACATTCGGAGCGACTTGTCCTTCTTGGGAACCATGACATCATTGGCGAGCCACTCGGAGTGGTGAACCGCGTGAATGAAGTTGGCTGCCAAAAGCTTGGCTACCTCTTCTCTGATTGCCTTCCTCTTGTGCGCGGCGGACCGATGCAGGCATTCTTGGACAGGCCGAGTGGTGGGATCCACATGTAGTCGGTGCTCAGCCAACTCCCTGGGTACACCTTGCATGTAAGAGGGTTTCCATGCGAAGATGTCCCAGTTCTCACGGAGGAATTGGGTGAGCTCGGCTTCCTATTTAGGATCGAGGGTGGTGGAGATGTTCGTCGGGGCAGCAGTGTCATCCGTCGAGAGGATGCTGACCTTCTTCGTCTCTCCCGCCGACTGGAATGCAGACTCCGAAGCTGGCTTCTTTGAACGCATCAAGTCAGCAGGGTCGACTGTTTTCTTGTACTCATCAAGCTCGAGGACGGCCATCTGCTGGTCGGCGATTCTTGATCCCTGCTGCAGACACTCTTCGGCTCGCTGCCGATTGCCTGTGATGGTGATCACACCCTTCGGTCCTGGCATCTTCGGCTTGAGGTATACGTAACATGGACGGGCCATGAAACGTGCATACGCTGGGCGGCCAAGAATTGCATGGTAAGCGCTCTGGAAGTCGACCACTTCGAACGTCAGCTTTTCCTTGCGGAAGTTCTTGTCGGAGCTGAAAACGACGTCCAACGCGATCTGGCCGAGTGACTTGGCCTTTCGTCCAGGGACGACTCCATGGAACTGCATGCTTCTCTCGCTGAGTTTGGACATCGGAATGCCCATCCCCTTGAGAGTGTCGGCGTACATGATGTTCAAGCCACTGCCGCCGTCCATGAGGACTTTGAGTAGTCGGACTCCCTCCACCACCGGGTCGACGACCAGAGCCTGTCTCCCTGGGGTGGGTACGTGTGCTGGATGATCCGACTGGTCAAAGGTGATCGCAGTATGAGACCATTTGAGGAACTTGGGGTTGATAGGGGTGGCCATGTTCACCTCCCTGTTCACCAGCTTCAGTCCACTCTTGCTCTCAACGTCAGCAAAAATCATCAGTGTTGCATGGACTTGGGGGAACGGATCCTCCTTCTCCTCCTCATCCTGTTCATTGTCCTTTTCACTCGGTTGCCCTTCGCTGAACCCCTGGACCAGGAGGCGACACTGTCGAGTGGTATGCTTCGCATATATGGGGTTGCCCTCTTCATCCATCTTCGTATGAACCGGACATGGCTGGTCCAGGATGGGGTTATTGAACTTCTTCTTCTTGGGGGTGAACTGAGCCTTCCCTTTGCCCTTGAACTTGGCATTGGTTACGGCTGCAGCTTCTGCGTGCGGAGTGGATGGAGCTTTCTGCTTCTGCTTCCGAGTGTTGCTCCCATCTCCATCGGCGACTGTTTTGTGCTTGCCGCTTCGGATGCGGTCCTCTTCTTCGCCATTTGCATAGTGTGTTGCTATCTCCATCATCTTGCTCATGGAGATGTTGCCTGTTCGGCCGAACTTCAGGTACAGATCACTGTACCGCACGCCTGCCTTGAAGGTGCAGACTGCTTGATGCTCTGTGACGTTCTCCACCGTGTGGTAGAGAGTTGTCCAACGCTGAATGAAATCACGCAGGGGCTCATTCTGCTTCTGGACGTAGTGCTGGAGCTCCACGAGGCCAGCAGGGCGCTTGCACGTCCCTTCGAAGGTCCTGATGAACACTCGGGCCAGATCTGCCCAGCTGTAGATGCTTGAGGGGGCAACTGGTTCAGCCACGCTCGCGCCGAGCCGTCGAGCATCAGAGGGAGGTGCTTCATGGCAACATGGTCGTCTCCTCCTCCGATCTGGACTGCCACTCGGTAATCATCCAGCCACGTTTCTGGCTTGGACTCTCGTGTAAACTTGCTAATTCCCGTCGCCAATCAGAAGTTGGAGGGATGTCAGCCGAATGGATGGCTCGACTGAAACACTCGGGACCAGAAACGATGGTCCTGCTTCCACTTGAACGGTCAATATCGTAACCATCGCGGTGGGCTCAGCCCCTGTCGACCCTCCGCTGGGCGATATGCCCTCTCGCATCGGGCCTTGGGTCGTAAGTGTCACCGACTGAACGTCGATCATCATGATGTCGGGGCCCGTAGGGCCCACCCCGCGGAGGGGTGCGTGAATGGCGACGATCTTCGGGATTTATGGAACGGCTGCCTCCCCTGTGTCGCTGACGAGAACCAGGGTTGTGAACTGACCGATGCGTATTCGCATTAACAGAACTATTGTGGATCCTGTTGTGCGACTCGGAGACAGCCGAAATTTGCTGCTGCGCCGTGTGCAACAGGACGCGGATTTGCTCGATCCCCCTGCCAATCAGTCGGCTGAAGGGAATCGGCTATCTTGGCAGCCGCAGCCAAGTTGAGGAGGGGTGTGCGGAACAACTCCACGTTGCTCCGCCGAGTGTGCCGACTGGCAGAACGGCGAGGCGGACCACGCGCGCCGGACGTTTCGCCGATCTCGTGCTTGTTCCGGCCACCTTGATGGGGATCTTCATGGGAGTTGGCCATGTGTACTTCTGCTGCAGGCCCGCGACCCGCGTACTCGGAAGGAAACTCAGTCGGAACCGAGTCCGAGCGCTGGGATGGCGGGGCAACCACAACCGACTCTAGAACCGCCACTTGTGAATACGCGGTCTGGCGCGCCTGGGCGTGTTGCACCCAACGCTGGAGCCGCGGACGGTGGGACCGCATGTTGCGGCGCGTGACGGTGGTGTAGGTCGACACCGGAGCCGACTGCTGGAGAAGAAGAATGCCGCGGGCGCCGGCACGGAAGTGCGTGGCCCCGTGGCGGGGAAGCGCCTCGACGTCAAGAGGGGCGTCCCGAAGCCATGCCGAATCGTCGACGATGAAGGAGAGATCGCCGAAGAAGATCTCGTGACCCATGCTCGAATCTCCACCGGACGACATGACGAAATGATGTAGTTGCAAACTCGCCGGAAGTCACTTAGACGCCTGCCCCACGGTGGGCGCCAACTGTCGTGGGTATAAGCCTGAAAGTAGATGTGTAGGGTACGAAAGGGATGGGCAGAGCCTTAGCTACGGCGAGGTTGTATGAGTTCAGGCCCCTCTGCGGTGGAGGTAATAGCCCTACGTCTCTGTTCTCGCGGAGCTTGTTGTCGAGTGGAATATAGAATACAGTGAATTGCTAACCCCTGCACCAGTGGGGGAGGGTGGCTTATATAGAGTGCGCTGCCCTCCACAACGGTCCGGTGTACAGGGGTGGAGTAGTGGTGATTAAATGCCTACGTTACAGGTAATGTACGTCTTAAATGCTAATAAAGGCACATGGAAACGTATGACCGTTTCCCTCCACGGGGGTTACGATGCACAGAGTGGAATCCAGTCGGTTAGCTTGAGTCGCTCCGAATGCTAGTCTCCGACTGGATGGTCGAGGACCTGTTACCGACTGGACGATGGGAACTCCTTAGTTCAGTCGGAACTGACTAAGGGCCTTGTCCCTTATGAGGGGTAGTCCTTGGGTAGGACCTACAGGGCAGGCCTATGACCCTACCCTAGGACTATAACCCCATCAGTTCACGTATAGGCGGTCTGTCTCCTCATCGTACTACCACGCCAGTTGCGTGCCGTCGGGATCATCTGTCTCTGGGGTACCTGAACCTGTTGGTATTGTGGAGGAATCCGTGAGCCACGGGGACTCAACAATCTAAGACCTTGGTGCGAGAACTAGTCAAGTTATTAGGTAGGATAAGGTGAAGTGTTTAAGGTTGCAGCATCCTAAGCTTGATTTGGTGGCTAACTTACGTAGAACATTTATGAAGGTGGTCTATATTAGCGGTCGTGAATACTTGATCACTAAGTGATCCTGAACACCTACCTACATTATTAATAACCACACCGTGTTCCCGATCGAAGAGAAATCTTCGAGGGGACAATCACGGTTATGCACACAGTTGGCCATTTTATTAGCTTTTGTTTAAGTTATCTAATGCCAGGTGTTAACAAAACATTCCAAGTTGCCACATAACCGCAGGCACGGCTTTCCGAAAGATTAAACCGTGCAGGGGTGCTCCAACTAGTCCATCACAAACGTACACAGGCTGCAAAGTAATCCTCTATCACGAATCTCGTGATCTCGTCGGATTCCTTAGAGGAAAACCTCAACTCTGGGGAAAACCAAAGCTTCACCGGGATTCCTATACGCAGGATATATCGCTAAGGTAAGACAAGACTAGCAGGACCTCCCGACGTGTCGATGACCCTGATAAGAGCCGCGTATCTCAGTCTCACGACACACCGGATGAGTCACACTACAGGTATACCAAACCTCAGGTTGCCCTGTGGTGGCCCCATAGTCTGCCCAGTTGGACCAACACTCATGAGGAGCACTGGCCCGGGTTGTCGATTAAATTCCTCGGGGTAGTTATTCCCTATGAAGTTTATTATTAAGTGATTAGCAAATTAACACCAATGTTGGGTCGTGCCGGACAAGTCTTAACACTACGCGATTTATCGAGGGGGTCCCCATAACAACCCTGAACGTGTTAGGAGCGATCAGTATGGAATCAAACACTGGTAGCCGGTAACTAAGGCGACAATAACGGAACAAAGCACCCGGAAAAAGGCTAGGTCTTCCGTTATTTACCAAGTATATAGGTGCATTAATTAAATAACAGAATTTAAGATAATGATATCAAGCTCATGTTATCACATGAGTCAAAGCACCTGCATCTAGCAACGCTAACATTAGTAGCTAAGCAAAGCCTACTTAGCCATTCAAGTTTGCTAGGAAGGAATCAGTGTTTGGGTTCATGGCATATCAAGAGGCAAATATTTCAGTGGTAGGCAGCGAGCAATATGACATGGAAACGCAAACTAGCATAACAAGTCTAGAGATGGAATCAAGGTCATATCATCTTGCCTGTGATATCCTCAGCTTGGAATGGTTCTTGATCGTCCTGCACATACTCTCCCGAATCCACGTACTCATTCTCCGATCCCGGTGCTACCCAACATAAGAATAACATCCAATGAACAACAGCACCTCAAGATGCAACAAGCACATGATGCATGAGATGAATATGAGCATGCATCACTAATTTCTATCACTAGCACAAGCAAAAGAAGCTAATACAAGTTCCTGGACAGAACTGTACCCTAAGCTATTTTGACATGCATGAGAATTACATGATCAGATGCGTCTCGAGAAAACGATGCAAAACCATATAAAGAACATTACAATCGGAGCTACGGATCAACGGGAATCAACGAAACAAGATATGAAGCCCTACGTGTCAAAATCATCACCACACACTCAAATGGCCCAAATCTGGTATTACCAGGTTGCCAAGACAGAAAACAACCCATCATGGATGGGTTGGAGCAAAGAAGAACACCACAACATCAACTAAGCACTCACAAACAACAAAATGACAAAACTACACAATCTGCCATAAACTGCATCTTAGCACTTTGTGAGCTACATACAAAGCACCTACAGCCACCCAACTATGACAAATAATATATGTGGCTGTAGCTAGCCAAGAATACTACCAGCACAAGCAAGAATCACACAAAAAGAAATTAAACACAGGAAGATACAAGGCTGCAAACTTTCCCAAAACCATCAGGTTACAGGGACTTAGTGAAAATTCCTGCACCTAACTTTCTGTCTTTGCTCTGAAGCTTTTTGACAGCAGCCAAAACAATACCTACACGGCTCCAAATGACATGAAATTTTGCAGGGAGCTAGACAAACATATCAGGTCCCCCATGGACATGAGGGTTTGGACCCCATGTTGGTGTCAAGCACATCAACAACATGGACATGAGGGTTTGGACCCCATGTTGGTGTCAAGCACATCAACAACACAAATACTTCTCACCCACACACACAAACATCATTCCCTCTCTCATATTATACAAGAGGAGGTGCACAAGTTGCAAAGGGGCTATTTTCACCATATACATATCAACACCACAATCTCAAGGCAAGCACTTACTCCCAAGAACCTAAATGAAGGGATCTACTAAACAAGATAAAACATGGAACCATCATATCACCACACTATCTTCACATGCACATGAATCTACTAGAACACACAACACAAGGCTCACCTCAAGTGCTTGTGCAATTGCACAAGCATGTGTGTAGAGCCACACACACACTTGCACACACACTCACCCTCAAGCACTCACACACACACACATAAACACACACATCTACAATAACACACATGAACACACATACACACATCAACCTGCCACTATTTATCTAGCAGGAAAAAGGAATTAAAATGCCACTTTAATACCTATTGGATTAGGCACAAAGTGTAGGATCAACAAAAGAAAAAAATTAGAAAAATAAAGACAGACACAAAAAAACAGGCCACACGGGCTCCTGGGTTCGAACCCAGTACCTCCTGGTACACAGCAACAGAGCCTACCACTACACCACTGCCACTTCGTCGACAGGGTAGGGGAAGCAAACATGCTAACATGTCCCTGTTGCTACTGTGCAGATAATTCAGAAAAACAAAAGAGTGCCGAGGGGGATCAAACCCACGCCCTCTCAACAGGCAACAACACCCCCACACCACTAGGCTACGAATTGATACTTGACTAAGTAGGGGCAGTATCTCTGAAGAAAATACCCTACTGCTATCTCTGCTGCCGTTGACTTGCTGGAACAAGGGAGGAACCCCGCCGGCGATCTACTTGCAATCGATCTACGGCTCCTGGTTGGAAGGATGCAGACGCAGCCACGGTTCCATTCCAGCACCTAGCTACGCCCGAGAGGCTCTACAATGACGTACCCACGGCGAGCGGCGGCTCCGGCGACAGAGACAACTCGCCGATGATTTCTACTGCTACGGTGTCCGATCGGGGACAGGGAGTAAGGAGGAGGTGCACTACCTCGCGTACGGATAGAGGAGGGAGCAGCCCGTAGAGGAAGTAGAGGAAGTAGGCCGTCGGTGAAGCTGCTCGTCGGAGGGGAGGCGCCATCGGGAAGTAGAGGAAGCAGAGCGGGGGAGGTCGATCCAGCGGCGGGAACGGGCTCCTGGAGATGCCCTCGAGCTGCTGGAGCATTCGAAGAGGAAGTAGGGGTAGCAGAACGTCGGCGACGACGACCTTCACCCGTCGGTCATGGCGAATCCAAGCCTCCTCTTACCTTGGTGCAACGGAGCGACGGCGAGGAGGAACCCTAACGTTTCTGCACGGACGCCAAGGGGCTATATAGCATGAGGGGAAGCGTGGGCGTGCCGTCGGCCATGTGCGCCCGCACGCTCTCGGTGGAACAGAGGGGAACGGGAGTGAGGGGATGACAGGTGGGGCCCTATGCCTCGCTGGAAAGGGGGAGGAAGAAGGCGCCGTGCGCGTGAGAGAGGGGAGGATGGGCCGGCCTAGGTGGGAGGAAGCCCACTAGGGCGGCAGATAGAGGAAGAAACGCGTGGGCTAATTCCCATTAACAGAAAAACCAGAGAAAAGGGAAAATAGACCAGGGTTTTTTGTAGGAGATAAAAACAAAATAAAAATGCCCCTGGTCATGACAACATTTAACATATTTGAATAAAATCCAAAGGGAATTTTTGGAGCAACTTGAATAAATACAAAACAGCAATTTAGTTTCTGTTTTGGATTTATTTGCACCCTTATTTCAACTCAACAAAACATCAAATATGTCACTCCATCATCCTCTCAATATTCTCTAAACTATGGACATTTTAAAAACAGGGAAGGAACAAGTAAATATTTGAACTAGGGGATTAATAGAGAGAGAGGGGTTTTGTAGTCAAAGGGTTTTGCAAACCAACTATCACCACAACACTTCTTCTAATCACCACAACACATATGCACCAACATCACATGAAATCACAAGACACCACAACATCACCACCATACTTGCAATCACAAAGACTCAAAGAAACAAGGAAGATATGATATGACATGCATGCATGCAAGGAAGAAAATACAAGGGACATCACATGAAGTCATGGCACAATTGATATCATCATATCTCTCACAAGGTGGACCCACTTGCAATAGGTTCCAAATAGGGAAGGTTTACACTTGGGGCACTACATATGTATAGAGATACCAACGATCGAATCTCGGGCAAGTAACATACCGATAGACAAACGGAATAGTATACATGGTTGATTGAATCCTTGACATCGTGGTTCGACCGGTAAAGATCTTCGTAGAATATGTAGGAGACAATATGGACATCCGGGTCCCGCTATTGGTTATTGGTCGGAGAGTGTCTCGGTCATGTATGCATAGTTCTCGAACCCGCAGGGTATGCACACTTAAGGTTTGGTGAAGATTTGGTATTAATGAGTTATGTGTGTTGTTACAAAAAGTTGTTTGCAGTCCCGGATGAGATCCCGAACGTCACAAGGACCTACGGAATGGTACGAAGGTAATGATTTATATATGGGAAGTCATATTTTGGCTGTCGGAAACGTTTCAGGTTTTTCCGGCATTGTACCGGGAAGCTTCTAGAAGGTTTGTTGGGATGAGGGGAGACATCGTGGACTTATTGGGCCAAGCGCACAAGTCCCTCAAGGCGCATGCAATTGGGAAAGGTGGAAAGTCCACCTTTGTATGGAAGGGAAGGAAGGGGACTAAGATTCCACCTCCTCCCCTCTTGGTTGCGCCGTAGGGCTTGGAGGGGCTATTCCCCACGTCCCTCCACCTATATATAAAGAGGAGGTGGCGACCCAAGAGCACACACGAAGCCCTTGGCACCCTTCTCTCTCCCTAGATCGTTTTCTCCTCCGTTTGCGGTTTCGATAGCGCTAGGCGTAGCCCTGCCAGGATAACACCACCACAAGCGCCACCACACCGTCTTGTTGCCACAGAACTCATCTACTACTCCGCCCTCGCTGGATCGAGGAGGCGGAGAACGTCATCGAGCTGTACGTGTGCTGAACACGGAGGTGCCGTTCGTTCGACACTATACCGGGATGGATCGTGATGGGATCGAGGGACGGATTGCGGTTTGAATCGCAAAGACATTCGACTACATCAATCGTGTTATATGCACTTCCGCTTAGTGATCTACAAGGGTATGTGGATCATATCTCTCCTCTCGTAGATGCTCATCACCATGGATAGATCTTGTGTGTGCGTAGGATTTTTTTTGTTTCCCATGCAACGTTCCCGAACAAATTGGTGTGTTTAGCCCCTCCCTATCCACCATTATATATAGGAGGCAAGGTGGAGGGTTGGGTCGCAGCCCTAGCCACTCCTCCAAGGAGGGGGCGTGGGCCTAGGGAGGATTCCTCCCTCCCCAAGGCACCTAGGAGGTGCCTACCCCCTTAGGGATTCTTCCCTCCCAAACGGATGGGCCCTTGGGGGCTGGCCCAACAAGGCTTAGACGCCCCTCCGGAACCCTTTCGAATTATTTGGAACCTTCCAAAAGCTTCCCCATACAATACCGGTAAAACCCGAAGCTTGCCTTGTAGCCAAAATATGACTTCCCATATATAAATCTTTACCTCCGGACCATTCCGGAGCTCCTCGTGACATTCGGTATCTCATCTGGGTCTCCGAACAACGTTTAGTGACCAACGTACATATCCCAATACTACTCTAGCGTCACCGAACGTTAAGTGTGCAGACCGTGCGGGTTCAACAACTATGCACACATGACCGAGACACCTCTACGGTCAATAACCAATAGCGGGACCTAGATGCCCATATTAGTTCCTACATATTATATGAAGATCTTTATCAGTCGAACCTCGATGTCAAGGATTCAATCAATCCCGTATGGAGTTCCCTTTGTCCATCGATATATTACTTCCCGAGATTCGATCGTCAGTATCTACATACCTAGTTCAATCTCGTTACCGACCAGTCTCTTTATTCGTTCCGTAATACAAGATCCCGTACCTAACTCCTTAGTCACATTGCTTGCAAGCTTCTTGTGATATTGTATTACCGAGTGGGCCTCGAGATGTTGGGGAACGTTGCATGGGAAACAAAAAATTTCCTATGGACAAGAAGACCTATCATGGTGATGTCCATCTACGAGGGGAGATAAGATCTACATACCCTTGTAGATCGCTAAGCGGGAAGCGTTAAGAAACGCAGTTGATGTAGTGGTACAGCTTCGTGATTCAAATCACCATCATCCCACGATCCATCCCACGATCCGTTTCGATCTAGCATCGAACGGACGGCACCTCCACGTTCAGCACACGTACAACTCGATGACGATCTCGACCTTCTTGATCCAACAAGAGAGACGAAGAAGTAGATGAGTTCTCCGACAGCGTGACGGCGCTCCAGTGGTGGTGATGATCTACTCCTGCAGGGCTCCGCCCGAGCTCAGCAGAAATCTGTTCTAGGGGTAAAACTACGTGGTATAGGTTTGACTTGCACATGGCAAAGTTGTGTCTCAAAATCCCTAAAACCACCAGTATATATAGGAGGAGGGGAGGTGTCACGCCCAAGATGCGACCCTATCCTCAATTTGGCACGAAGGCCTCGTCAGGGATAGAAGCGCATCTCGTCGTGTCGCAAGAATGGATATCGTTACAAGTACATGTACTGAAAAGAAGAGATATATATACAGAGTTGGCTTACACTCGCCACAAGCTACATCAGAGTCACTTCAGTACATTACATAATCATCAAGAGTAAGAGCAGGGTCCGACTACGTACGAAAAAAACGAGAAAAATAAGAACGACGTCCATCCTTGCTATCCCAGGCTGCCGGCCTGGAACCCATCCTAGATCGACGAAGAAGAAGAAGAAGAAGCAACTCCAAATGAACAATCAACGCGCTCGCGTCAAGTAACCTTTACCTGTACCTGCAACTGGTGTTGTAGTAATCTGTGAGCCACACGGGACTCAGCAATCTCATTTCCAAAGGTATCAAGACTAGCAAAGCTTAATGGGTGAGGTATGGTTAAGTGGTGAGGTTGCAGCAGCGGCTGAGCATATATTTGGTGGCTAACTTACGAGTACAAGAAATAAGAGGGGGAAGATCTACGCATAACGGATGTGAACTACTGATGATCAAATGAATGATCCTGAACACCTACCTACGTCAGACATAACCCCACCGTGTCCTCGATCGGACAAAGAACTCACGAAAGAGACAGTCACGGTTACGCACACAGTTGGCATATTTAATTGAGTTAACTTCAAGTTATCTTGAACCAGTGTTAAACAAAGTTTCCACGTTGCCACATAACCGCGGGCACGGCTTTCCAAAAGATTTAACCCTGCAGGGGTGCTCCAACTAGTCCATCACAAATTACCACAAGCCGCATAGAAATCCTCAATCACGAAGCTCGCGATCTCGTCGGATTCCCTAGTGGAAAACCTCAACTCTGAGATTACCCAAAGCATCACCGGAATCCCGATGCACAAGATATCTCATCAAAGGTAAAACTAATCGAGCAAGGCCGCCCAACGTGTCGACGATCCCGATAGGAGTCGCGTACCTCGTTCTCAGGACACGACGGATGGGTCACACTAGGAGAACCAAACCTCGGGTTGCCCCCCGGTGGCCCCGTAGTCTGCCAATTTGGATCAACACTCATGAGGAGCACTGGCCCGGGGGTTGATTAAATTTCCTCGGGTGCCGACGGGTCCCTATGCATTATTATTAGGTTATTAGGAAAATGCAGTACCAAAGTTGGGCCTTGCCAGACCAGTCTTAATCTAAAACGAATTATCAAGGGGGTCCCCATAACAACCCCGATCGTGTTAGGAGTGCTCATTTATGGAACATAACATCGGTAGCCAAAAACTAAGGGGGCAAAGGGTGAACAAAACACCAGGCTAGAAAGGTCGAGCCTTCCACCTTTTACCAAGTATATAGGTGCATTAAAATAAATAGCATTTAATATGGTGATATAACAAGGAACCCATGTTTCTCATAGAAGCAACTGCACTTGCAACTAGCAACGCTAACACAGGGTTAAGCAAGCAGTAACATAGCCAATTAGTGGTTTGCTAGGTCGAACAGGTTGAAGGTTAACATGGCATTGTTGAGAGGCTGATATTTAACATGTGGTAGGCAACGAGACATAAGCGATAGCATCGAAATAACTAGCATGGCAATGATAGTAATGGTATCTCGGGAAATGATCATCTTGCCTGAGATCCCGCTTGGAAGAAGAACAACTCGGTGGAGTCGGCAAATCAACGTAGTCGAACGGGTCCTCACATTCCGACACGCTTGCGGAACTCTATCGAGACGAAGCAAACCGGAAACAAGCATCAACACAAATATTCACCACACGATGCACAACATGATGCACAACCTAATATGATGCATGATCAGTTCAATGATGCAAGGGATGGCATGGCAATTCACCTCAAGCAAACTCTACACATTAAGTGAAGCTCGATATGCAACGGGTTGCATATCGACAAAACTCCACGATTAATTATTTAATTCACTCCCGATTATTTAACACGCAATATTAAATGTTGTTGTCATGGCAAGGGTGAAGCGATGGTCCTACACGGCATCCTAGACGGTATAACTCGTGGAACATAGAACGGAGCTATGGCACAAGAACATGCAACACAAGATGTATATGCCATGAATGCGTCATGCATGCGACTTACAACATGACGGCAAGAAGAGAAAGAAGCAGGTGTCGCCACGGCGAGCGAGAGGGAACCATGGCGGCAAATCCGAAACGATGCCACGGCAACGTTCCTATCCCGTTAACTCGTCGAGATATCGGTGCCAACGAACTGGGAACGCGTGCGGGAACGGTAAATAAAGATGGGGTGATCCCGTATCTCAGGTTCCCATGTGTCGAGGAACGACGAAAGAAGACAACGGGCAACCGGCAACATACGGTGCATACATACATACAACTCATACAACACATACGTTCGGTACACGACACGTCTCATCGGTATACCTTCGACGCATGCGAATTGGAGCGGTTCAGTTCGGAGAAGCAGACCAACGGTCGTTGTGGAAGTCGTGGTTGTCGTTGAAGTAGTGGTACTCGGGTCACGTCGACGGTAGGCGTTCTCTTGTCATCGGTGCACGGTCTTCGGCGTCGGTTACGGTCTGTTTGTCATCGGTTACGGTCGATCACGTCTCCGTCGATGTTCCGGGTTCGTCGAGGATGTCGTGGTTCTCGGCGAACTTGTCGACGAACCACGGCAGGCGGGGAAGGTGCACACGGCCTTTGGCGTCGGTAACCAGCGACAGCAAACTCAACGCGACGCAAGCAGCAAGGCGGCAGCAAAGCAACAGCTACAGCAGCAACAACTAGGGCAATCTAGCAGCAGCTACAACTACTAGCCTAGCATGCAACTAACAGCAAGGCAAGCTAGCCACCACATCATGCATCTGCTAGCAAAGCCAGCAAGCAGCACAGCAAGCAGCAGCGGCATGGGCAAGCACACAACACCAGCAACTAAGTGACCTAAGCAGCAGCTAGCACTAACCTAGCAACTAACAGCAACTAACCTAGCATCTACCGGCAGCTCGAACAACAGCAACAGCGGCGGCCAGCACACACAATAGCTACAGCAGCTAGTTGCGGCAGCAGCAACAGCTCGGCAACCACAACTAGTGGCGGCAGCGACTAATAGCAGCAGCTAGCAATCTACAGGAACATGCCACCTCCAACACGGCGCGCAGCAACAACAAGCAACTAGCAACGACATCAACAAGGCACAGCAGGAGCACAAGCAGCTCAAAACAGCAGTAGCAACCGTAGCATCAGGCAGCAGTAGCTTAGCAACGCCACAGCAGGGCAGCTCGGCAGGCAAACAAAAACAATACGGCAGCAGCAGCTACCCGTGGCGGGATGGGCAGCGCGCGGCGGGGCTGAGGGGCGACGCCGGCCGAGGGCGCTGGTTCCCGGCGACGGGCGGAGCTCGGGGCACCGCGGCGACCCGCGTGAAGCAGGCGGGGCGGCGCCGGCGGGCGGCCGGGGAGCTGCTGGCGAACCAAAGCCATGGGGATCGGGGAGGAGAGCTTGAGCGCGGGGAACGGCGGCGCTGGGACGAGAAGGCGAGGAAGAGGTATGGGATCGGGGCAGAGGGGAGGTTGCGCGAGGGGGGAGGTGAGAGACGAGGGACGAGGGGGCTCGGCTTCTGGCGCTAGGTTAGGGGACCTGGGCCTTGGCCCAAGTGGGCCTCCTCCTCTCTCTTTTGATTCTTTTTTCTATCTTTTTTTTAAAACAGAAAATCACACTCCAAAAGAAAAAGATTTAAACAACATAAAACAAATGATTTTGGCTCCTTGAAAAATATACCCCAACTATAAAATAGATTGGGCATATAAAAGAAATAAAAATGAAACCTTTTTTTTAAGAATAAAATAAAACCCTTTAACAAGAGAATAAAAATAAACCCCTTTTAAAGGAGAAAAGAAAATCAGACTTTATTTTGTAAAATAAAACAAGAGGAGAAATAAAAGAAAAACTCAAGGGTTCCCCTACATTTAATAAAAATGATTTTTAAAAGAAGACGAATATTTTGACGGGGTTAAAATGGAAACTTTAGCAAACCGCAAAACAAATAAGAGAAGGGTGAGAAGGTTTTAGGTCCGCGGTGCAACACGGTTTAGCGGTGGCTCTCACGCACCCTCTCTCAACACTCCAATAAAACAACGCCACTCACAAGGCACTAACACCCAACAATACGGCAACAAGCAACACCGACAAAACAGAGGTGACATGATGCCATGCATGATGCGGCGATGCAAACTAAATGACGATGCAGCCAACAAAATTAAAAAGCCACACGACGGAAACGGAATAAAGGGGGGAATCTTCTGGGGCGTCGGCATCGGGTTGTCACAGGAGGGGCTAGCCTTGGGGCTCAAGGAGCCCCTTGGTGTGCCGGCCGAAGGGAGAGGAGGACTGCTTCTCCAGTTCGGTTTGGGGAAGGAGGAGTCCTACATTCCTTCCTACCTCCCTCTTTCCTTTTTTTTCCTTTCCTTTGCTGTTTTTCCACTTGTGGCGCCATGGCCCTATTGGGCTGGCTTCACCAGCCCACTAAGGGCTGGTGCGCCACCCTAGGGTCACTGGTCTCACTCCCGGGTGGGTGGGCCCCTCCCGGTGAGTACCCGAAACCCATTCGTCACTCCTGGTACACTGCCGGAATTACCGAAACCTTCCGGTGACCAAATGAATCCATCCTATATATCAATCTTCGTTTCCGGACCATTCCGGAAACCCTCGTGACGTCCGCGATCCCATCCGGGACTCCGAACAACATTCGGTAACCACACATATAACTCAACTATACTAAAACATCATCGAACCTGAAGTGTGCAGACCCTGCGGGTTCGAGAACTATGCAGACATGACCCGAGACACCCTCAGTCAATATCCAATAGCGGGACCTGGATTCCCATATTGGATCCTACATATTCTCCGAAGATCTTATTGGTTGAACCTCAGTGTCAAGGATTCATATAATCCCGTATGTCATTCCCTTTGTCCTTCGGTGTGTTACTTGCCCGAGATTCGATCGTCGGTATCCGCATACCTATTTCAATCTCGCTACCGGCAAGTCTCTTTATTCGTTCTGTAATACAAGATCTTGTGGCTTACACTTAGTCACATTGCTTGCAAGGCTTGTGTGCGATGTTGTATTACCGAGTGGGCCCCGAGATACCTCTCCGTCACACGGAGTGACAAATCCCAGTCTTGATCCATACTAACTCAATGGACCCCTTCGGAGATACCTATAGAGCACCTTTATAGTCACCCAGTTACGTTGCAACGGTTGATACACACAAGGTATTCCTCCGGTGCCAGTGAGTTTTATTATCTCATGGTCATATGAATAAATACTTGACACGCAGAAAACAATAGCAACAAAATGACACGATCACATGTTGCGTTCATAATTTTGGTCTACTCCATCAGATGATTCTCCTAATGATGTGATCCAGTTATCAAGTGACAACACTTGCATATAGTCAGTAAACCTTGACTATCCTTGATCAACTGGCTAGCCAACTTGAGGCTTGCTAGGGACATTGTTTTGTCTATGTATCCACACATGTATCTATGTTTTCATTCAATACAATTATAGAATGGATAATAAACGATTATCTTGAAACAGGAAATATAATAATAACTATTTTATCATTGCCTCTAGGTCATATTTCCAACAGTCTCCCACATGCACTAGAGTCAATAATCTAGTTCTCACATCGCCATGCAATTTACATTGTAATAAATCTAACACCCATACAGTTCTGGTGTTGATCATGTTTTGCCCGTGGAAGAGGTTTAGTGACCGGATCTGCTACATTCAGATCTATGTGCACTTTGCAAATATTTACATCCTCTCCTTCGACGTAGTCACGGATGAGGTTGAAGCATCGTTTGATGTGCCTGGTCTTCTTGTGAAACCTTGGTTCCTTTGCCAAAGCAATGGCACCAGTGTTGTCACAGAACAGAGTTATTGAATTTAGTGTGCTCAGCAAAACTCCAAGATCCGTCATGAACTGCTTCGTCCAGACACCCTCCTTAGCTGCCTCCAAGGCAGCCATGTACTCCGCTTCACATGTAGAATCTACTACGACGCTTTGCTTGGAACTGCACCAGCTTACCGCATCCCCATTAAGAATAAATACATATCCGGTTTGAAACTTAGAGTCATCCGGATCAGTGTCAAAACTTGCGTCGACGTAACCCTTTACGACGAGCTTTTCGTCACCTACATAAACGAGAAACATTTCCTTAGTATTTTTCAGGTACTTCAGAATATTCTTGACCCCCGTCTAGTGATCCACTCCTGGATTGCTTTGAAACCTGCCTGCCATACTTATGGCCAAGCTGATGTCCGGTCTAGTGCACATAATTGCATACATGATAGAACCTATGGCTGAAGCATAAGAGACGGAACTCATTTGTTCTCTATCTTCCGCAGTTGCTGGGCATTGAGTCTTACTCAATTTTATACCTTGTAACACTGGCAAGAACCCCTTCTTGGACTGTTCCATTTTGAACTTCTTCAAAACTTTATGAAGGTATGTGCTTTGTGAAAGTCCTATCAGGCGTCTCGATCTATCCCTATAGATCTTAATGCCTAGAATGTAAGCAGCCTCTCCTAGGTCCTTCATAGAGAAACTTTTATTCAAGTAATACTTTACGCTCTCCAAAAACTCCACGTTGTTTCCAATCAGCAATATGTCATCCACATATAATATTAGAAACGACACAGAGCTCCCACTCACTTTCTTGTAAATACAAGATTCTCCAACCACTTGTATAAACCCAAATGCTTTGATCACCTTATCAAAGCGCTTATTCCAACTCCGAGATGCTTGCAACAATCCATAAATGGATCGCTAGAGCTTGCATACTTTGTTAGCATTCTTTGGATCGAAAAAACCTTCGGGTTGCATCATATACAACTTTTCCTTAAGAAAACTGTTAAGGAACACCGTTTTGACATGCATCTGCTAGATTTCATAATCGAAAAATGTAGCTATTGCTAACATGATTCGGACAGAGTTAAGCATCGCTACCGGTGAGAACGTCTCATTGTAGTGAACTCCTTGAACTTGTGAAAAACCCTTTGCCACAAGTCGAGCTTTATAAATGGTCACATTACCGTCCGCATCCGTCTTCTTCTTAAAGATCAATTTGTTCTGAATAGCCTTGCGGCCTTCAGGTAATACTTCCAAAGTCCGCACTTTGTTTTCGTACATAGATCCTATCTTAGACTTCATGGCCTCCGGCCATTTGTTGGAATCCGGGCCCACCATTGCTTCTTCATAATTCGCAGGTTCATTGTTGTCCAACAACATGATTGATAATACAGGATTACCGTACCACTCAGGAGTAGTACGTGATCTTGTCGACCTGCGAGGTCCGATAGGAACTTGATCTGAAGTTTCATGATCATCATCATCAACTTCCTCCTCAACCGGTGTCGCTTCAACACGGGTTTCCCCTTGCCCTGCGCCACCATCTAGAGGGATTAGAGGTTCGACAACCTCATCAAGTTCTATCTTCCTCCCACTCAATTCTTTCGAGAGAAACTCCTTCTCATGAAAAGCTCCGTTCTTAGAAACAAACACTTTGCCCTCGGATTTTAGATAGAAGGTGTACCCAACTGTCTCCTTTGGGTAACCTATGAAGACGCACTTTTCCGCTTTGGGTTCCAGTTTTTCAGGCTGAAGCTTTTTGACATAAGCATCACATCCCCAAACTTTAAGAAACGACAACTTCGGTCTTTTGCCATACCACAACTCGTATGGTGTCGTCTCAACGGATTTTGATGGTGCCCTATTTAAAGTGAATGCAGCTGTCTCGAATGCATAACCCCAAAACGATACCAGCAAATCGGTAAGAGACATCATAGATCACACCATTTCTAACAAAGTATGATTACGACGTTCAGACACACCATTACGCTGTGGTGTTACAGGCAGTGTCAACTGTGAAACAATTCCACATTGTCTTAAGTGAGCACCAAACTCAAAACTCAGATATTCACCACCATGATCAGAACGTAGGAACTTGATCTTCTTGTTATGATGATTTTCCACTTCACTCTGAAATTGCTTGAACTTCTCCAATGTTTCAGACTTGTGCTTCATCAAGTAGATATATCCATACCTACTCAAATCGATAGTGAAGTTGAGAAAATAACGATATCCGCCGTGCGCCTCCACACTCATCGGACCGCACACATCGGTATGTATGATTTGCAACAAGTCACTTGCACGCTCCATTGTTCCGGAGAACGGAGTCTTAGTCATCTTTCCCATGAGGCATGGTTCTCACGTGTCAAGTGATTCAAAATCAAGTGACTCCAAAAGCCCATCGAAATGGAGTTTCTTCATGCTCTTTACACCAATATGAACTAAGCGGCAGTGCCACAAACACATGGTGCTATCGTTGTTAACTCTACATCTTTTGGTATCAATGTTATGTATATGTGTATCATCACTATCAAGATTCAATATGAACAATCCTATCACATTGGGTGCATGACCATAAAAGATATTACTCATAGAAATAGAACAACCATTATTCTCTAACTTAAATGAGTAACCATCCCGCAATAAACAAGATCCAGATATAATGTTCATGCTTAACGCAGGCACTAAATAACAATTATTTAAGTTCATAACTAATCCTGAGGGTAACTGAAGTGAGACTGTGCCGACGGCGATTACATCAATCTTGGAACCATTTCCCACGCGCATCGTCACTTCATCCTTCGCCAGCTTTCGTTTATTCCGCAGTTCCTGCTTCGAGTTGCAAATATGAGCAACATAACTGGTATCGAATACCCAGGCACTACTACGTGAGTTGGATAAGTACACATAAATAACATGTATATCAAATATACCTGATTTTTCCTTGGCCACCTTCTTATCAGCCAAAGACTTGGGGCACTTGTGCTTCTAGTGACCCAGTCCCTTGCAATAATAACACTATGTTTCATGCTTAGGTCCAGCCTTGGGTTTCTTCGTTGGATTGGCAACACGCTTGCCCCTCTTCTTGGAGTTACCCTTCTTGCCTTTGCCGTTTCTCTTGAAACCAGTGGTCTTATTGACCATCAACACTTGATGCTCTTTCCGGAGTTCTGACTCTGCGACTTTCAGCATCGCGAATAACTCGCCGGCTGACTTGTTCATCTCTTGCATGTTATAGTTTAACACAAAGCTCTTATAGCTAGGTGGCAATGATTGAAGAATTCTGTCAGTGATAGCATCTTGCGGGAGTTCAATCCCCAACTCAGCTAGACGGTTCGAGTACCCACACATTTTGAGCACATGTTCACTAATAGACGAATTCTCCTCCATCTTGCAAGCATAGAATTTATCGGAGGTCTCATACCTCTCGATCCAGGCGTTCTTCTGAAAGATAAACTTCAACTCCTGGAACATCTCATATGCTCCATGACGTTCAAAGCGACGTTGAAGTCTCGGTTCTAAGCCATACAAGACTGCACATTCAACTACTGAGTAGTCCTCCTTACGTGTTAACCAGGCATTCGAAACATCTTGGCTAGACGTAGCGGGTGGTTCATCTCCTAGCGCAGCATTAAGGACATAATCCTTCTTCCCAGCTTGCAGGAGCAACTTTAGATTACGAGCCTAGTCTACAAAGTTACTTCCATCATCTTTCAATTTAGCTTTCTCTAGGAACGTATTAAAATTCAGGGTTGCTACTCCGTGAGCCATTGATCTACAACACAAATATTGCAAAGTGGACTTAGACTATGTTTAAGATAATTAGAGTTTAACTAATCAAATTACTTGATAAACTCCCACTCAAATATTACATCTCTCTAGTCATTTGAGTGGTACATGATCCAAATTCACTAACTCAAGTCCGATCATCACGTGAGTTGAGAATAGTTTCAGTGGTAAGCATCTCTATGCTAATCATATCAACTATACGATTCATGCTCGACCTTTCGGTCTCATGTGTTCCGAGGCCATGTCTGCACATGCTAGGCTCGTCAAGTTTAACCCGAGTGTTCCGCGTGTGCAACTGTTTTGCACCCGTTGTATGTGAATGTTGAGTCTATCACACCCGATCATCACGTGGTGTCTCGAAACGATGAACTGTCGCAATGGTGCACAGTCAGGGAGAACACAATTTCATCTTGAAATTATAGTGAGAGATCACCTTATAATGCTACCGTCATTCTAAGCAAAATAAGGTGCATAAAAGGATTAACATCACATGCAATTCATAAGTGACATGATATGGCCATCATCTTGTGATTCTTGATCGCCATCACCAAAGCACCGACATGATTTTCTTGTCACCGACGCCACACCATGATCTCCATCATCGTGTCGCCATCTATGTTGTCGTGCTATCTATGCTATTATTACTAAAGCTACGACCTAGCAATATAGTAAACGCATCTGCAAACACAAACGTTAGTTTAAAGACAACCCAATGGCTCCTGCCGGTTGCTGTAGCATCGATGTGCAAGTCGATATTAACTATTACAACATGATCATCTCATACATCAAATATATCACATCACGTCATTGACCATATCATATCACAAGAATACCATGCAAAAACAAGTTAGACGTCCTCTAATTTCTTTTTGCATGTTTTACGTGGCTGCTATGGGTATCTAGTATGATCGCATCTTACATACGCAAAACCCACAACGGAGATGTGCAAATTGCTATTTAACCTCTCTCCAACGACCGCCTCGGTCAAAACCAATTCAACTAAAGTTGAAGAAACCGACACCCGCCAGTCATCTTTATGCAACGAGTTGCATGTCAGTCGATGAAACCAGTCTCTCGTAAGCGTACGAGTAATGTCGGTCGGGCCGCTTCAATTCAACATTATCGCCGAATCGAGAAAAGACTAAGGAGGGCAGCAAATCAAACATCAACGTCCACAAAAAATTTTGTGTTCTACTCGAGATAACATCTACGCATGAACCTAGCTCATGATGCCACTATTGGGGAACGTTGCATGGGAAACAAAAAATTTCCTACGCACACGAAGACCTATCATGGTGATGTCCATCTACGAGGGGAGATTAGATATACGTACCCTTGTAGATCGTGAAGCGGGAAACGTTAAGAAATGCGGTTGATGTAGTGGTACAGCTTCATGATTCAAATCACCGTCGTCCCACGATCCGTTCCGATCTAGCGCCGAATGGACGGCACCTCCACGTTCAGCACACGTACAACTCGATGACGATCTCGGCCTTCTTGATCCAGCAAGAGAGACAGAGAAGTAGATGAGTTCCCCGCCAGCGTGACGGTGCTCAGGTGGTGGTGATGATCTACTCCTGTAGGGCTCCGCCCGAGCTCCGTAGAAATCTGATCTAGAGGTAAAACTACGTGGTATAGGTTTGAGTTGCACGTGGCAAAGTTGTGTCTCAAAAACCTAAAACCATCAGTATATATAGGAGGAGGGGACGGGCTAGCCTTGGGGCTCAAGGAGCCCCTTGGTGCGCCGGCCGAAGGGAGAGGAGGACTCCATCTCCAATTCGGTTTGGGGAAGGAGGAGTCCTCATCTTGCTTCCCACCTCCCTCTTTCCTTTTTTTTCCTTTCCTTTGGTGTTTTTCCACTTGTGGCGCAATGGCCATATTGGGCTGGACTCACCAGCCCACCAAGGGCTGGTGCGCCACCCTAGGGTCACTGGGCTCACTCCCGGGTGGGTGGGCCCCTCCCGTTGAATACCCGGAACCCATTCGTCACTCCCGGTACACTGTCGAAATTGCCCGAAACCTTCCAGTGACCAAATGAAACCATCCTATATATCAATCTTCATTTCCGGACCATTCCGGAAACCCTCGTGATGTCCGTGATCTCATCTGGGACTGCGAACAACATTCGGTAACCTCACATATAACTCAATGATACGCCTTCGTCATATCTGCATTTCCAAACTCGTTTCCCTTGTTTTGGACTCTAATTTGCATGATTTGAATGGAACTAACCTGGACTAACGCTGTTTTCAGCACAATTGCCATGGTGTTGTTTTTGCGCAGAAATAAAAGTTCTCTGAATGACCTGGAAATTTACGAGGATTTTTTGTGGAATATATAAAAAATACGGGCGCAAGAATCAACCGGAGGGGTGGAGCGAGGAGCCCACAAGCCCACCAAGCGTGGGCCCCCTTGGCCGCGCCTAGCAGGATTGTGGGGCCCTCGGAGCTCCACCCCCTCCAATTCCAGCTCTATTTAGTCCCTTTCGTCCGGAAAAAAATCAAAGAGAAGAGTTCATCGCGTTTTACGATACGGAGGCGCCGCCACCACCTGTTCTTCCTCTGGAGGGCAGATCTGGAGTCCATTCTGGGCTCCGGAGAGGGGAGATCATCGCCATCGTCATCACCAACCTTCCTTCATCGCCAATTCCATGATGCTCTTCACTGTTCGTGTGTAATCTCATCGTAGGCTTGCTGGACGGTGATGGGTTGGATGAGATCTATCATGTAATCGAGTTAGTTTTGACGGGGATTGATCCCTAGTATCCACTATGTTCTGAGATTGATGTTGCTACTACTTTGCCATGCTTAATGCTTGTCACTAGGTCCCGAGTGCCATGATTTCAGATCTGAACCTATTATGTTCTCGTCAATATATGTGTGTTCTTGATCCTATTTTGCAAGTTGTAGTCACCTACTATGTGTTATGACCTAGCAACCCCGGAGTGACAATAGCCGGAACCACTCCCGGAGATGACCATAGTATGAGGAGTTCATGTATTCACTGAGTGCTAATGCTTTGTTCCGGTTCTCTATTAAAAGGAGAACCTTAATATCCCATAGTTTCCATTAGGACCCCGTTGCCACGGGAGGGATGGACAATAGATGTCATGCAAGTTCTTTTCCCTAAGCACGTATGACTACATACGAAATACATGCCTACATTACATTGATGAACTGGAGCTAGTTACATATCTCTCCGTGTTATAACTATCACATGATGAATACCATCCGGCATAATTATCCATCACCGATCCAATCCCTACGAGTTTTTCCTATTAGTCATTGCTACGTTACTTTGTCGCTATTGTTGTTACTGCTGCTACTGCTGCTACTGTTACTCTGTTGCTACTCATGTCACTGCTGCTACTGTTACTCTGTCACTACTGTTGTCACTGTTGCTACTGTTACTGTTGCTATCACACTACTCTGCTACTCATACTTTGCTGCAGATACTTGAGAATATTCTTTGGCTTCCCCTTGTGTCAAATCAACAAATTTGGGTTGAATACTCTACCCTCGAAAACTGTTGCGATCCCTTATACTTGTGGGTTATCACTCAACTATACTAAAACATCATCGAACCTTAAGTGTGCAGACCCTTTGGGTTCGAGAACTATGCAGACATGACCCGAGACACCCCTCGGTCAATATCCAATAGCGGGACCTGGATGCCCATATTGGATCCTACATATTCTCCGAAGATCTTATCGGTTGAACCTCAGTGCCAAGGATTCATATAATCCCGTACGTCATTCCCTTTGTCCTTCGGTATGTTACTTGCCCGTGATTCGATCGTCGGTATGCGCATACCTATTTCAATCTCGTTACCTGCAAGTCTCTTTACTCGTCCTGTAATACAAGATCCCGTGATGACTTACATTTAGTCACATTGCTTGCAAGGCTTGTGTGTGATGTTGTATTACCGAGTGGGCCCCGAGATACCTCTCTGTCACACGGAGTGACAAATCCCAATCTTGATCCATACTAACTCAAGGGACACCTTCGGAGATACCTGTAGAGCACCTTTATAGTCACCCAGTTACGTTGCGACGTTTGATACACACAAGACATTCCTCCGATGCCAGTGAGTTATATGATCTCATGGTCATAGGAATAAATACTTGACACGCAGAAAACAATAGCAACAAAATGACACGATCACATGCTACGTTCATAATTTGGGTCTAGTCCATCACATGATTCTCCTAATGATGTGGTCCAGTTATCAAGTGACAACACTTGCATATAGTCAGAAAACCTTGACTATCATTGATCAACGGCTAGCCAACTAGAGGCTTGCTAGGGACATTGTTTTGTCTATGTATCCACACATGTATCTATGTTTTCATTCAATGCCATTATAGTATGGATAATAAACGATTATCTTGAAACAGGAAATATAATAATAACTATTTTATCATTGCCTCTAGGGCATATTTCCAACACGAGATACCTCTCTGTCATACAGAGTGACAAATCCCAGTATTGATCCGTGCCAACTCAATAGACACCCTTAGAGATACATGTAGAGCATCTTTATAGTCACCTAGTTACGTTTTGACGTTTTATACACACAAGGTACTCCTTCGTTGTGAGTGAGTTGCATGATCTCATGGTCACAGGAAGAGATACTTGATATGCAGAAAACAATAGTAACAAACTGACACGATCGTATGCTACGTTCATAGTTTGGGTCTTGTTGATCACATCATTCTCCTAATGATGTGATCCCGTTATCAAATGACAACGCATGTCTATAGCTAGGAAACCTTAGCCATCTTTGATCAACGAGCTAGTCTAGTAGAGGCTCACTAGGTACATGGTGTTGTCTATGTATCCACACATGTATTTGAGTTTCCAATCAATACAATTATAACATGGATAATAAAAGATTATCATGAACAAGGAAATATGATAATAACTAATTTATTATTGCTTCTAGGGAATATTCCAACATTCTCTGTGGTGTAACCGGAGGTGTGAGCTAAGGTACTATACCTCAGATTTTCACATGATCATCAAACTTATGGCTCATGTACTCACCTCCACGATCTGATCGCAGAAGCTTTATCGTCTTGCCGAGCTGATTTTCAACCTCGTTCTAAAACTCTTTGAACTTTTCAAAAGTTGCCGACTTGTGCCTCATGAGAGATATATCCATATCTACTCAAGTCGTCAATAAAAGTCACGAAGTACTCATACCATCTCTAGCAGTTGTGCTCATTGGACCACACACATTGCTGTGTATAAGCTCCAACAACTCGGACGCCCTCTCACAACTCTTTGCAAAAGGAGATCTGTCATCTTGCCGAGCAAGCATGATTCACATGTCTCGAACGAACCAAAGTCGGACAAAGTTAGGAGTCCATCATCATGGAGCTTCTTCATGCGTTTCAGACTAATGTGTCCAAGTCGGCAATGCCACAAGGTTTATCTCATTAGGCTTATGCCCCTTGATATTCACGTTATGCACTGGTTGTTTTTATAGATTCAAAATAAATAGCCCATCTACAATTGGTGCGTAGCCCTGGAATATTCCATTCAAATAAAATGAACAACCATTGTCTTTAAAATTGAATTCATAACCCTGTCTCATCAAGCATGAGGCAGAAATAATGTTCCAACTTAGTGCGAGAATGTAATAACAATTATTTAATTCCAAAATAAATCCAGAAGGAAGTTGGAGTTGCATCGTGCCGACCTCCAACGTAGCAACTCTTGCTTTGTTGACGACCCTGATGTCAATCTCCCCTTGTGCCACATGCCTAGTTCTTACTAGCCCCTGCATCGAGTTGCAAATATGAACAACCGATCTAGTATCAAATACCCAGGATCTACTAGGTATGTTAGCAAGGTAAATGTCTATAACATATGTAACAAGTGTACCTTTGCCTGAAGAAGCATCTCCGTCCTTCTTTCCATGCTCAGCAAACCACTTGCTACAGTTCCTCTTCCAGTGACCTCCTTCATTGCAATGAAATCATATGGCCTTTGAGTTCGATCCAGACTTCAGCTCAGCGGTGGAGAGAACCTTCTCTGTGCCCTTCCCTTACCCTTTTTCTTGAACCAACTCTTCTTGAATTTTGTCGAGTTCTGCACCATCAACACTTGATGTGTGCCTTTCTTAATACCCTACTCTGCCACCTTGAGCATCCCATGCAATTCAGTGAGCTTCTTATCCATGTCGTGCATATGATAGTTCGAGATGAACGTCCCATGGCTAGTTAGAAGAGAATCCAAAACTGCATCAGTAGCCAGCTCATCCAAGAGCGAGAAGCCCAACCGATCCAAAGCTTGCACGTATCCAATCATTTTGATCACATGCTGGCTCAGTGGATCACCTTCCTTTAGCTTACAATCCATCAAGGATCGCCGGATGTTGAACCTTTCCTTCCTAGCATGCACCTAAAACATGCTCTTGAGACTCTCGATCATATCGAAATCCACAATATCTTCGAAATGTTGTTGCAAATTGGGCTCCATACAAGCGAGCATGAGATAGCTCATCTCGTTCGATTCATCAACGAGTTTCTGGTAGGCATTCTTGGTTGTGGAATTAGCATTATAGGCAGGTACCTCTGGAAGTGGATCCTCTAGAACATGCTTGAGAACAATTCTCAAATTTCTATACCAGGTGGTAAAGTTTGTTCCATTCAGTTTATCCTTTTGCAGAATTGATTTCAATGCAAAGTTTTGAGAAGGTGGTACCATTGATCTACAATAGAAAAATATGCAATCACTAAGTAGTGTGTTTATGTACAGTAATTCAAGCCTAAAACAGAAATACTCCCACTAAAGTCAGCATCCCTTCACAAACCGTCTGTGATTCAGGGTCTGACTAGCGCAAGTGACTAGTGAGCTTTAGCATCACTTCTAGCCAACTTGTCTATCCGGTAAGCAACTCCCTGCTAATCATATCTCTATACGTCTCCTGTCGGTCGGGTAGGTATCTTATACCCCGACTCCCAACCTTCATTGCCACAAGGCCCAAAACCATTTCGATAGCCTTGCCAAGTTAACCTGATGCAGTGCATGTCTGTGTCCGACACGAACCCTCCAGCTCAAGGACACCTAGTAGCACCTTAATTTTATGATCCCACCACTAGACGTACTTCACGTGCGAAGGTGCAACATCCGGAATGGCAATGTGCTTGTTATTAACGAGGGATCTTTCTACCACTATAACATGCATAGAAATAAGAAGCAATATCAATCACATATAAACATAAATATGTGAAATTGTATGTATCCTTCATGGACGTCCTTCCAGGCCGGCTACAACTCTGATGACCTTAGTGGAACTCCACCTTGTTAGTCACGCCGGGATACCAAAGCCTCAAACTTGATCTCTGTCGTCCAACTACTATAACTAGTAATGAATTTACAAATAATGAAAAGTCGACACGCAGGTCGTTATACAATATAATGACAACACTTTGGCCCGTGCCGGCTGAAAATCATGACACACAAGTCATGTTAAATTACACACATGAATCACATACATATGAGCCATACTATTTACATCAACCCTGCAAAACAAAGCTATGCATAGAATTGCATTCTACCGGTTTGTGTGATCGTGTACGAAAAACACAATGGTCCTGCTTGACAGAAAACGTAGCAGAAACCGACCGGTAGGGGTAGGTTGCATCACGACCCCGATCATTGTGAACCCAATTCAGAATTACGTTTCACTGTTAACCCCGATGGAGGAAACCGACCAGTAAGGGTAGGTTGCGTCACAACCTCATCGATTCTGATTGACAGAAAACATAGCCTCAACGATTCTGATATGCAGCTGATCACATCAACCGTGCACATAGCCAATCTCAAGAACAACGACGGATCTCACCTGCTGCCTCCACATATGGAATGTGCATCTGATTTGAAGCCCAAACCTATAACAGAGGCTCTGATACCATAGTTGGGTTCTACCGTAGGCACATTGCATGCTAATCAAAAATTTCTACGTGTAGAACAACCAAGAACATACTACGGAGATGGATCACATATCGTTACCACTAGAGGCGCAGTGTCGTGCAGCGGAAGTAGAGTTGGGGCAGTGTGTCCGGATGGTCTATCTCCTACTCGTCCTATCTCCCACGAAAAACAGCTCGCTGGATCCTCTCCCTCGAACAGTCGGTCGCCGGATCCCACGTACAGGTTCGCCGTAGCGACGCAAGTGCACCACCTCTAATGGTATCCGCGCATGCAGCAGGAACACCATGCGGTGGACTGCTAGGTCCGATCACACAGTCGGCGGCGGGTGGAGATGGCTAGTTGAACACATGCAAAGCCCTAATGACAGCGCCGAAGCGATTGACTGGATAAGTGTGCCGCACCTCCACTATATATAGGCATCTGGCACGGGATCAACTCTTGGGCCTCGCACGAATCCTAAAGCCCATGTGTTCCTTCCCATAAGCGCGCGACCCCTTCAGTTCTCGTTCACTTGGTTCTGAGTCAAATCATATCCGACTCGGCCAGTCGGTAGTGGCCTCTAGCAAAGCATGCCCACTCCAAGTGTCCGATAAAGCTGATTGGGCGAACCTGTACTTTGTACTTCTATTACCTTTGCCACACGATATATGTTGTCGTGCACAAGGCGACATGGTCATCCTTGTTGTAGCACGACCTCTTTCTTGTTCTGATGAATCCGACCAGCATTCGGGTTATCTCATAATCTTCATCGCATGGCCATGATTATCCACGTCACATCACCCGAGGGTCCCAGAGTATCTCTCTCCTGATGGGAGGGGCAAATCCTATCTTGCGCTCGACCATGTCTTGTAGCATGGGCCTAGACAAGCCCGAAACCTACCTTTGTAACTACTCAATCACGGAGTAGCATTTGGTTGACCCAAAGCAAGTCTTTCACTATCCCGTGTACATGCGTGAGCTCAGGTCTTAGGACACAGAACGTATATTGTACAAGAGACTCATAGATGACCTATCGCTGCGTATCATAGTTGGGTCTGCCCAACTCAGACCTTATCTAGACTCGGATCCGACTATGTCGAATCCAACCACATCTTTCTGAGTCCATATTATCCGGCTAGCATCCAATGCTACGTGATTACTAAGATCGAACCATCTGCCGTGTCACATGCTAATCTGAATGGTTGTGCGTCCACACAACCCTTTCAATTAGGGACCATTTAGGACAGTCATCATACAATGCATAGTCTACAAACAAGTCACGTACTTGTTGATACACATCATTGGCAATGTCCAAGGACTATATTTATTCATAAACACATAGAAAATATCATCATACATGATTGCCTCTAGGGCATATCTCCAACAATAGGGTCGAAGGTTTGGCCAACAAGCACATCCAAAGACATGGAAGGTGTTATAGTCAGGTGTAATGTGCAAGAGACGTTCAGTGGGAGTTTCTTTGGCGATGGTACGACTGGGACACATGTTAACGAGATGAACGGTTGTAAAAAGCTTCATCCCAAAATTTTAATTGCATGGAGGCTACAACAAGAAGATCTAAGCCAACTTCAACAATATGTCTATGCTTGCATTCACGAGAGCCATTTTGTTGATGTGCATGTGGACATGAAACATGATGAGAGATGCTTATTTGTTAGAAATATGAGTTTAGTTTCACATACTCACCACCCCAATGAGGTTGCATGGCAATAATCTTGCTATCATATTTCCTTTCAACAAGGGCTTGGAAATTGCGAAACACTTGAAACACATTAGACCGTTTTTAAGGAGAAAAATCCAAGTGTACTTGTTAAAGTCATCAAGAAAACTCACATAATAAGAGTGTCTACCAATACAGGTGGGTGCAAGACTCCAAACATCAGAAAAAATGATTTGTAAAGGATTTGTAGCTGCACTAGTAGAGACAGGATATGGTAACTGATGCTTTTTTTCTTTTTGGCATGAACCACAAATAGTTTCTGAGTTTTTCTCACCAACAAATGGGATTTTATTTCTACTAAGGATTTGCTACACAGTAGCAAAAGATGGATGACCTAATCGACTATGCCACTTTTCAGTAGAAAGCTTGATGGCATCGTACACTTGTTCATTTTACTTGCTATACTTGGGAAGCAACAAATAGATCCCTTGCATACAGATACCCCTATGGAGAATTTTCTTCATGACCTCATCCTTGATCAAAAATAAGAACGGGTGAAACTCTAGAAAAACATTGTTGTCAAGGGCAATACAATGAACAAATAGAAGATTTTTGGAAGTATCAAGAACATGCTAAATTCCATTGAGCTCAAGATTCATGTGTGGGGTTGTAATAATGGAATTACCAATGTGACTAATCTCCAACCTGCACTATTTGAAGCATCGTAGATCTGATCCTGCCCTCAATACTTCTCATGCATCGTCAGCTTGTCCAGCTCACTGGTGGTGTGATTGGTAGCACCTGTGTCTAGATACCAATTGGTATCCACACCATATGATCCTTCGGCAACAATTGTAACTTTTTTCTTGTTGGAATTGTCATCAGCATAGCACCAATCACAATCTCTAGCTAGGTGCTTGTTTTTTTATAAATCTCACTTTCCTTCATAGCCCTCGTCACCCTGAAAATTGTTGCGGCCCCGATTGTTGTTGACGGGGGGTGCCTGTTGTTGCCGTTGTTGGAGTTCCCCTCGTGGTAGTAGCCGCCACCACCACCATTGTGATAGCCAACACCCCGCCACCATAGGAGCCTCTACCGCCATGATGACCACCACCGTTGTTCGGGTGATAGCCGTCGCCACCGCCACCACCCTGGTTGTAGTCGTCGCCGTTTCCAGCGCCATTGTAGTTGCCGCCGCTGCCACCGTACCGACCACCCCCACCACGGGATCCACCGCTTCCTTCACCCTTGTGGTTTTAGACGTTTTTGGTGGCTCCCTTGCGACCGCGGGACGCAGCGTTTGCTGATGACTTGAATGCATCAGCCCATGTTCCATGGAACATCTTGACCAGCTAGTTCAAGTTCGCCACCATGGAGAAGAGGTTGTTGATGGAGATGCGCTCGGTGCATGTATCCAGTGCCTATATGACCAGCTGATACTCCGTGTCTAATCCAGCAATGATGAAGGAGTGGAGCTCATCTTTGTTAAGAATATGCAACTTGTATTCCCTGAGGTCGAAAGGCCAATATATATACATGTACATGTGGTAAATATACAGGAAACCCCTCATACAACAGGGAAAATATACATGCTAGAATATAACTCTAACACCCCCCTCAAACACATGGTGGATAAACAACACTGAGTTTGGAGAGATAGAAGCCATGTTGTGCTCTAGTCTGGGCCTTCGTAAAGAAATCCGGCAACTATAACTCAGAAGGCACATACTGAAGAGCAATAACCTGATCGTGCACACCAGCGTGAATATAGAAAGAATCAACACCAATATGCTTGGCGAGCGCATGCTTCACAGAGTCGCGTGTGATGCTAATAGCACTTGTACTGTCAGACAATATCAGAGTAGGTGTAGTGACAAAAACACCAAAGTCCTAAAGTAACCACTGTAACCAAGTCACCTCTACCGTAAATAGAGCCATAGCTCGCAACTTAGCCTCTGCACTCGAATGGGAAACTACAGTATGCTTCTTTGTCTTCCAGCAATGAGAGAACCACCAAGAAAAACACAGCAAGTAGAAAGTGAACGATGATCTGAGGGATCACTAGCCCACATAGCATCCGAATAGTCCAAAAGCTGTAATGAACGTGAGCAAGGAAAGAACAGGCGGTGAGTGATCGCGCCCCAAAGATATCGAAGAACATGAAGGAGGTGACTACAGTGAACCGAAGTGGGAGTGGAGACAAACTGACTCAAAATATGGATCGGATAGGAGATATTTGGACGAGTGATAGCTAGATAGACAAGACTCCCAACAAGATGATGTTAACGCGTCGGATCGGGCAAAGGGTCACCATTAGTATCATGGAGGCGAACATTGAGCTCCATGGGTGTCTCAATAGTGCACTGATCAATAAGAGCAGCACAAGCAAGAAGATCCTCGTACCAAAAGTCCAAACTGATAGAAAGGGCTAGTGCAATTCACATATACTGTAACACCCCCTCTCACATGTCACGGGGAAGACAAGTCAACACGTGCAACCGGAAGAAAGCGACGGCGGGTAAAACTCATATATGACTGAAGAGGCCTCTACGTGGACACAAAGGGGGCCACCAACAATTTTTTAAATAAATTACGAAAACCATGACTTGAACTCAAGAACTTGGCTCTGATACCATGTAAGGAATATGCAACTTGTATTCCCTAAGGGCCAAAGGCCAATATATATACATGTACAAGTGGTGAATATGTAGGAAACCCCTCATACAGCGGGGAAAATATACAGGCTAGAATATAACTCTAACAAAATTCTCTAATTGGTTTTCCTGCCACTTCAAGTTCATCAGAAGGAGAACGCATATGACCAATATACGCAACAACGGAATGGGAGCCCTTCTGGGTGTTGGTGAGGGCGACCCTGATGTTATTGGTGCGCGAGAGAGACATGACCGAAAACATGTTCTCTAGCGCAGTCCATATCGTATGTAATTTTTCAATCGATGCAACTTGGACTAGTACTTCTTTGGAGAGGTTTCTGAGGAGGTAGGCGATGATTTTCTGGTCTTGGCTGAGCCATTGGGAGTAGGCAGGGTTTGGGACAACCTGATCCTTCCCTTCGGCGTTTTTGGTAGTGATGGTTTTGGGTGGTTCTTCGATGGTTTGATCTAGAAAGCCATAAAGACCGACGCCCATGATCCGAGATCTTGCTTGGGCATGCCAAAGGACATAATTGGTACGGGTGAGAGGCTTAGAGGCGTTGTTGTTCAGATCTGGGTTGATGATGGAGGCGGTGAATGATGACATGTTGCTGGGAGGTTTTGGCAAAGGAGAGGATGGTCGTCTAGGGTTTTGGAAGGAGGATGAGTTCGGCTAGATGTGGCGGAAGAGACTTGCTATGTATACCATGATCAATACATATAAGGCGGGCCCCTAGTGTATGGGGGTTAATAACGCTTCATTATCGTTTAACAATGGAACCTTCCACCCAACCTGCCACCCACCCTCTATTGTCATTGGGAAGAAGTGGCACATCACAAGGGCTGCCACCTATGAGGTATAAATGTGCATTGTGCATTAACTTGTTTTCTCTCTCCTGAAATAAGTTAGGTGTTAGCGCCCCCGTTCGGGGATCAAATGTGAGATATAGCCACACATTGTTGAGAAAGAAGAGGTGCTCCTCTGTTCTCACATTTTTGTTTCCTTGTAGACTTGTAGTCCAGGCCGCTCAAGCCTCCCTGGCCACTTGCACAAAACTTTTGTAATCTCCTTCTGCTAAATCAATGAAAAGCTAGTACAACTAGATCTTTTAGGGGAAAAAAGAGTTAGGTGCACATCTTAATTTTCGCTATCTGTTTACATTATGTAGTAGCAGTCCGTGAGGACAAAAAATATGAATTATAAAACTGTGACCAGTTTAACTCGAATAAAAATAGGCAAGTCTTGTATACTACTCCCTCGGATCAGAAATATAAGATGTTTTGGATATTTCAATATGGACTACATACGGATTGAAATGTGTGAACAAACACACTAAAAGGTGTCTGTATACTGTGAGAACATCGTACCCAACCTTGGGCGACGGTTGCGTGTTATATAGAGGGCACGCGACACCCTAGGATAGCGTTACAATGTTTAAGTTGCATCTTGGAGGACAGGGGATATGAGAGATAGAGATATTCGGTTGAACAAGATTAAAAACATTTAAACTAACTCTATCTCTATGTAACTTGCGGTACAAGATCTTATCTCTAGACATGTGAAGCGTTGTTTAACATCCCCCCATAATCACAACTTCATCAAGTTGAGATTACGCTTGAATTATTCAAGATTTTTGGTTGGCAATGCTTTGGTGAATCCATGTGCAACCTGATCATGTGAATGCACAAAACGAATTTCCAATTGCCTTCTAGCAACTCTTTCTCTGACAAAATGAAAATCAATTTCAATATGTTTTGTTCTGGCATGAAAGACAGGATTAGCAGATAGGTAGGTGGCACCAAGATTGTCAGACCACAAGCATGGAACCGGTGTATGCTTCACACCTAGTTCTTTCAACATGGATTGAACCCAAATAATTTCAGCTGTAGCATTTGCTAGTGCCTTATACTCAGCTTCTATACTTGACCTAGATACAGTGGCTTGCTTCTTAGCACACCATGAAATCAAGTTTGGACCAAAAAATATTGCAAAGCCACCAGTAGAGCGTCTATCATCTAAACATCCTGCCCAGTCAGAGTCAGAAAAGGCACTAACAAGAGTTGATGAGGATTTGTTGAAAGTGAGACCAAGGCTCAAAGTGTCTTTTACATATCTGACTATACGTTTTGCAGTTGTCCAATGAGTGTTGGTAGGTGCATGGAGAAACTGACAGACTTTGTTTACAGCAAAAGAAATATCAGGTCTTGTCAAAGTTAAATATTGAAGTGCTCCTACCAGACTTCTGTATCTAGTGCTATCCACTTGATTCAAGGGTTCTCCATCGGTTAGGGATAATTTTTCAGAACTTGAGAGAGGAGTTTGAGAAGACTTACACCCCTGCAAACGTGCTCTTCTTACCAGGTCTTTAGCATATTTTTCCTGAGAGAGATGAAGACTGTTGCCATGTTTCCTGACTTCAATACCTAAAAAGAAATGCAAGTCTCCTAAATCCTTGAGAGCAAACTCAGCACCTCAGTCTTTCAGCAGTCCTGTTATTGCCTCATCAGATGAACTTGTGACAATAATATCATCAACATAAATAAGAACAAATATAGAGGTATTTGACTTATTGTAATTAAACAGGGATGTATCAGATTTTGATGGAGAAAAACCAAGTGCTTGGAGTTTTTGACTAAGTCTGGAATACCATGCTCGTGGGCTTGTTTTAGTCCATATAAGGCTTTGTCAACTTTGCACACATGAAAGGGCTTACTCTTGCTTTCAAAACCAGGAGGTTGTTTCATATATACTTCCTCTTCCAGAACGCCATGAAGAAACACATTCTGTACATCTAGCTGTCTGAGATTCCATCCCCTGGAAACAGCAATGGACAATACAAGACGAATAGTTGCTGCTTTCACAACAGGACTATAGGTGTCCTCATAGTCTATACCATACCGTTGTTTGAAGCCTTTTGCAACAAGTCTTGCGTTGTATCTGTCTATAGTTCCATCAGATCTTTTTTTGATTTTGATAACCCACTTGCAGTCAATCAAGTTTTTACCTTTCTGAGGAGGAACTAGATGCCATGTTTTGTTTTAGTGAAGTGCCATGTGTTACTCTTCCATAGCCTTCTTCCACTTGACATCTCCAAGTGCCTCCTCAAGAGTACTAAGTTCACCTGTTGAACATGCAAGACCAAACTTTGTGATACACTTATAGTTATGAGGCTTTGTTACCCCCTTTTGTAAGCGTGTACGTAGTGTAGGAGCGGCAGAATCGGTCGGTGTAGAAGATCCGCCGATGCCAGGATCCTGTGAGGCTAGCGAAGGCAAGGACGGAGTAGGAGCAGTTGGCGCAGAAGATCCAGTGCGCCGAGGCTCGTCATGCACCAATGATGGCGCAGGTGATGATGCTGAGGCGGCCGAATGCATGTTGGATCCCGAGCCGGTCGGCTGATCGACGTCAGCGCCTGACGCGTCGGGATCCTGTCGGCCCACGTTGGATCCCGAGCCGGTCGGCTGATCGATGCCAGCGCCAGGGCCTGTCACGCCAGGGTCCTGTTGGTGCACGCGTGCCACTCGTCTTGAATACTGGAGAGGCCCACCAGGGTGCCAGCGAGGCGATGCGGGCGGCGTGTCAGCACCAGGTTGGTGCAGATCTGCCGCAGGGGGCGCAGGCGACGCATCGGTTGGTCGCGCTGATCCCGAGGCCGCGCCTTCCGAGAAGGATCTGCTCCCCAACGGCGGTAGGCCCCCTGGCGGCAGACACATAAAATGACGATTTCCTTCAGTGTTTTTGCTGCTTTCTGCACCACTATTGCCAGGATTTTTATCTGCATCACCACAAGGCTCAGATAGAGGGTTATGAGAATTAGTCAAAGATTGATCATCACAATCATTTTCCCCTTGATCAAGACCGGTAAGACTGGATGGTAAGAGGAGGATTTCTTTTGTAAGAAGGGCGCCGGCTTTGGGGTGGAGATCAGAAAAAGCGAATTTTGTTTCATCAAAGACAACATCTCATGAGATGTAGATACAACCAGTGGAGACGTCAAGACATTTAACACCTTTGTGTTGATTGCTATAGCCAAGGAAAACGCATTGCTTTGAGCGGGACATAAGTTTGCGGTTGTTATAGGGGCGAAGGTTTGGCCAGCAGGCACATCCAAACACTCATAGGGATGAGTAATCTGGTTTGGTGTGGAGGAGTCTTTCCATGGGAGTTTCATTGTTAATGACACGACTAGGAAGCATGTTGATGATATGGACTGCGGTGAGAAAGGCCTCATCCCAAAATTTTAGTGGCATGGATGCACCAGCTAGGAGTGCAAGTCCTACCTCAACAATGTGCCTGTGTTTTCGCTCGGCAGACCCATTTTGTTGATGGGCATGTGGGCAGGACACATGGTGAGAGATCCCAAGACTTTGGAAGAAAGAGTTTAATTTCTCATACTCGCCTCCCCAATCTGATTGGAGAGCAATAATTTTGGTGTCGAATTTGCGTTCAACAAGGGCTTGGAAGTTAAGAAACACTTGGAACACATCGGATCGTTTCTTAAGGAGGTAGATCCAAACAAACTTTCTATAGCCGTAAATGAAACTCACATAATATGTGTGTCTACCAATCGATGAAGGTGCAGGACCCCAAACATCAGAGAATATAAGTTGCAATGGTTTAGTAGAAACACTGGTAGACAAAGGATAAGGTAATTGATGACTTTTGGCCTTTTGGTAGGAATCACAAATAGTTTCAACACTTCGATCTCCACTATGTGGGAGTTTATTTTTCCTAAGTAGACGCTCAACTAAAGGGAAAGACGCATGTCCTAGATGATCATGCCATCGTGTTGAAGACACTTTGGTGGCACTAAAGCTGAATTTATTCAACCTTCGAAGCTCCGGAATCAGAGGGTATAGCCCACGAACACATCTACCTCGGTAGAGCACCTTCTTCGTTGCTTGATCCTTAATCAAAAAGAAGAACGGGTGAAACTCAAGGAAGACATGGTTGTCAATGGCAATACGATGAACAGAAAGTAGATTCTTGGAAGCACTAGGAACATGAAGGATTTTGCGCAGATGAATTTTTTTGTGAGGGGTTTTGATGATGGAATGACCAATATGACTAATTTTCATACCTTCTCCACTGGCGGTGTGAATGTGGTCCTTGCCACCATACTTTTCCCGCATGGTTAGCTTCTCCAATTCGCCAGTGATGTGATTTGTAGCACCACTGTCGACATACCAGTTGGTGTCAACGCCGTAGGAGCCCTCCGCAGCTCCAGCTATCTTTTCAACCTGAGAGGATTCATCACCGTGTTCACCAAACCGATACCGGCAATCTTTTTATATGTGTCCTGGTTTGCCGCAGATTTGGCACCGGACCATGTTCGGGCGAGAGCGGTTGTTGGAGTCGCGTCGACCTCTGTTAGGCCTGCCGCCGTTGTTGTTGTTGTGGCGGTCATTGTCGCCGTTGCCGCCGCCGAAGCCTCTCTCCTTGTTGGTGCGAGAGGAGCCGCGATTGCCACCACGGCCACCTCGGCCGCGGGTTTCCGCGTTCGCCGAGGATTTGAAGCCGCTGCCTGTACCCGAGCCTTGGAAGAGGGCCACCCTTTGATCGAAGTTGCTCATCTGAGCGAACAATTCGTCAAGGGTGACTAGAACAGTGCGTGCGTCGAGGGCGGACACAAGAGGTTGATATTCCATGTCGAGGGCATTGATGATGTAGGATATCAGCTCGTCATCTGGCGGCGGTTTTCCCGCCGCAGCGAGCTCGTCGACGAGGCCCCTCATGTGAGCAAAGAAGGAGGACACAGATTGCGTCCCCTTATGTGCATTAGTGAGGGCTGCCCGGATGTTGTTGATGCGGGATAGGGATGTGGACGAGAACATGCTCGCCAATGCTGCCCAGAGTTCATGTGCATGGCCGATGGAGGTAACCTGCACGAGTGTCTCTTTGGAGAGATTGTTGAGAAGATAGCCTAGTACCTGCTGATCTTCTCTGATCTAGATCGTATGAAGAGGGTTGGGGATGGTTTCCTCCTTGCCATCCTTATCCTTGGTGACGACGACTTTGTCCTGCTCCGGGATGCTTCCATCCACGTATCCGAAGACACCAGCTCCACGAAGCTGCGGCACGATCTGGGTACACCACAAGATGTAGTTTCTACGGGTGAGGCGCTCGGTGATTTGGCCGGTGAGGGTGGGAGTGGAGGTGCTGGAGGAGGCCATGGCGGCAAAGGAGGTGCTAGCGCTAGATGGGAAGAGCTAGGCTCTGATTACCATGTGAGAACGTCGTACCCAACCTTGGGCGACGGTTGCGTGTTATATAGAGGGCTCGCGACACCCTAGGATAGTGTTACAATGTTTAAGTTACATCTTGGAGCACAGGGGTTAAGAGAGATAGAGATATTCGGTTGAACAAGATTACAATCATTTAAACTAACTCCATCTCTATGTAACTTGCGGTACAAGATCTTATCTCTAGACATGTGCAACGTTGTTTAACATATACATCCGATTCAGAAAAAAGTTATTTGTATAGACAACTTTATTGCATATTTCACATGAACAAGTCTGATGCCATTGCTCTCCTAGATTGCATGTTTTTGATGGAAGCGGCTGTTAGGGACGCGGCCTTTACGGCGACTAAGGAGGCGATCTCGGAGGATCTCCACCAGCTGTCGCCGAGACCGTCTGATGCGCCGGCGGGCAGGAAGTCCGGGGGATCCTTCGGGTCGCCGGGGCTGGACCCTGACGGGGCTGGTGCGCCGGCGGCGAGGACGGCTGCCTCTCGCTCTCTCATGAGGAGAGGGCGTACGTTTGATGCACTGGATAAGGCAACAGTTCAGGCTACGAGACAGGCAAAGGGAGGGGCGACCGCGTTGCCGGTGAACAAGACGAAGGCTGCCTCGAAACCAATCCATCGAGACTGGACCATGCATCCAGGAGGTAGATTTTGGGTTCTCGTTGATGATGCTGAGGATGAAGACGAGCGGGAGCAGGCGTCAGCGGACTCGCCGGAGTTGCCAATGCCATCGTCCATGGCAGTCGCCAGGAATGGAGACACCTTCTGTTCTATCAAAACGAACACACCGAAGAAGGCTAGACATAGGATCTTGAGGACGGCGGTGGACTACCACGAGATCACACGACGGCGCATGACGGGAGCTTCAGCGATTCGTCCTTGGCATGGCCCTATTCCTAAGGTAAGTTTGCAAACTCTAACAATTGCGGATTGTATTCATCCAAACGCATGGATTACAGTTCGAAACAAGAAGAAAAAGCGGTCGCCGTTGACTGCAGAGCCGACGCCGGTGCTCGCGATGTCCGAGATCCGATCTCAACGTTTGAATTTTTTGCTGGGCCCGGGTTGGGTTGCATGAGTCCGATACAACGCTGGGCCATGCAGGTGATGGGTATGTGGCCCATCACGTCGCCCAGGCTGATTCCGTCGTGACTCCATGTACTGGCGACAGAGTCCCTAGGATTGGAGTTCAGATCGGTATTTCCAACCCTAGGTCTCGCCGCAGGAACGTACCTGGGTTCCCGCCACTAGGGCCGGGCAGAGCAGCCCGTGTGCGGCAGCCTCCGGCGACGAGGCCGGCGATGGCGGGTGGAGGAGCCTCGCAGCCACCCCCAAAGGTGCCGCCAGGGCAGGGTGTGAATACTGGACAGGTAGGCGGTACTGGTTCCAGGCAGGAAGAGCATGGACGCGGTGATTCCATGCATGCACATCAAGGACGTGCTGCATCTGGCCATGCAGGCCATGCAAGCCATGCAGGAAACGACATGCAGGCTACCAGGCAGCAGTCCGGCCGCGGGCATGGAAATTTTGGCGCTGGTCGGGGCAATCTGCACTACGGTAACTAGAGTTACTCTGGTCGTTGGGGTGACGACGGCTTCAATGCATACGGTAATGGTTGGCACCATGGCTCTTCGTCGAATGGCAGTGGTCGCGGTGATGCAAGCTACAGGAGTTTCAACGGTCCGCCGGGACCGTTCGTCGAAGGTGCAACCGACCCTATTAACAGGAACCGGGCGTCGTACAGACCGTAGAGGGGCGTGGTGGTGGACGGCGCCCTCGGGTTAACATCCCACCTTGAGGTGAGCCTCCAGGGCATGCTACGGAAGCGCTAGACACTATGGCAGCTACTACGGCAAAGGAGGGTGCAGAGAAAGCTGCACTTTCGACTTTTGCACTGGATACTGTTAGAGCTCTCGCGGCGGTCGAGGCTCCTAATAGCACGGCGGCTGCTAGTGGTGCACCTTCGGAAAAAAACAACGACAAGTCCGAGGGGGAGAGAGTATCCAAATGGGCTCGGAAGAAGGAAAAGATGACTTTTTACAGGTGCGGCGAACCGGGGCATTTTCTAGCTGAATGCATGGTTGATCTTTGTGACTTATGCCGCAAGCCTAAACACGAGACGGGCGAATGTCCACTTTTGCTCAAGCCGAAGCCAGTGATTTCTATTTATGGGGCTTGTTGCCCGGAGCTTATGTTTTTCGAGTCACCAAGGGCGGCTACGCAAGTCCCGGAGAGTACCAGGACGGGAGTAGTTAAGGTGACTCGTGGAACTATGACCATTGAGCAGGTTGTGCAGAGGTTACGTGAGCTCGTTTCTGCGTCTTTTCAGTGGGATCCAATCAAGCTTGATGAGCACATTTACAGAGTGGAGTTTCCAATGAAGGAGGATCTGGCAAAGCTACTTAAGTTTGGGATGACTCGTGTTCCAAACAGTACGTGCATTCTGGAATTTGATGACTGGACACAGAGAGATCCTGAGGGAACCCCTCTTACGCAACTTTGGGTTCGGTTCAATGGAGCACCCCGAAGGGCATTGGATGATTTCATGGTTACTTGGAGCCTTGGGTCATTGATTGGTAAGACCGAGAAGGCAGATATGGCCTTCACACGGGCGCAGGGTATAGCTCGCCTTCTCATCTCTATGATCAGTGTTGAGCACATTCGTGACACCGTTAGATGGACGTATGATGGCAGGTATTTTGATCTCGATATTGAGTTAGAGGAGAGTGAGCTCTTTCACGAGCTGGCTAACACTGTTAACATGGATACGGACGAGGGACATGGAGGTGAAGGTAATAAAGAAAAGGAAACAGAGCCGAGAGATGGCGCTGACAGAGGATCATCTTCTACTGACAAGCTGGAAGAGAATGCTACCAGGAATCATTCTGTCGGTGCGTCGCTTACACATCAGCTGACATTTGGGTCCTTTGCGGCGTCTTCGGCGCGTGCTAAATTATGGGGGGTCAGGGTAGACAGTGATGACCCGGAGGAACAGGAGCTACCATGGCTGACACCACCGGCAACACCTACTGCTCACTCGTCTCTTTTTTCTCGGTCAACGTCGCCGCGGGCGGCACCTGATTCCAGACCCACGTCGCCGAGGGTGGTGGCTGGCCGTGCTGCAGGTCATGTGGACACAGCGTCGGCCACTCCCATGCAGCTACTATCGCAAGCACAGGGGACTGGCACTAACACTGCAGCGGCTCGGGATACTGTTGCCCATAGTGTACAACCTAGGCTCCTAGCCCAGGGGGCCGACACAACTTTGACAGGGGCGCCATATCATGGTAACACTAAGCTCGCGGAGGGCCTTGGTCTCTTGGTAGATGCTGAGGCGCTCAGCCGAGAACACCTCGAGACACCGCCTGCCTCGGCACATCTGACATGCCACACAGGGACGAGGACGGGTGATGGCGATGGGCTACGCCAGGACGGACATGTGACAGGCGGTCATGGTCCTACACGTCCTTCTACCGAGGAGGTTATCGAGTTTGGAGGAATTCCAGACCCAACGATTGGAGCTAGGCGAGCAAGTGCTCGTCTCCAAGCTCAACCGGATGTTGATGATCTACAGATGGGTCGTGCCATGCGGGCGGCTAAGATTCGCGACATTGAGACCTCCACAGGTATGTCTATTGATATGAGTTCCTCTATCCTGCATTTTTCCGAAGATGATATAGTCCTAAATGCTAGCGGACTTGGGGTTTCACTGGGTGGTAATAAGCAGGAGATATCTAAAACTTTTAATGACCTATTAGATTTAGAAGCGGAGAGGGTCATCGAGATGGCTAGAAATATTGCAGCAGTGACACCGATGAATGACTCCGATATAAATGCTTTAGGGATGGGGGCATTAGAAAGTTTATGTGAGGATCTTGTTCCTTCCTCTCTTTTGACGGAAGAAGTGGATGATATAGCCGAGGAGAGGTATGTGCCCCCCTTACAATCGTCCAGTGATGCACACAATGTGACCGGTTATGTGGATCGGTCAAATGGGCAGGATAGGCCGAAAAGAACTTGGAAGAGAAAGGTGTATCCTGTATCGGCCGTGCACCGAAGTGCTAGATTTAAGACAGTAAAGAAATTTCATGATGAAATATGAAAGGAATTTTCTGGAATAGGAGAGATCTCGCAGACTTGGCTAAAAGAAGATTTCTAGCTGAGGCGTCCCTAGAGCACAAATTAGATTTCATTGCGTTGATGGAAACTAGGAGAGATAACTTTACATCACAGTTTTTAGGAACATTATCTGGTGGTATTGACTTCGATTGGCACTGTTTACCTCCAAGAGGAAGATCCGGGGGAATCTTGCTTGGGGTCAGGTGTGACGCGTTAGAAGTCCGGAACGTAGTGTTCGGGGACTTTGCCGTCAAATTTAGGGTTCGATCGAAGGTGGATGGGTTCCAATGGGCCCTCGTAGCAGTATATGGGGCGGCCCAGCCCGAGCTTAAGAGAGACTTTCTGGCCGATCTTGTCCGGATTTGTGGAGATGAGAGGCTGCCAATTTTGGTAGGGGGAGACTTCAATATCATCAGAAGACAAGATGAGAAAAATAATGATAACTTTGATGGCAGATGGTCATTTCTGTTTAATTCTATCATTGAAAGTCTTAATTTGAGAGAAATTGAGCTTTCAGGTAGAAAATATACGTGGGCAAATAATTTGGCCAATCCAACGTATGAGAAGTTGGATAGGGTACTCACGAGTGTGGAATGGGAGCAGAAATTCCCTCATGTCATGGTGCGTGCAATGCCGAGAGCTATATCTGATCATACCCCATTGTTAGTAGACTCAGGAGAGGCAACACATACGGGGAATAAAAACCTATTTTCTTTCGAGCTAGGCTGGTTTGGAAAAGAAGGTTTCATGGACCTGATAGCCAGAGAATGGGCTATAGATATGGGGGGACATCGAGAGTTGACAGGTGGCAAAATAAGATAAGACATTTGCGTCAATTCTTACGGGGATGGGCAAAACATGAAAGTGGAATTTATAAGAAAGAGAAACAAAGGTTACTCGAACTTATAAATTCGCTAGACATTAAGGCCAAAGGTTCGTTATTAGATGACAATGACAGGTTGTTGAAAAACGAGGCTGAATTTCAATTAAAACAACTGCTCAGGGAGGAGGACTTGAAGTGGGCTCTTAGAGCGAAAGTTCAACACGTTGTACAAGGCGATGACAACACACAGTTCTTTCACCTAATAGCCAATGGAAAGCATAGAAAGAAAAAAATCTACCAGCTAGAGCAAGACGAGGGTACAATAGTAGGCCATGAGAATCTGAAATTGTATATCTCTGAATAGTACAAAAGACTATTCGGGGCTCCTGATGATAATTTTATATCCATGGATGAGCATATGGTCGATGACATACCTCAGCTCGGGACGGACGAGAATGAGGTATTAACCGCGCCTATTATGGAGAAGGAGGTGTTTGAAGCTATATCACAAATGAAGAATAATAAGGCACCAGGCCCAGACGGGTTTCCAGCCGAGTTTTACAAGAGATGTTGGCACATTATCAAAGGTGATATGTAACCGATGTTTCAAGACCTTTTTGAAGGAAACCTGTAGCTATTCCATCTAAATTTTGGAACAGTGACACTGTTGCCAAAGAAGGAAGGGGCGGTGCGTATAGAGCAATTTAGACCTATTTGTCTTCTATATGTCAGTTTCAAAATCTTTACAAAGGTAGGCACAAATAGGTTGACACAGATTGCACATGAAGTCGTGCAACCTAGTCAGACTGCTTCTATGCCAGGCAGGAACATACTAAAGGGTGTGGTGGTCCTGCACGAAACGTTCCATGAAATCCACTCGAAGAAACTAGACGGGGTTATCTTCAAGGTGGATTTCGAAAAGGCATATGATAAGGTCAAATGGTCATTCCTGCAACGGGCTTTACGTATGAAGGGATTCGATGAAATATGGAGGAGACATGTCGAATCTTTAGTACAAAAAGGGAGTGTTGGAATTAAAGTCAATGATGACATTGGGCATTTCTTCCAAACTTTCAAGGGTCTCAGGCAAGGAGATCCAATGTCACCTATCCTATTTAACATAGTTGCTGATATGTTGGCGATTCTAATAGGAAGGGCCAAACAGGAGGGCCAGGTAGGAGGACTTGTGCCACATCTGGTGGACGGTGGCGTGTCTATCCTACAATATGCGGATGATACAATCCTGTTTATGGAGCATGATATAGCAAAGGCTAGGAATATGAAACTCATACTATGTCTATTTGAACAATTGTCTGGCCTGAAAATAAATTTCCATAAGAGTGAGTTGTTTTGTTTTGGGAAAGCCAAAGATGAACAAAACACTTATAAACAATTGTTCGAATGTGAAATGGGGAGTCTACCATTCAGCTATTTAGGCATACCTATTCATCACCGGAAGCTTTACAATAGTGAGTGGAAATGCATAAAAGATTGATTTGAGAAAAAGCTAAGTTGCTGGAAGGGCAAGCTGCTCTCATATGGAGGAAGATTAATTTTGATTAACTCGGTGCTTACGAGTATGCCTATGTTCCTCCTATCCTTCTTTGAGGTACCGGTAGGGGTACGTAAAAGATTGGATTTTTATCGATCTAGATTTTTTTGGCAGAGTGATGAGGATAGGAAGAAATACAGATTAACCTGATGGGACATTATCTGTAGGCCCAAAGACCAAGGTGGTGTGGGAATTGAGAATTTAGAGGTGAAGAATAGATGTCTCCTAAGTAAGTGGATGTTCAGACTGTCAGTAGAGACAGAGGGCATGTGGGTACAAATTTTGCGTAATAAATACCTACATTCTAAGACATTAGCACAGGTAAATGTCAGACCCAATGATTCACCATTCTGGAAGGGATTGATGAAAGTAAGGTCAGCCTTCTTCCATAGAACCAAATTTATTATTGGAAATGGTGAGGGTACTAGATTCTGGGAGGATTCATGGTTGGGGGAGACGCCTTTAGCCACGCAATATCCAGCCCTTTATAATATTGCGCAACGCAAGGATGCGTACGTAGCCACGATCCTACAGTCAAACCCTCTAAATATACAATTCAGGCTATCACTGATTGGACATAGATGGGCTGATTGGTTACACCTTCTTTGGAGACTCATGGATATCCAGTTATCGGACGAAACTGATAGGGTGCAATGGAAGCTTACGAATAGCGGAATTTTCACTGTCAAATCGATGTATACAAATCTTATTGACACTATTACTATCCCCAAGTCAAGGAATATTTGGAAAGTCAAAGTACCCTTAAGGATCAAAGTGTTCATGTGGTTTGTGCACAAGAAGGTGATTCTAACTAAGGATAACTTGGCTAAACGAAACTGGGGGGTAGTACTCGGTGTAGCTTCTGTGATAATGAGGAAAACATCTCACACCTCTTTCTCCAATGTCCACTTGCGAGAGTTCTTTGGCAGACGGTCCGTATAGCCTTTAATATTATACCTCTAGACAGTATTGACACGTTATTTGGAACGTGGCTAGATGGAGTTGATAAGACTATGGCTAGACACATTCGTATTGGAGTTTGTGCACTTTTTTGGGCTATATGGAACTGTAGGAATGATGTGGTTTTTGACAGACATACAAACATACATTTTTTGCACGTACTACACAGAGCTGCAACATTGATCCATACATGGTCATTACTCACTCTTGCGGAAACCAGGGAGCCTTTGGTTACTGGGTCTACCCGATGGGAGACGGTAGCGCGGGATATCTTCAACCGGTTTGGATGGCAGTTCAGTAATAGGATAGATGAGTAGACATCTTGGCCTATTTTGCCAGTTGTGGCACTTTTATATTTACCTATGCTTTTCATTTCTTTTGTCGGAGACGATGTTGAACCACAATTTATTTGCCTTATTATTAATAAAAGAGGCCGTATGCATCGTGCTGATGCAGAGGCCGGAGGTAATCCTCCTTTTCTAAAAAAAATACATTTTTTCAAAAGGAAAGGAAAACACTTGTTTGATTAGCAGCAGCAAACATGTAACTGACGGGCAGGTTCAATGTATATAACCTGGGTTTTTTAGAGCTTATTTGCATATGTTTGTCTTACAAGCTTGCCTTTTGGGAGCAGGGTTACATGCTTACATGTTCAGGCTCTCCTAGATTGCCTTTAAGATTCTTTTGATCCAGAGCCAGAATGGTTAGCGTTCCAAATGAGAGGTCTCATTTGGAACTGTCGGGGGGTAGGCAAGAAAGGAATGGCCACCTGCCTCACTGACCTCATTCGTGATCATTCCCTGGACTTCTTGGGTCTTCAAGAGACCATGAAAAAATATTTTTCCCCTAAATGCCTTAGGAGGCTGGACCCCTTTGGCCTGTTTAACTCGGAGTGGATTCCATCCAGAGGTAAATCTGGAGGGGTTCTGTGTGGAGTTAGACATGACGTTCTGGACATTATATCCTGCACCAAAGGCAGGTATATCTTGCAAATGGTCCTGGATGATAAGAGAAATAAGATAGTATGGGGTCTGGTGGTGGTATATGGGTCTGCTCATGAGGAATCCAAAGAAGAATTTTTGGTGGAGCTTGCATCTGTGTGTAGTAATATGAAAGTACCGTACATAGTGGGAGGTGATTTCAATATTTTGAGACACTCCGGGGAGAAGAATAAGAGCTTCTCTATCCGGAAATCCACGGATCTTTTCAATTCAGTTATTAATACTTTGGCGCTGAGAGAGATCCATATCAGTGGGGGTAAATATACCTGGACCAATAATCAAGCTCATCCTACTTTAGAGAAACTTGATCGTATTCTGATGTCTGAAACATGTGAAGACTTATTTCCCCTTGTTTCGGTCAGGAAATTGGTTAGGGAGATTGCTAATCACAGTCCTCTGTTGCTTAGTTCGGGGGAGGAGGGGAGGGATGCGCCTAAACCTCGTGAATTTCGGTTTGATCTGTCTTGGATCAAAGATGATAAGTTCATCCCCACTGTTAGCAGAATCTGGTCCAGGTCTGTGCGATCTGTTGATCCCATAGATATCCTGAACATTAAGTTGAAAAGGATTAAAACCTACTTCAAGGGATGGGGCTCAGATAAGTTCGGCCGTGATAAGAAGAGGAAAGAAGAGCTTAGGAACGAGCTAGCTCATCTAGAAGAATTGGAGGAAGAGGGTCCGCTGTCGCCTGAATTGTATAATAAGAAAGTTGACGTTGACTTCAAGCTTCATGAGTTGCTGGTTAATGAAGAAATATACTGGCTGCAGCAATCTCATGAGAGATGGTTGTTGAAGGGAGACATGAATACTAGTTACTATCATAAGATAGCTAACGGCCGTAAACGGAAAAACACGATTCACTCGCGTAAGATGGGGGAAGAAGTGATTGAGGGAAATGAAAATCTTATTGCTCACGCCACTGAGTTCTACAAGGAACTATTTGGTCCTGGTCAAGGCAATATTTTTCATTTGGATCCCGAGACGTGGTCACAAGAGGAGAAGCTGAGTGAAGCTGATAATGATATCCTGTGTCGAGATTTTATAGAGGCTGAAGTTAAAGATGCTTTATTTGATATGGGAGCAAATAGAGCTCCTGGTCCAGATAATATTCCTGCTGAATTCTACCAGGTTTGTTGGGATATTGTCAAGAATGACATTATGTCCCTGTTTTATCACTTTCATAGGGGGGCGCTTGATGTTAAGCGTCTTAATTACGGAGTGATTTCCTTGCTGCCTAAGGTCTCGGGAGCTGATAGAATCCAACAATTTAGACCCATTTGTTTGTTAAGATGCCCCTATAAGCTGATTACAAAGGTGTTGGATAGGCGTGCAGCTTGTGTAGCTGATACTTTGATTAGTTCCACACAGAATGCTTTTATAAAAAGGAGAAACATTATGGATGGGATTTTGGCTTTGCATGAGATTCTTAACTATACTCATGTGAGTAAAAAAGTTGGCATTGTGCTGAAACTTGACTTTGAGAAAGCTTATGACAAAGTTAACTCGGACTTCCTTTTGGAATGTCACAGCATCAGAGGCTTTAGTGAAACTTGGTGTGGTTGGATTAAAAAAATCTTGTATGATGGTACTGTCAGCATTAAGCTTAACAATTGCGTGGGGCCTTATTTCCAGTGCGCAAAAGGGGTGCGGCAGGGCGACTCGCATTCCCCGTTTCTTTTTAATCTTTCTGCGGAATGCCTTGCGAAGATGATTAAGAATGCTCAGCGGAACAAGCTTATTGTTGGTCTTGCGGCAGATCTTATTCCTGATGGTATTGCTGTGCTACAATACGCTGATGATACAATAATTTGTATTGAGCATGATGTAGAAAAAGCAGTCGACCTGAAGTTGCTGCTTTATATTTTCGAAATGATGTCTGGCCTTAAGGTCAATTATCAGAAAAGTGAGATTTTCACTGTTGGAGGGGATGATAATGTGATTAAAACCTATGCTGATGTGTTTAATTGTGATATTGGTAAGTTCCCTATCAAGTATCTTGGGATGCCTGTTAGTTATACTGCTTTGAAGAATTCTGATTGGAACTTTATTGTGGAAAAATATATGAAGTGGTTTGAGGCCTGGATTGGCAATGCTGCTTCCATGGGGGTAGACTGACTCTCCTGGACTCTGTTATCACCCAGATCTCCATTTATCACATGTCTATGTGGCTTATGAATAAATCATTCATAGAAAAGCTGGATAAACATAGACGTAGGTTTTTCTGGCAAGGCAACAATAAAAAGAGGAGATACCATATGGTTAAGTGGCGTAGGGTGTGTAGATCCAAGCAGAAAGGGGGGCTGGGAGTTAGAGACCTTCGTAAACAAAATATTAGCTTGATGGTGAAGTGGTGGTGGAAGTTGGAGACGAAGAAGGGTGTCTGGCAAGATATTATCAAAGCTAGATATCTTAGAAATAAAATTGTGGCAACTGTTAAGCCCAGATTCTCTGACTCACCCTGTTGGAAATCTAATCTTAAGGTCAAAGAGTTTTACTTGGCAGGGAGAAAAGTTAATATTGAATCTGGGGATACTGCCAGGATTTGGCATGATTCTGTTGTGGGGCTTCCTCCTTTCAAAGATCAATTCCCTATGCTTTTTGGTATTTGCAATGATACAGAGTGTACGGTGAATAGGTTATGCCAGGTTGAAGATTACTCCTTTTTTAGGAGAAGGTTAAACCCTCAACTTAAAGATCAATGGAGGGAGATGCATAGAATTATCTCTGGGATTGTGCTGACCAGGAATAGTGACAAAATTTCCTGGGGTCTGACTGAGAATGGGAAGTTTAGCACTAAGTCCATGTATAAGTGGTTAGAGAAACCACTACATGGGTGTCATTATAGATGGATTTGGAAGGCAAAAATGCCTTTGAAAATTAAAAAATTTATGTGGCAGATGTCTCAAGATGCGGTGTTGACTAGAGATGTGGTGAAAAGGAAAAATTGGCCTGGGAATCCTAGCTGTTCTTTTTGTCGTCAAAAGGAAACTTCGCAACACCTTTTCTTTACATGCCCCGTTGCTAGGGTCGTGTGGAGGTCGGTTGGGGTCACCTTGGGGACTGACAGTTGCCCTAATTCCTACTGGCAATATTATTCCTGGTGCAATGCTTTTTTACCTGCTGGTGGAAAATATTACACGGTGGGGCTTGCGGCTGCGTGCTGGGCTCTTTGGTTGGCCAGGAACAGGGCTACTTTTGAAAATAAATTGATCAAAACTCCCTTTGAGATTATATTTTTAATGTGTTCGTTCCTTCTATATTGGGCAGGCTTGCAGCACAAGGATGATGCGGGAGAGCTTCGTTCTGGTGCGGAGTTGGTGAGGACTAATACCATGCAGCTGATGAAGCTCTGCGAGATAGCGAGGCAGGGGATCGCAGGAGGATGAACGCGCTGTCCTTTGATGATCTGTGGGGGATATCCAGCTAGTTGTTAGCTCTTATGTCTGGTCAAAGACTTGTGCGAGTGGTTTTGCTGTATTAGAGACTCCTTTTTCCTGCTCTGTTTGATTGTTGGCTTTCATGCTATGGCAGTCGGTTCGATGGCGAGCGATTGTTCCATAGATGAAAGCTGGTAGTCTGCGAGAGCGTGTTGTCGTACCCAGTACTCTTTTCCTTTTTTCTGTTGGCAAACTTTGTGGTACTGTTGTATTTCCGTTCGAAGTAATGGAAAGGGGTGTTATGCTCGGTTCAAAAAAAAAGAGCCAGAATGGTTTACACAGCAGCAGCCATCCAACCATTCCTTGTAGCTTGAAAAACTGAACGCCGGCCGACAGGTACATTGTACTACATAAGTTGCACTTCATATGGCCAATTTGCTTTTGTTTAGAGCTAGCTTGTCTTTCTTTGTCTGCCAAGCCTACCAGGGATGATGGTTAGCATAGTGTGCTACTTTTCAGATGAAGGTGTTTACAATGGAATGCTTTAGTTTGACTCCTTACCCTCTTGCTTGACATTCTAATTTATTATTTTAAACAGGTTGACTTTGGACGTTAATGTGATACACTGATACTCTACTCTAAAAAAATTCAGTTTTACTCCTTCGTAACCAAAAGGATATTGGGTATCTTCCTATTGAAGAACTTTTGCAGAAAATATAAAATTGAAGATATATTGAGAAAATATTTCAAACTAAATGTTCCATTAAGAACTTCCGATCCAATGTCCACTCACAGTAAAAGATCAAATATTTTAAACTGAGATATCAGAAACCTTGCCTTAGGGAAATTTTACATTCAACTGGTTCGTGGAAGGACTTTCAACTAATTAAAGAAAACTACCTAATCTCAAAATTTTGGAGCAAAAAAGAGGATATAAATGATTATCACAAGCTAAAACTTCATCAGAAGAGTGTTTGCAACTGTTTGTAGAGTTCTGTTTTAAGTGTTTATTACCAAACTAGTTCAAGCACAATTCAAATTTAGTAACACCAACATGATTTATTTATTGATTGATTGATTGAGAATCCCAATATTTTTCTGTCATGGCCCAACAGGCTAAACATGTAATACAAGTAATCCATATTGCACTTGTCAGATCTTTGTTTTCATATTCCTTTCAACAAGAAGCCATGGTTCCACATTCAGTTCCGTATTCTACGGAAGAAAATTTGCATCCATTTCCGCTCCGGAACTAACCAAAAAGAGATAGCTCCGGGTTGTCTGTCTCAGTTTTTGGTCCGGATAGGACAAAAAAATCTGATCCGCTCTCGCTCCTACTTTCAACTAAAATGAGATAATTATACTGGTAGAAATTTCAAGTAGGGTATGGGACCTTCCACCCAGATTCGACCTGTCACCCTCAATTGTCATTGGAAAGAAGTGGCACATTACAAGGGCTGCCACCTACTCCCTTTGTGCCTAAATACTTGTTGTTGGGAGAACTAGATTAGTTCTTTCCAACAACAAATGTTATGGTACAGAGGAAGTATGAGGTATAAATGTGCATTGTACATTTACTCATTTTTTCTTCTGATTTTTTTTTTTTTTGCGGAACTCTGAAAAATATATTAAATGTACATCTTAATTTATCGTTATCTGTTTAAATTTTGCAGTATAAGTTTGCGTGGACAGAAAGAAGAAGGATCTGACTAGGCAGCGGCGCCACACAATGGTGTTTTCGTGCGGCGGCTGTTATAGGCCTGTACATGCATGGCAAAAAAAAGTGCAGCATGCACGCTGCAATGAGTAATACTCCTCTTAGTACTAGCTAAGTACTACCATGTTGCCGCAGATTCTTTCTCTCGTCATCATGTGTGTATGGAATGACATCACCAAAAATTTTCTAATGTTTGAAATTCAAAAAGTTTTATCTCCAAAACCGTTAATTCGATTGATGATCCGTTTTCACCATTGACTTTGTCGCAGCGAGATCTTCGAAACTAGATCTCATGTTGATATGTTTCGACATTGTTTTTCCGATCCGTACTTGTCACATTTTTTTCATTCACTTGCCACATTATCAACCACTTACTTGTCTGACAAAAAATAGCTTAATTGCCATATTTTTCTTATGTTGTTCATGTACTAAGCTTGTCATTTTTAATTCTGCCTAGTTGTCATGTTGTCTCATAAAACTTGTCAGTGGTTATATAATTCAGTTGCCACAAATGTATTGTCGTGCTTGCCATTTTTATTCTACCTAGTTGCCATATTATCTCACAATGCTTGTCAGTTATTATAAAAATTAGTTGCCGTGGAGTTTTGTTGTACTTACGAGCCTTAACTCTACCTAGTTGTCATGTTATCTCATAAAAAGCTTGTAGATTGTTCTAAAACCTAGTTGTGATAGTGTTTTGTTGTATTCGTTAATTTAATTCTACTCAGTTGTTTCATATAAGCTTGTCACTTGTTGTAAAAATTAGTTGTCACATTACTTTGTAACCCTTGCCATTTAAATTCTATCCAGCGATCGGTTATTTTGTAAAGCTAAATTATGCGTGTACCTGATTGTATACTGTAGCAGGTTGAAAATAAAAATATATTTTAAAACAAATAGTCGTACTAGTAGAGAAGCATGGCAGCACCTGCCCTCTACGTCACTGCCTCCTGGCACCATCTACCCCACTGCTCCTTCCTATAGCAGTTCATAGTACTACAACACTTTGCATAGCAAATGCTAGATGAAAAAGAAAAGCATTGTACCAGCTGTCGACTACTGCTACAGCCCCTATGTGAGGAAAGCACCTCACTGCGTACTGTAGGAAAACTGCAACAGTTACTCACGTCCACGCGTGCGTGCATTGCCCTGAAAGGAATTGTGTGGCGTCCGAGCCGCCGCACGGGAGGACGGCTGTGCATCCTACACTACTTAGATTTTCCCAAAGAAGAATTACAAAATTGTGACAAACTTAATTCGAAAGAAGACGGGCAAATCTTGTATAGTTTGTATGGACAACTTTATTGCAGATTTCGTACGAACAAGTCTACTGACATTGCTCCCCTAGATTGTGTTTAAGATTCTCTAGATCCAAACATTTCTACAAAAGGAAAGGAAAACACTGATTGATTAGCAGCAGCAAACTGACGGGCAGGTTCGATGTACATAACCGGAGGGTTTGTTTAGAGCTTACTTACATCTGTTTGTCTGCTATAAGCTTGCGTTTTGGGGGTAGGGTTTCAGTTGACATTTAGAACTGTGCTGACCTTGCAAAACAAGTAGTAGTAGTTGGCTATGGAAGCTATTGTGATACCCCTGTACAAGTCATTGGTGCTGACTTTTCTACCTCCTCAAACAAAATATAGCATATGTTTGACATTGGCTTAGCTGAGTGCCCTACATGCTCTGTTTACGTTATCCCTAAACCAGACAAGCCATGTTGTGTCCACAGAGCAAACATTGCATATAAACGCCCATGCTGTGTTACTTAGTTTTGTAACCTTTCGGTGGACAGACATGAATGGATTGCGCCGGCGAAATTTTTTAGCTGTTCAATCCTTGAATGGAAAAAACTAAAATTAGGTATATGCACCATAACATTAGATTTTTTTGCACCCATTGTATTGCCTCTATCTGGTATCCCATTAGGAGCTTAGTCATCCTTATCACAAACTTTTATTTATTTATCCATCGTGCGGTGCAGAAAATGCCGCAATGCGATCAACCTATTATTTATCACCGGGTCAACCCGACGTCAGGAAATTGAACTAGATTACTCCAGGATCACATAAGACTTTCTTTTCTTTATGCAGACATGGACGCAGCGATAAGTTAGTTTATGGAAATATGTGCACAAGCATGGTGTTGAAAGAAGCCTCTTCAGCTGCCACATCACACATGGTAACTGCCTATATAAACCATACTACCACAAACTCCAAAAATCCAACGCAAACCAGAGTTTGGGATTCCAAATCCAAGAGACAACCACATTACTAGATCATCAGAAGATGAGGATGGGCGCTCACGATCTGAAGCTCAAGGGGCTCAAGAGGTCCCTCAAGGAGCACAAGGCAAGGCTCTACATCATCCGCCGATGCGTCGTGATGCTCCTAAGCTGGCATGATTGATCAAGCGATTTGGAGCGAATTTCTTCACAGTTTCTCTTGCTTCTCTATCTGACTGGCCAGCATAGTGGCTGAAATTTTGGTCTCCATCTCTGATGTATGTAGCAGATGTATATAGCCTGTCAAAATAGGAAGACTGAAAATGAATGGCAACTTCTTCCTTGATGTGGTATCTCCAGAAATTTTCTTAGGTTTATACCCTCTTGGCCTTTTTCTTCTTCTAACACAAATGACAAGCACTTTGATGCGTGTCTGAGAAAAAAGGAAACCAAAATTTGCTTGGCGCGGGGAACATAATCTAGCATATACCACAGGTGCAGTGCAGGGATGTGAGGCCAGAAGATTTGTTATGGAGTTTGTCATCCCATCATTAGTTGGTACCATTTAAAAGTCTGAGGCTGATGGCTTTTGATGCTTGATGCTCAATGCACCGATTTCTCTGAATGTTCGCACTCACTCTCCTCTTATCAAACCTGCACCGAGTGTGATATCTCAGCGGTTTACAAGACAGGGCGCAATTCTAATTCCTACTTGAACAGATCCTGTTTAGGGGTTTTCGACGCGACCCTGATCGGTTTGCCCTAGCAGTTTAGCTTCTTACCCCAAAACCACAAAAACAAAGGACGCGTCTGAGCAACAGACACACATTTCTTTGCTTGAGTACAATAATATCATAACTGCAATTGGAAAAGATCTCAAAAGCTGATCAGTGTGTAGGTGCTTGTGGGAGGGAGCACGTAGCTTTCTGCAAAGCACAAAACAGTGCCTTCCTCGTTTTTGAAATAAAGCCTGATGGCGAAATGAACCATAGTGAAATGCGAGCCCACTTTGTGAAAGCTGACAAGTGCTCTGACTGTTCTACAGCTCCTTTTTGGCTCTTCTTTTGGGGATTGCACATCTTCTAGATCTTTCTTCACATGTTTGATGTTGGTTTTGCTTTTCTTGATTTCTCCCAGGAACTCTTCTCCTTTGAATGATGAAGCTGATACATCGTTTGGCAGATACGAGAAGAGGAAAAAATACATCTGCTGTATCCTTCTGGTTCAGACAAGAGAAAGCTGAAATGTAAAGGCATTCAGGAGGTTACAGAATCCTCGATGCCAAGCGATATCTTCCAGATGGAGCTATTCTTTCCCATGAGCAATACAAACTTGTCTTTGGCTTTTCCATGGCCACAATTACGTTTTCGTTGCCCATAGGCCCGGTTTTCCTTATAAAAGGGGCCTTCTGTGAGGTTTTTTATCCTTCTTTTGTATAAACCGGATCAACTATTTTCTGCTCAATGAGTTCCAGGGCTCCTGACCCTTTAGGTTTTCCGAGAACAATTGTGTTTTTGGAGACATGATATCTAACCCTGTTGGAATTTAGTACTCCCTAAAGTTGTACAAAAGCCGCGTCGATTAATTTGGATCGGAGAGAGTATATATTTGAGTCTCATGTGATTTTCTTTCTTTCTGGAATATACATCTAAATATGTGTCGCAAAAGAATTCTTAGTACTATGAAGGAAAATGCCATGGTTTCTTTATCGAAAAGGAGGTATCACCCTGGATCTCTGCATCGATTGATGCCCACAGCCATAGGAGAACGACACGATGGCGAAAGTATAACAAGAAGAACCAAGAGCCAAAAACCTACAATGTGACAGAAAAAATAAAGCAAAGAAGCAAGCCTACAAAGCTAAGAAAGAAGAACCAATCTATTTGTTTCCTTTGCTCCAGCTTAGGCATCATCAGGTGGTCCTGCGTGCATTACTTATATGAATTTTGGAGCAAAGGAAACAAATCTTCAGTTATTTTAGGCAATGAAAGAAATATTCACTCTAATGTGACTTTATTCCAAATATTATAGCCATGCTATATTACTAACACTATGTTGAGCAAACGGGTGCTTTTTTCCCTGTGAACCTAATTTGTCACGTTGGGGAATAACACTTTGTTTGTAAAGGTGGCATTCGGTTCTGTACTGCCACGGAGGACTCTGACTTTGATACTGGAGAAACACATATTTGTCCCGTCCATCGTAACTTTGTTGAAGTTTGAAATGTGCTAGCATTGTAGTACACTGTTAAAAAAACAGATGCATATACTGCAGCTTTTACTTTTGTTGATTTTGTCTCATCAGTTTCCTTTAGCAAAAGATGTAAAGATGCGTGGAGTGAGCGTACCTCATATGGTTAGGTTCCTTGTGGTGAAACCAGCCGTGCTAGCATTTTGCTGGATTTATTTCAGGATTCCTGACGATGTATGTATGTTCATAGGGGTGAGTGTATGTGAACATCTATGATTGTACTATGCTAAAAAAGATATAAAGATGATACAAAGATATAATTTGTATACACCAAAAAAATCCTCCTACAGTATTTGAGAGTTGGCTATTTATGTTAAAAATGAGTCTTCGTCTCATGACTTTGGTTGGGTGTCTGCTTTATGTTGAGTTATATGACTTTGTGGCAATGATGTTTTTGTAAGCAGAAAATTGCTGACCCCTTGCAGATTATAATCTCTTGTATGCTCTCTCCTTAGGTGGGTTTGTGCTTTATCCTGTTTTGGCCAGGACTTTGTTTTCCCTCCCCTACTGTTTAGCCATGGGCTATCATGAGGATTTTGCAAGGCTCTGTAGTAAGTTAAGGCTCTGTACATTGAACAACGCAGAGGCAGAGAACCCACCTTTTGGTGGGTTGGTAGAGTTGTCGAGGCATGACAGTATCCATCATGGTTCAAATCCTAGAGCTCACTTTTACACATATCGGCATGCATTAGGAATTTAGTGAGATTTATGGATTTATTCCGGGCCTTCATTAATTATTTCATCTTGTGAAGACGTGCTGGCTTGCACACTTCTTTCTTGTAGTCGCAAATAGAGCAATATTCGACTTTTATCCGTAAATGTTGCATGCTCGATGGCTTTTCTCGCAGAATTAAAGAGGAAAGTGGAAGCGGCCCAGCTTCCGATGGTCATTGGGGGCGACTTTAACCTCATTCGTTCGGAAGCCGATAAAAGCAATAACTTGGTCAACTTTCCGAGGATGCAGCTATTCAACGACTACATCGCGGACCTGGGCCTTCGGGAGCTTGACAGGGTGGGGGCCAGGTTTACCTGGACCAACCGCCAGGCCAATCCGACCCGTTCCATGCTCGACCGGGTCCTCGTCTCCCCAGAGTGGGAGTTGTTGGGTAACGTAGCATAAATTCAAAAAAATTCCTACGCATATTCAGATCTTCCTATGGAGAGACCATCAACAAGAGAGGGGTGAGTGCATCTTCATACCTTTGAAGATCGCTAAGCGAAAGCGGTTGATGGAGTCGTACTCGCGGCGATTCAGATCGCGGTGTGATTCCGATCTAGTGCCGAACTACGGCACCTCCGCGTTCAACACACGTGCAGCCCGGTGACGTCTCCCGCACCTTGATCCAGCAAGGAGGAGGGAGAGGTTGGGGAAGATCTCCAGCAGCACGACGGCGTGGTGTCGATGGAGAGACGAGGTCTCCCGGCAGGGCTTCGCCAAGCACCGGCAGAGAGGAGGAGAAAGAAGAGCAGGGCTGCGCCGAGGGAGAGGGAAAACTGTGTCTCCAAAAGCCCAAAAGTGCCCACTATATATAGGAGGAGGGGAGGGGGTGCCACCCCTAGGGTTCCCACCCTAGGGGGTGCGGCAGCCCCCCCAGATGGGAGGTGCGGCGGCCAGGGCAGGGGGAGGGGTGGCGCACCCCTAGGTGGGCCTTAGGCCCACCAGCGCCTAGGGTTTCCCCCCCTCTCCACCTCCTGCGCCTTGGGCTGAGTGTGGGGGGCGCACCAACCCACCTAGGGGCTGGTTCCCTCTCGCACTTGGCCCATCTAGCCTCCCGGGGTCGTTGCCCCCTTCCGGTGGACCCCCGGGGCCACCTCCGGTGGTCCCGGTGGTCCCGGTACGTTACTGGTGACGCCCGAAACACTTCCGGTGTCCGAAACCATCCGTCCTATATATCAATCTTTACCTCCGAACCATTCCGGAGCTCCTCGTGACGTCCGGGATCTCATCCGGGACTCCGAATAACTTTCGATAACCTCGTATAACAATTCCCTATAACCCTAGCGTCATCGAACCTTAAGTGTGTAGACCCTACGGGTTCGGGAGACAGGTAGACATGACCGAGACACCTCTCCGGCCAATAACAATCAGTGGGGTCTGGATACCCATGGTGGCTCCCACTTGCTCCACGATGATCTCATCGGATGAACCACGATGTCAAGGATTCAATCAATCCCGTATACAATTCCCTTTGTTTGTCGGTATAGAACTTGCCCGAGATCCGATCGTCGGTATACCTATCCCTTGTTCAATATCGTTACCGGTAAGTCTCTTTACTCGTTCCATAGCACGTCATCGTGTGACTAACTCCTTAGTCACATTGAGCTCATGATGATGTTCTACCGAGTGGGCCCAGAGATACCTCTCCGTCACGCGGAGTGACAAATCCCGATCTCGATTCGTACCAACCCAACAGACACTTTCAGAGGTACCCGAAGTGCACCTTTATAGTCACCCAGTTACGTTGTGACGTTTGATACACCCAAAGCACTCCTACGACATCCGGGAGTTGCACAATCTCACGGCCGAAGGAAAAGATACTTGACATTAGAAAAGCTTTAGCATACGAACAATACGATCTAGTGCTACGCTTAGGATTGGGTCTTGTCCATCACATCATTCTCCCAATGATGTGATCCCGTTAACAATGACATATAATGCCCATGACCAGGAAACCATGATCATCTATTGACTAACGAGCTAGGCAACTAGAGGCTTGCTAGGGACACATTGTGATCTATTTATTCACACATGTATTATTGTTTCCTGTTAATACAATTATAGCATGAACAATAGACGATTATCATGAACAAGGAAATCTGATAATAACCATTTTATTATTGCCTCTAGGGCATATTTCCAACAGTCTCCAACTTGCACTAGAGTCAATAATCTAGTTACATTGTGATGTATCGAACACCCATAGCATTATGGTGTTGATCATGTTTTGCTCGTGGAAGAGGTTTAGTCAACGGGCCTCCAACATTCAGATCCGTGTGTACTTTACAAATCTCTATTACTCTACTCTGGACATGGTCCTGGATGGAGTTGTAGCGGCGTTTGATGTGCTTCGTCTTCCGGTGAAACCTGGGCTCCTTGGCTATGGCAATGGCCCCAGTGTTATCACAGAAGAGTGTCATTGGACCCGACGCGCTTGGAACCACTCCAAGGTCGGTGATGAGCTCCTTCATCCAAATTCCTTCATGAGCTGCTTCTGAAGGAGCTATGTACTCCGCTTCACATGTAGATGTTGCCACGACTTCTTACTTGTTGCTGCACCAGCTCACTGCCCCACCATTCAAAACATATACGTATCCGGTCTGTGACTTAGAGTCACCCGTATCTGTGTTGAAGCTAGCGTCGACGTAACCCTTTACGACGAGGTCTTCGTCACCTCCATAAACGAGAAACATTTCCTTAGTCCTTTTCAGGTACTTAAGGACATTCTTGACCGTTGTCCAGTGTTCCATACCGGGATCACTTTGGTACCTCCCTACCAAACTTATGGCAAGGTTTATATCAGGTCTGGTACACAGCATGGCATACATAAGAGAGCCTACGGCTGAAGCGTAGGGGACATAACTCATCTTCTCTCTATCTGCTGCCGTGGTCGGCGACTGAGTCTTACTCAATCTCATACCTTGCAAAACTGGCAAGAACCCTTTCTTTGAGTTTTCCATATTGAACTTCTTCAATACCTTGTCAAGGTATGTACTTTGCGAAAGACCTATGAGGCGTCTCGATCTATCTCTATAGATCTTGATGCCTAATTTGTATGCAGCTTCTCCAAGGTCCTTCATTGAAAAACTCTTGTTCAGATAGTCCTTTATTCTCTCCAACATCTCTATGTCATTCCCCATCAATAATATGTCATCCACATACAGTATGAGGAAAGCTACAGAGCTCCCACTCACTTTCTTGTATAGACAGGCTTCTCCGTAAACCTGTATGAACCCAAACGCTTTAATCACCTCATTAAAGCGAATGTTCCAACTCTGAGATGCTTGCACCAGCCCATAGATGGAGCGCCGGAGCTTGCACACTTTGTTAGCACCCTTAGGGTTGACAAAACCTTCTGGTTGCATCATATACAACTCTTCCTTAAGGTTCCCGTTAAGGAACGCTGTTTTGACGTCCATTTGGCAAATTTCATAATCATAAAAGGCGGCAATTGCTAACATGATTCGGACTGATTTCAGCTTCGCTACGGGAGAGAAAGTCTCTTCGTAGTCAATTCCTTGAATTTGTCGAAAACCCTTTGCGACAAGTCGAGCTTTATAAACGGTTACATTACCGTTTGCATCAGTCTTCTTCTTGAAGATCCATTTATTTTCTGTGGCTCGCCGGTCACCGGGCAAGTCCACCAAAGTCCATACTTTGTTCACATAGATGGATCCTATCTCGGATTTCATAGCTTCAAGCCATTTGTTGGAATCCGGGACCGCCATCGCTTCTTCATAGTTCGAAGGTTCACCGTTGTCTAACAACATGATTTCCATCACAGGGTTGCCGTACCACTCTGGTGCGGAGCGTGCCCTTGTGGACCTTCGCGGTTCAGTAGTAACTTGATCCAAAGCTTCATGATCATTATCATTAACTTCCTCTTCAGTTGGTGTAGGCGCCACAGGAACAACTTCCCGTGTTGCGCTGCTATCCTGTTCGAGAGGGGGTGTAATTACCTCATCAAGTTCTACCTTCCTCCCACTTACTTCTTTCGAGAGAAACTCTTTCTCTAGAAAGGATCCGTTCTTGGCAACAAAGGTCTTACCTTCGGATCTAAGATAGAAGGTATACCCAATAGTTTCCTTAGGGTATCCTATGAATAAGCATTTCTCTGCTTTGGGTTCGAGCTTTTCTGGTTGAAGTTTCTTCACATAAGCATCGCAGCCCCAAACTTTAAGAAACGACAACTTAGGTTTCTTGCCAAACCATAGTTCATACGGTGTCGTCTCAACGGATTTAGACGGTGCCCTATTTAAAGTGAATGCTGCAGTTTCTAATGCGTATCCCCAAAATGATAGCGGTAAGTCAGTAAGAGTCATCATAGATCGTACCATATCTCATAAAGTGCGATTACGACGTTCAGACACTCCGTTGCATTGCGGTGTGCCAGGCGGCATCAATTGTGACACGATTCCACCCTTCCTTAGGTGTGTGCCAAACTCGTGACTCAAATATTATCCTCCACGATCAGATCGTAGACACTTAATTTTTCTGTCACGTTGATTCTCGACCTCACTCTGAAATTCCTTGAACCTTTCAAACGTCTCAGATTTGTGCTTCATCAAGTAGATATACCCATACCTACTCAAATCATCGGTGAGAGTGAGAACATAACGATAGCCACCGCGAGCTTCAACGTTCATTGGACCACACACATCAGTATGTATTATTTCCAATAAGTCGGTTGCTCTCTCCATTATTCCTGAGAATGGAGTCTTAGTCATCTTGTCCATGAGGCACGGTTCGCATGTGTCAAATGATTCAAAGTCAAGAGACTCTAATAATCCATCAGTATGTAGCTTCTTCATGCGCTTAACGCCGATATGACCAAGGCGGCAGTGCCACAAGTATGTGGGACTATCATTATCAACTTTACATCTTTTGGTACTCACACTATGAATATGCGTAACATCACGATCGGGATTCATCAAGAATAAACCATTCACCAGCGGAGCATGACCATAAAACATATCACTCATATAAATAGAACAACCATTATTCTCTGACTTAAATGAGTAGTCGTCTCGCATTAAGCAAGACCCTGATACAATATTCATGCTCAAAGCTGGTACTAAATAACAATTATTAAGGTTTAAAACTAATCCCGACGGCAGATGTAGAGGTAGCGTGCCGACGGCGATCACATCGACCTTGGAGCCATTCCCGACGCGCTTGGTCACCTCGTCCTTGGCCAGTCTCTGCTTATTCCGCAGTTCCTGCTTTGAGTTGCAAATGTGAGCAACAACACCGGTATCAAATACCCAGGAGCTACTACGAGCGCTGGTAAGGTACACATCCATAACATGTATATCACATATACCTTTAACGTTGCCGGCCTTCTTGTCCGCTAAGTATTTGGGGCAGTTCCGCTTCGAGTGGCCTTTTCCCTTGCAATAGAAGCACTCAGTCTCAGGCTTGGGTCCATTCTTTTTCTTCTTCCCGACATCTGGCTTACCGGGCGCGGCAACGGCTTTGCCATATTTCTTGAAGTTCTTCTTACCCTTGCCCTTCTTGAAACTAGTGGTCTTTTTGACCATCAACACTTGATGCTCTTTCTTGATTTCTACTTCTGCAGACTTGAGCATCGAGTACAACTCGGGAATGGTCTTCTCCATCCCTTGCATGTTGTAGTTCAGCACAAAACCTTTGTATCTTGGTGGGAGAGACTGGAGGATTCTGTCAATTATAGCATCATCCGGAAGTTCGACTCCAAGTGAAGTCAGACGACCGTGTAACCCAGACATTTTGAGTATATGCTCACTGACAGAATTGTTCTCCTCCATCTTACAGCTAAAGAACTTGTCGGAGACTTCATATCTCTCGACACGGGCATGAGCTTGAAAAACTAGCTTCAGCTCTTGGAACATCTCATATGCACCGTGTTTCTCAAAACGCCTTTGGAGCCCCGTTTCTAAACTGTATAACATGCCACACCTAACCAGAGAGTAGTCATCACTCCTCGTTTGCTAGATGTTCAGAATGTCCTGGGCTACCGCGGGAGCAGGAGGGTCACCTAGCGGCGCATCAAGGACATAAGCCTTTTTAGCTGCTTCAAGGATGAGCTTCAAGTTGCGATCCCAGTCCGCATAGTTGCTACCATCATCTTTCAGCTTGTTTTTCTCTAGGAACGCGTTGAAATTGAGGTTGATATTGGCCATCTACAATATTTATAAATACATCTTTTAGACTAAGTTCATGACAATTAAGTTCATTTAATCAAATTAAGTATGAACTCCCACTTAAATCGTCATCCCTCTAGTCATCTAAGTGATACATGATCCATGTTGACTAACCCGTGTCCGATCATCACGTGAGACAGACTAGTCACCATGGTGAGCAACTTCATGCTGATCGTATTCAACCATACGACTCATGTTCGACCTTTCGGTCTCTTGTATTCGAGGTCATGTCTGTACATGCTAAGCTCGTCGAGTCAACCTAGGTGTTTCGCGTGTGTAAATCTGGCTTACACCCGTTGTATGCGAACGTTAGAATCTATCACACCCGATCATCACGTGGTGCTTCGAGACAACGATCCTTCGCAACGGTGCACACTTAGGGGAATACGTTCTCAAAATTTTAAGAGGGATCATCTTATTATGCTACCGTCGTTCTAAGCAATAAGATAAAAAACATGATAAACATCACAATGCAATCATATAGTGACATGATATGGCCATTATCATCTTTGCTCTTTCGATCTCCATCTTCAGGCATCGCATGATCATCACCGTCACCGGCGTGACACCATGATCTCCATCATCGTGTCTCCGTGAAGTCGTCACGCCAACTACTACTATCACTACTACTATAGCTAACCGTTAGCAATGAAGTAAAAGTAGTAAGCACATGGCGTTGCATCTCATACAATAAATTAAGACAACTCCTATGGCTCCTGCCGGTTGTCATACTCATCGACATGCAAGTCGTGAAACCTATTACAATAACATGATCATCTCATACATCATACATGCAACATCACAACTTTGGCCATATCACATCACATGTCAAACCCTGCAAAAACAAGTTAGACGTGCTCTAATTGTTGTTGCAAGTTTTACGTGGCTGATTTGGGTTTCTAGCAAGAACGCTTTCTTACCTACGTGACAGCCACAACGATGATATGCCAAAGCTATTTACCCTTCATAAGGACCCTTTTCATCAAATCCAATCCGACTAGAGTAGGAGAGGCAGACACCCGCTAGCCACCTTTATGCACGGTGTGCATGTCTGCCGGTGGAACCAGTCTCACGTAAGCGTACGTGTAATGTCGGTCCGGGCCGCTTCATCCCACAATACCGCCGGAAAAGAATAAGACTAGTAGCGCAAGCAATTGACAAATCATCGCCCACAACCTTTTGTGTTCTACTCATGCATAGAATCTACGCATAGAAAACTTGGCTCTGATACCACTGTTGGGTAACGTAGCATAAATTCAAAAAAATTCCTACGCATATTCAGATCTTCCTATGGAGAGACCAGCAACGAGAGAGGGATGAGTGCATCTTCATACCTTTGAAGATCGCTAAGCGGAAGCGTTACTAGAACACGGTTGATGGAGTCGTACTCGCGGCGATTCAGATCACGGTGTGATTCTGATCTAGTGCCGAACTACGGCACCTCCGCGTTCAACACACGTGCAGCCCGGTGACATCTCCCGCACCTTGATCCAGCAAGGAGGAGGGAGAGGTTGGGGAAGATCTCCAGCAGCACGACGACTAAGTGTCAATGGAGAGACGAGGTCTCCCGGCAGGGCTTCGCCAAGCACCGGCACAGAGGAGGAGAAAGACGAGCAGGGCTGCGCCGAGGGAGAGGGAAAACTGTGTCTCCAAAAGCCCAAAAGTGCCCACTATATATAGGAGGAGGGGAGGGGGTGCCACCCCTAGGGTTCCCACCCTAGGTGGTGCGGCAGCCCCCCAGATGGGAGGTGCGGCGGCCAGGGCAGGGGGAGGGGTGGCGCACCCCTAGGTGGGCCTTAGGCCCACCAGCGCCTAGGGTTTCCCCCCTCTCCACCTCCTGCGCCTTGGGCTGAGTGTGGGGGGCGCACCAGCTCACCTAGGGGCTGGTTCCCTCTCGCACTTGGCCCATCTAGCCTCCCGGGGTCGTTGCCCCCTTCCGGTGGACCCCCGGGGCCACCTCCGATGGTCCCGGTGGTCCCGGTACGTTACCGGTGACGCCCGAAACACTTTCGGTGTCCGAAACCATCCGTCCTATATATCAATCTTTACCTCCGGACCATTCCGGAGCTCCTCATGACGTCCGGGATTTTATCCGGGACTCCGAATAACTTTCGATAACCTCGTATAACAATTCCCTATAACCCTAGCGTCATCGAACCTTAAGTGTGTAGACCCTACGGGTTCGGGAGACACGTAGACATGAACGTGACACCTCTCCGGCCAATAACCATCAACGGGGTCTGGATACCCATGGTGGCTCCCACTTGCTCCACGATGATCTCATTGGATGAACCACGATGTCAAGGATTCAATCAATCCCGTATACAATTCCCTTTGTTTGTCGGTATAGAACTTTCCCGACATTCGATCATCGGTATACCTATACCTTGTTCAATCTCGTTACCGGTAAGTCTCTTTAGTCATTCCGTAGCACGTCATCGTGTGACTAACTCCTTAGTCACATTGAGATCATGATGATGTTCTACCGAGTGGGCCCAGAGATACCTCTCCGTCACGCGGAGTGACAAATCCCGATCTCGATTCGTACCAACCCAACAGACACTTTCAAAGGTACCCGAAGTGCACCTTTATAGTCATCCAGTTACGTTGTGACGTTTGATACACCCAAAGCACTCCTACGGCATCCGGGAGTTGCACAATCTCACGGTCGAAGGAAAAGACTCTTGACATTAGAAAAGCTTTAGCATACGAACAATACAATCTAGTGCTACACTTAGGATTGGGTCTTGTCCATCACATCATTCTCCCAATGATGTGATCCCGTTATCAATGACATCTAATGCCCATGACCAGGAAACCCTAGCCAACTAGAGGCTTGCTAGGGACACATTGTGATCTATTTATTCACACATGTATTACTGTTTCCTATTAATACAATTATTGCATGAACAATAGACGATTATCATGAACAAGGAAATATGATAATAACCATTTTATTATTGCCTCTAGGGCATATTTCCAAGAGGAGCTTCGCTGCCCCCTTGCTTCGCTTAAAGCGATTAATCAGATTTGGTCGGATCATGTTCCCCTCCTCCTCTCTACCGATGATGATCGTCCGCCGCAGCCACCCGGTTCCGGTTTGAGATATTCTGGCTCAACCAGAATGGGTTTGCTGAGGCGATGGGCGATAAATGGAGGAGGCTCGTTTTACCCCCTTTCGCTACCCCTCCGCTGTAGATGCCTGGTTTTTCTACGCCAAGCGCTCACGCCAATTCATGAAGGGATGGGGTGCGAACCTCGGGCGGGATTTCCGGATGCGGAAGCAGACTCTCCTTTCCTCCATTCAGCTTCTTGACCTTCGGGCTGACGCCTCGGGACTGTGTGCCGACGAATGGGTCTTGTGCTACTATCTTGAAGACCAGATGTCCGTTATATACTCGGGCGAGGAGGCGTACTGGCGGATGCGAGGCACCCAAAAGGGGGTCCTCAAGGGTGACACCAATATGGCCTACTTCCACGCCATCGCTAATGGCCGCCGACCCCGGAACTCCATTCCTTGGCTCTGGGATGGTGGTACCCTGCTGCAGCGGCCAGCAGACATCCGCGCTCACGTAGATGGCTTTTATAAAGCCTTGTTTCCCCCTCCCCTCGGGGAGGGGTGTCCCTAGCCCTTGGCATCTGGCCGGCCGGTCGGTGCGTTACTGCGGAGGAGAATCTGGCCCCGACGGCCCCGTCCTCCGCTTTGGGCCCTAATGGCGTGCCGGTGAAGTTCTTCGAGTCTTTCTGGCCCACCATTAAACCGGAGATCATGGCCATATTTGACGAGTTCTTTGTTGGATCGATCGACCTCACTCGCCTCAACTTCGGTATTATCACGCTTATTCCCAAAGTTTTGGGTGTTGCTAAGATCAGTCAATTCCGGCTGATGACGGTGATCAACGTCATCTCCTGCATCCTTGCTAAGGGGTACGCCAATAGGGTGACCCTTCTCGCTGATAGGATCACTCACCATTATCAATCGGCCTTCATCCGCGGCCAGTTCATCCTAGATGGGGTGCTCGTCCTCCATGAAACCATTCACTAGGTCCACTCCAGGAACCTCAAGGCCGTCTTCCTAAAGCTGGACTTTCATAAGGCGTATGGGAGTGTTAGCTAGGATTTCCTTCGGAAGTCCTTCTTCGCTAGGGATTCGATGATCGGTGGGTGCGTGGGTGATGCACATGGTCTCCTCTGGTCGTACCGCAGTTAACATCAATGGCGAGATCGGCCCCTACTTCCCCACCAAGTGTGGAGTGTGAGTGATCTTTTTTCCCCATTCTTGTTCAACATGGTGGTCGATGCGCTAGCCTCCATCCTCGACAAGGCCAAGGAGGCCGGCCACATATGCGGCATCGTCCCACACTTGGTGGATGATCTTGGCGTATCTCTTTTGCAGTATGCGGACGACACGATCATCATGGTGGAGGGCTCAGACGACGACATCTCGAACCTGAAATTCCTACTCCTCTGCTTCCAGCAAATGTCGGGTCTGAACATAAACTTTAATAAGAGTGCGGTCATGATCCTGGGCTACCCTTCTGACGCGGCCCAAAGCATTGTCCACCGTCTTAATTGTCAGCTGGGATTCTTCCCCACGGCCCACCTGGGGATCCCCATTAGTGACTCCCGCCTCTCGGTGGTGGAGCTGCGTCTTACGGTCGCCAAGCTGGAGCATCGTATTGAACCGTGGCAAGGACGATGGCTTTCGAAGGCTGCCAGGACGGTCCTCATCAACTCATCCCTGTCCAGCTTGCTGCTCTTCCTGATGAGCTTTTATAGCTTGCCTGAGACCCTCCACCACGAGATCGCCACGGTCCAGCGCGTTTCTTTTGGGCCGGCAATGGAGATAAGCAGAAGTACCACATGGTTCGGTGGTCGGAGATCTGCAAACCGCGCGACCAAGGAGGCTTGGGGATCATGTCTTCCAAACGTATGATTATTGCCCTGGTCACTCGTTAGCTATGGAGGATTGCAAGGGGCGAGGGAGGGCATTTGGCTCTGAATAATTCAGAATAAGTACCTGCGCGGCCAACCTCTGGCCTTCTGCCAGCGGTCTGGGGGATCCCAGCTCTGGCAGTCCCTCATCCAGCTGCTACAAGTGCTCCGCATTGGGACCTCTATCAAGGTTGGCGTTGGCGCATCCACCCTGTTCTGGTTTGACCGTTGGGCTGGTGAGTCCCCCTTTGCTGCCCGTTTCCCGACCCTATTCTCTATAGCGGTCGTGCCCCGAATCTCGGTGGAGGAGGCCCTCATCGACCTCGGGCACCTCGCCTTTCGACGGCCTTTCGGGCCGATGGACACGCTCGTCTGGCAGGACCTCCCGGAGTTGGATCGGCCCGACGACCGCATCTCCTGGCGATTAGAGCCAGCGGGATGCTTCTCTATGAAATCCTTTTATCGGGCCATTGTGCCATCCCAGGGCATCGAGCCTTTCGCAGCCCTATGGGAGATTAGGCTTCCCTTGAAGATCCGAATATTCCTGTGACAGTGGCTTCGTGGACGCCTTCCCTCTGGTGTCGAGGTCCTTAAACGGAACGGACCAGGGGATGGTATATGTCTGCTTTGTGCGACGGAAGAGGACTCTAATCACATCTTATTCTCTTTCGTGTCCGCGCAATTCCTATGGAGTTGTTTCCGTGAAGTGGTCGTGGTACCTGGTGCCACACAAACTTTCCTGACCTACTCGCCGAACTTCAAGCCACGCCCCCTGCTGTCCGCTACACTACGTGGTTGATGGTAGGAGTCCTAACCTCGACTTTGTGGACTGTCCGCAATAAGCTTGTTATTCAACGCGTTTCTCTTTGTCGTGCTACTGATGCGGCGTTCAAATTGTGGGGATATCTGCAGCTCTGGCGGCCGCTTAGCTGCTCGCGGGACCGAGACACCATCAACTCCTTCATCTCCATCTCCGTGCGATGGCTCTCCACTTGATGCCGCCGCTCCCTCCGCCACCTCTGGAGCCGGATTAGAGGGCTCTCAGTTTTTTGCCGCGCCGCCATGTTGTTTCTATTTTATTTGGGCTTGTTGTACTGTGCTCACAGCGTAACCTTGATACCTTATGGTGTTGTGCTACCTCCAGTACGGCGTGTGAGTGTGAAGTTTTGACTATTGTCGGATGATGTGGCTCAGTGGTTTGCTTTATATTTATAAAGCGGGACGAAAGCCCTTTTTAGGTAAATGTTGCATGCTTTTGTACTACATCTACACCGATATGCAAAATATAACTTATGGGCAAAAACCTACCTAGGTTAACATCTCAAAAATGTTGGAGCACAATACTTGAGCCTGACCAAGAGGAAAAGCGACACGTGCGATAAGAAAAGGATCTATGCGGAGATGATTGTACACGAAGATGGAGAAGCACTTTGCATATAAGTATACATCAAGAGGTACCAATTCCACATTTTACTAGCTAGACATCACCATTAGGAGCCAGTAGAAAATTCCTAGCCCCTCTCTCTCTCTTTGACAAAATGGCCCATCAATTCCCCTCCTACCCTCACCAACCATTACAACCCAACCTCACAAAATAAACAATCAAGAGAGAGAGGGGCACGCATCAATGGTGACACAAAGGCCCTACATGATTGATACATAACTTGATGCCTTCACAAAGGCCCTACCAGCTATGACAACAACAACCATCCGTTCTTCTTCTTCTCCTTCTCCCCTAGAAGCACTGGTACAAGTCTATGGGCTGGCTCCATGTGCCGCCGGCGCCAAAAACGTCGTAGGCACCGCTTGCTGTGGCGCCCATGGCGGCAGCGGGATTCGCAGCGTTGGTGATTGAGTTCATGCAGCAGATGATCTCGCCTAGGGCGCACAGCCTGCTCTCCAGCTCCATCTTCTGTGTCTGCATCACCGAGTTCTGTGCTTGCAGCGCCACAAGGTTCTGGGTGGTCATGCCCAGCACCATGTTCATTTGTTGGCTCTGGTTCTTGAGCTGATCCACCTGTTTTTGTCACAAAAATATTTTCTTCTTAGCAAACATGTAGATCCTTTTTTTCTTCTCATGTTCTTATTAGTTTTTCTTTCATATAGAAGATGCGATATGCTATGCTATTAGTTTGATAAAAAAAACTCAAACCTGTTATAAATTAAGCAACTCATGATGATGGAATTTGTAGTATTGTTCAAAGTGTTAGGTAGGCGGCAATTGGTAGGACATGGAGATCACAAGAACCGTGTTTTGTCTGAGCAGATATTTTAGTTTTTTTTTCTTCAGGTTTTTAGGTGGGCCTTCGTTTTCGTCGATTTTCTGTTTTCACACGCTTGGCGCATGCTCTCATAAAAAAACATGTTTTAAATATTTATGACAGCCAAACAATTAAATTATGAACATCTACAAACTTTATGCTTATGTGCACTTATATAAATAGCATACTTTGGAAGGGCGTAACAAACCTGCGAGGAGAGGTCGTCGAGGTGTTGTTGCTTGCGCACCCTAGATCGGCGTGCCGACTCCCGGTTGGACTCCTTCCTCCTCTTCCTCCTCTTCTCCATCTGGGCCCGGAGGTCCGCGCAATCCTCGGCAGACCTGGAGCTCCGGGTCCCTTGGCTCGACCCGAAAGAGGTCCCACTTGACATGGTCACCCCTCAACAACTTACAGCAGTTTCACTTCCTCTTATATCTTGTATATAAAACACACCTTGTAACAGTACTTGCTTGTGTACCTTGTTACTCAGTGTACTAGCTAGCTATCTTGATTATGCTACTAGTATGAACTCCAGCTACGGCTACGGTTACAGGGAAGTTAGGGAGAAGACGTAGAACCAGTAGAGGAAGACGACGGAGAAGGACTGGACGAGGCGAGTGATCGCTGCGCCGACCATAAATCCGGAGAGGTGATGCTCCGCGACGACCAGCAACAACATCTACACGTGCTACTACCACGGCGGCTCCTCTCCTAGCCTACCATCAAGAACACAGCAGGCTCTTTTTCTTTCAAATGAAATTACCGATCTGTTGTGTTTTCAGATACAAGTTTTGGTACTATGTGGCAAGAAATATATAATTTTTTTTTTGCCAGAACCTCCTCTTGCAAATGAAACGGTGGCAGATCAAATTTCGGCAGAACCTCCCCCTGGGAATTGAATGAAGTGCGGATTCAATTTTGGCAGAGCCTCCCCTGGAAAATGGATGATCGGGGAAAGAATTTTCGGCAGAACCTCCCCTGGGAAATGGATGATGAGGGGAGAATTTTTTTGGCAGAACCTCCCCTGGAAATGGATGACCGGCCAAGAAAATTTGGGCAGAGCCTCCCTAAGTCAAAATAAAGATTTGGGAGGTTGGAGGGGGGTATGGGGTGAGGTGGCGGCGAGCTTGTTTGTGTCCACCCTGGACAGGGTTAGGCAGACAGAGGCCAAGCCAAGAAGAGCCCAAGCTGCCTGCCAGCAACGCAACGCAACGGAGCTGGGCGGAAGGAAACCTAGCAAGGGAGATGGGGAAGAGGGGAAAAGGGAATTGAAGCTTGGTGGAGAGGCGGCATTTATAGAGCCGGGAAACGGGCGGCTTTAGCAGAGAAACAATTGCGAGAGAAATTTGGTAAATGGTGGTGGTGGTGGACGGGAAAGGTGAAAGGGATGGCGAGATGCGCTCCGAATCTTCTGCGGCATCTGCTGGCAGCGTCAGGAATCGTTTCCCCTGATTTTTGCCGTCCGTCCGTGGTTTGGGTTTGATTGCCTGCGACGTCATTCGTGATTTTGCAATTAGTAGTCGCTTTTGTGGTAGCAGTAGCAATTTTTTTAGGGTGGTAATCGAGCCAAGAGTCATCGTCTTGAAGAGGCGATTTCCCCCTGCCGTATGAGATTGGATCGTCAGGTGTGAGCAAGGGGTCGAGCGAGGAGAGGACAAGCTTCTTTTCATTTTGTTTTTTCGGTGTTCTAGGCTAGTACGTACTAGTAACGTGCATCTCAAGAAATCCTTAGGTCATCATTGGGCATTAACTTGTTCTGTGTCCCGAAACAGGAATCGGTTGGCCGGCCACAGTCGTTGAGGTCTTTATACAGGCAATTGTTTGTTTGTTTTTTCCAAAAAAAAGGGAATTGTTTCTTTTTATCCCTTAGTTTCACGTTTATGACAACAATTACCTAATTTAGCATTTTTTTTACATTTCTACCAAATTCAAGTAGACTTGTGCCAAAAATATACCTTGTTATTTTTTATAATTGTGCATGTCACGTCAGCTGCTGGTTTATTTTACAGTGTAACTTTCTGATTTGCTTTCTATTCAAAAGGGATCACTAGTGTAAAAAAGACCTTTTGTTTGGAGCTTTAGTCCCGATCAAGTTTGGATCCGGGACTAATGTGAGAATTAGTCCCGCTTTCAATGGTTAGGAACGAACGGGGACACAACCATCTTGATATCAACCGGGACTAAAGGGGTTGCGGTAGGCTCGTGCCGTGCGAGCCTCTTTAGTCCCGGTTGGTGTTGGTCTCACCAACCGGGACTAAAGGTATATATTTAGTCCCGAGTAGTGATATCAATCGAGACTAAAGACTTCCCTATATAAGAGCAACTCTAGCAGACCCCGTATTCGTCCGGCCCGTAAAACGTGTTTGCAGTTCGCGTAAAAACGTCTATGCAGGTCGGCGCGCACGGACGCGGATGCAGACCCCGCATAACGGACCCGTAAAAGAGCATATTTGCGGAATATGCTTTGGTCGGGGAAAGCGCGGGCTGAAATGTCCTCCCACCAACCGCTTTCGCTCATATGCGGGACACCGCAACGGCGAGGTGGAAACCCGCGAATACGCGGGTTGGGGCCAAGATTTTGCCGTGCCCCACAAAAATATTTGCGGGCCGGGGCGGGATGCGGGGTCTGATCGGACAGGTTTTCTTAACATGGCATGTACTTAAGTGCTTCTTAACATCCACCATAAGAAACAAATATTATGGTGTGTACTTAAGTGCTTCTTAACATCCACTGTAAGAAACAAATGTGGCATGCACGTGAGATATGCATGTGTGAAGTGAGGTAAAATTATAAGACTCCCGTGAGAATTCAATGCATGTGAGGTAAGATTAGTCCATGTTGATGAGGTAAGATTCTGAGGAGCGTGTGAGGTAAAATTATGACATCCAACAAGAAATATATTTTGAGAGGTTATACAACGGGGTTCTTCACCTTGGATGACCAATAGACTTTCTGTATATCACCTAGGGTGTAGAATAAGTTATTCTTCACCCAGGTAATCTTACAACTATTTCATAAATAAATTACATTTGGAATACCAATAGTTAGATTTATATTGATTCATTATGTAAAATTTGATGTAAAAAAATTAAAAATATAAGTCATAAGGCCAGAAAAATTGTATTTCATGTATATTTCACACTATGTTTTTATGTTTGTAATTTTACGTGACATAAAATATTTTTTATGGTGACTATAAATTTTCTTACGGTCTCTTTTTGTGTATGAAATAAGAAAAAAATTATGAAACATAAAATTAGGGTGCATTGATGGAAAAATAGAGGCACCTAGGGTGACGAATAGTCAATCCCTATTTGTTTCATTGCCATGGTTTTGATATTCGTCCCCGTTGGTCCTAGTCCGGTTTTATGATTCAGATGTGGTACATTATCTTTTATAACCATTTGTTTCATTTCGTGTTTATGATAATTATGACCATCAAATTGATATAGGTATTTTTATCTAGGAGGTATGTGAATCGAGAATTGCAACCAACCCTCTTGTCGAGAGGTTAAACTTAGTTGAAAAAAATGATTATCTAAAAGAAAAAGTTGAAAAGAATTGAAGAAGAGAAGATGAAATTGAACTTGTATGTTGTCGATGTCGTCGATGATCACAAGATCAAGATGGATGTGATGCGCTTGAAGATTAGAAAGATTAGAAAATACGCCATTAATAAAGAGACTTGTTATTTTTATGTTGTTGGATCAATTATTACCTTTGTTGTGATTTTGATCGCATTTGTTGTTGCATTTAAATGTTTTAGATAGTTGTATGTTGTTCTATGATAAGTATATATGTATGACCTTTATGTATATATTTTTACAGTAATAACATTTGTTCAGTACTTTGCTTTGGTTTTGATGTGATGAACTTGTATTTATTTGGTCACTTCGATGTTGTGTAATGAAGATGAATCGGCAATGGATGTACGATGACCGGCGCTTTCCCGAGTTCATTAACGGTCTTCATAATTTTATACGTGTGGCTAAGGCAAACAAGCAGAATGATTATATGTGTTGTCCATGTGCTGTCTGTAAGAATAATAAGGATTACTCTACCTAAAAAATCCTTCCCATTCACCTGCTTCAGTCCGGTTTCATGTTCGGCTATAATTGTTGGACCATGCACAGAGAAAGAGGGGTTATGATGGAAGACAATGAAGAAGAAGATGATGATGACAACTATGATATGTTCCGTGAATATGGTGATACTGCAACGGGGGAAGCTGAAGATCAAGAGGCACCAGATAAGCCCCCTATGATCTTGGTCGGGTCATTGTTGATGCACAGAGAAACTACGAAAGTGAAAAGGAGAGGTTTAAATTGGGGCGCATGTTAGAGGATCACAAAAAATTGTTGTACCTAAATTGCGAAGATGACAAGAAAAAGCTCGGTACCACACTCGAATTGTTGCAATGGAAGGCAGAGAATTGTGTATCTGACAAGGGATTTGAAAAGTTGCTGAAAATGATAAAGAAGATGCTTCCAAAGGATAACGAATTGCTCGCTAGTACATACGAAGCAAAGAAAGTTATGTGTCATCTAGGACTAGAGGTGCAGAAGATACATGCATGCCCTTATGACTGCATCCTATACCATGGTGAGGAGTACGAGAATTTAAATGCATGCTCGGTATGCGGTGCATTACGCTATAAGATCAGCCGCGATGACCCTGGTGATGTTGAGGTCGAGCGCCCAAGGAAGAAGGTTCCTGCCAAGGTGATGTTGATGAGGGCATCAACACCATTGTTACACCCACAACCCCAACTGCTATACATGCTGGACCACTTACTAGATCTTATGCACGCCAATTGAATTACCAAGTACATTCGTTTCTTGGGAATACTTCTAATGTTCATGAACATATGATGCTGCCTAAGTTAGATACTTTTGTTGTGCTCATGGATGAAGCACCTAGCATGGACAAGAAGGATATCCGTTGAAGCGGGATCAAGCATGGAGAAGAAGGTGCACGTGCGGGAGAGAACAATGGAGAGTCCACTGGTGATTTTCGCGCTCTAAAGCCACCATAAGGAGAGCATGAAGCCTTTGGACGAAATATTCAAGACGCCACTTTATAAATTTCATCCATAGGCTATTTGTAATGACTAAGATGCGTCCCTTTCCTATTTTGGGGGCGATGCCCCAAAAGGGAAAGAGGCGCATCTAAATGTTTCGCAAGCGAAATAATCATAACTTTACATAATCGAAGAATGACAAGTAGGGCATACACTTGCCATCTGACATAGTATAACATAAGGTTTACATCCAGACAATTATTCAGAGCAAAGTTTAGTCCCGCTACGGACAACATGAAACAAGGAAAATACTATGACATCCCGCATTCTAGCCCACGATCACGACCACGGCCTCAGTCCTCCGGATAGTTCACGTACAGTCGGTCAGACTCCTCATCCTACTTCCATGCCAGCTGGGTGCCCTCATGATCTCCTTCGTCGGGCGTACTTGTACCTGTTTTGGTTTTGTAGTAAACCGTGAGCCACAGGGACTCAGCAATCGGATGACCTTGGTATCAAATCTAGTCAAGTTATTAGGTGAGGAAGGTTTAGTGTATAGGTTGCAGCATCCTAAGAATATATGGTGGCTAACTTATGATGATCAGAGAAAATGATATGGTGGTCTACGCGAGCGGTAGAATACTAGGTGATCACTAAGTGATCCTGAACACCTACTTATGTCAAACATAACCCCACCGTGTTCTCGATCGAAGAGAGGTCTTCGAAGGAGACAGTCACGGTTACGCAGACAGTTGGCAGTTTTATTAGAGTTACTTTAAGTTGTCTAGAACTGGATGTTAACAAATTATCCATGTTTGCCACATAACCGCGGGCACGGCTTTCCAAAATATTATACCCTACAGGGGTGCTCCATCTAGTCCATCACAAACTGCCACGGGCCGCAAAGTAATCCTCTATCACGAATCTCGTGATCTCATCGAATTCCTTAGATGAAAACCTCAACTTTGAGGAGACCCAAAGTTTCACCAGGATTCCTATACGCAAGATATATTGCTAAGGTAAGACAAATCTGGCAAGACCCCCCGATGTGTCGACGAACCCGATAGGAGCCGCGTATCTCGTTCTCAGGACACGACGGATTGTCCAAACTCCCGGTAGGCCAAACTTAGAGTTGCCCCTGGTAGCCACCGGTGGTTGACAGGGTGGACCAACACTCATGAGGAGCACTGGCCCGGGTTGTTGATTAAATCCTCGGGGTAGCTATTCCCTATGCAAATTATTATTAGGTGATTAGCAAATTAAAAACCAATGTTGGGTCTTGCCAGACAAGCCTTAACACTACATGATTTATCAAGGGGGTCCCTGATACGTCTCAAACGTATCTATAATTTTTGTTGGTTTCATGCTGTTATCTTGTCATCTTTGGATGTTTTATGTACCTTTTATATCTTTTTTGGGACTAACTTATTAATTCAGTGCAAGTGTCAGTTCCTGTTTTTCTGTGTTTTTGGCTCTTTTCAGATCTGATTTTGGAACGGAGTCCAAACGGAATAAAATCCCTGAAATAAATTTTTCCCGAACAAAAGAAGATCAGGGGGCTTGAGGGCCAAGGCAGGAGAGCTACAGGGGCCCCACAAGCCCTGTAGCCGCCACCATGGGGGGCGGCGGCTAGCAGGCTTGTGGCCTCCCTGGCGCCCCCTGACCTAGCTCCTTTGCCTATATATTCCCTAAAATACAGAAAGAATCAAGGAATCCACGAAAACACTTTTCCGCCGCCGCAAGCTTCTGTTTCCGCGGGATCTCATGTGGAGACCCTTCCCGGTGCCCTGCCGGAGGGGACTTTGGAGTTGGAGGGCTTCTACATCAACATCATCGCCCCTCCAATGACTCGTGAGTAGTTCACTTCAGACCTACGGGTCCGTAGTAAGTAGCTAGATGGCTTCTTCTCTCTCTTGGATCTTCAATACAAAGTTCTCCCTGATCTTCATGGAGATCTATCCGATGTAATCCTCTTTGGCGGTGTGTTTGTCGAGATCCCATGAATTGTGGATTTGTGATCAGATTATCTATGATATATATTTGAGTCTTTGCTGATTTCTTATATGCATGATTTGATATCCTTGTAAGTCTCTCCGAGTCTTGGGTTTTGTTTGGCCAACTAGGTCTATGATTCTTGCAATGGGAGAAGTGCTTGGTTTTGGGTTCTTACCGTGTGGTGACCTTTCCCAGTGACAGTAGGGGCAGCAAGGCACACATCGTGTAGTTGCCATCAAGGGTAACAAGATGGGCTTTGTCGTAGATATGAGATTGTCCATCTACATCATGTCATCTTGCTTAAGGCGTTACTCTGTTCTTTTGGACTTAATATACTAGATGCATGCTGGATAGCGGTCGACGTGTGGAGTAATAGTAGTAGATGCAGAAAGTATGGGTCTTCTTGTTTTGGACGTGATGCCTATAGATATAATCATTGCCATAGATGATGTCACGACTTTGCCCGGTTCTACCAATTGCTCGACATTAATTTGTTCACCCACCGTCTACTTGCTTTCATGAGAGAAGCCACTAGTAAACACTACGACCCCCGGGTCTATTCACACCTATCGTTTCCACTTTCGCTTTTACTTTGCTTTGTTACTTTGTTGCTTTCAGTTCTCACTTGGCAAACAATCTATAAGGGATTGACAACCCCTTCATAGCGTTGGTAGCAAGCTTTTTGTGTTTGTGCAGGCACTTGTGATACTCCTTCACTGGATTGATACCTTGGTTCTCAAAACCGAGGAAAATATTTACCAACGCAAGGCTCCAAGGTCACGGGGGAATCCTTTGCATATTTTCCTAGGAAGTCCCTAAAGGCGTAGCCGTAGCAGAAGGATTTCTGGTGCCTTTGCTGAGGAGTATCAAGACAAGAATAGTCTCCCGTCAGCACGTGTTTCTGGCGCCGTTGGAAGGTCTTTTGTTGCAGTAGTAGAAGTATTTATGGCACCGTTGCCGAGGAATGAGAGATCTATCCAAGTAGGTCTCACAAACTCATCTCTTGCATTGACTTTTTTGCCAGTTGCCTCTCGTTTTCCTCTCCCCCACTTCACATTTGCTGTTTTCATTTGCCTTTCTCCTTTGTCGTTTCCATTTGCCTTTCTCCTTTGCCGTTTTCTTTTGCCTTTTGCCTTTTTGCCATCTTCCTTTGCCGGTTTTCTTGCTTGCTTGTGTGCTTGTTTGTTTGTTGAAGTCATCATGGCTGAAAACACCAAACTTTGCGACTTCTCGAGTACCAATAATAATGATTTTATTAGTGCTCCGATTGCTCCCGACACTAGTGCAGAATCATATGAAATCAACGCAGCTTTGCTGAATCTTGTTATGAAAGAGCAATTCTCCGGCCTTCCTAGTGAAGATGCCGCATCCCATCTCAATACCTTCATTTAGCTTTGCGATATGCAAAAGAAAAGAGATGTGGATAATGACGTGATTAAGTTGAAGCCTTTTCCTTTCTCGTTGCGAGATCGTGCAAAAACTTGGTTTTCTTCTTTGCCTAAAAATAGTATCGATTCTTGGGATAATTGCAAAGATGCTTACATATCCAAGTATTTTCCACCGGCTAAGATCATCTCCTTACATAACGATATCATGAATTTCAAGCAACTTGATCATGAACACGTTGCACAATCTTGGGAGAGGATGAAGCTTATGATTAGAAATTGTCCCGCTCATTGCTTGAGTTTGTGGATGATTATACAAATCTTTTAGGCTAGCTTGAATTTCGCTTCTCGCAATATCTTGGACTCCGCCTTAGGTGGAACGTTCATGGAAATCATGTTAGGAGACGCTACAAAACTCCTAGACAATATCATGACCAACTACTCTCAGTGGCACACTCAAAGGTCACCTGCTAGCAAAAAGGTACACGCTATAGAAGAAATTAACTCGCTTAGTGCTAAGATGGACGAGTTGATGAATTTGGTTGCTATTAGAAACTCTCCTTTAGATCCTAATGACATGCCACTATCTTCTTTGATTGAGAGTAGCAACGCTAGTTTGGACGTTAATTTTGTTGGTAGGAACAATTTTGGCAACAACAATGCTTTTAGAGGAAACTATGTTCCTAGTCCTTTTCCTAGTAACTCCTCTAACAATTATGGCTATTCCTACAACAACACTTATGGAAATCACAAAAAATTACCCTCTGATTAAGAGAGTAATATCAAAGAGTTCATCAACTCTCAAAAGATTTTCAATGCGTCCGTAGAGGAAAAACTACTCAAAATAGACAATTTGGCTAAAAGCATTGATAGGATGTCTTGTTATATTGATGCTTTGTAAGTTAGATGTGCTCCTCCCAAGGTAAACTTGTATGAAACTTTAAAAGCTATGCGTGTCTTCATGAATGAGAGCAAAGAAAGAACCGCCCAAATTCGCGCTAGGCATGAATGGTTTAAAAGGGTGCGTTCTAGTGATGCAAATCACGAAGATCTTAAAGTGCTTGGTGTGACTCCTCTTGAATCTTTGTTTTCGCGTGTCAAACCTATTGATGAAGGGCCTGGATATGAATCCACTTTGGTTGAAAAATGCCCCAATGATTCAGAGTCCACCCATCTTGATGATAAAGGTGTGGAGAGTGGAGTAGAAGAAATCAAAATTTTGGGTAGTAACGAAACTCCCACTTTGGATTTCAAGGAATTCAATTATGATAATTGCTCCTTGTTTGAATGCATTTCTTTGATGCAATCCATTGCAAACTCTCCACATGCTTATACCGAAGCAAAGCCTTTACCGCGCATATCGTAGATGCTATGATGAAATCTCTTGAAGAGAAGCTCAAATTAGAAGTCTCTATACCTAGAAAACTTCATGATGAGTGGGAACCTACTATCAAAATCAAGATCAAAAACTATGAGTGCAATGCTTTGTGTGATTTGGTGCTAGTGTTTCCGCGATTCCAAAGTCTTTATGTGATATTCTTGGTTTTCATGAGATTGAGGAGTGTTCTCTTAATTTGCATCTTGCGGATTCTACTGTCAAGAAGCCCATGGGAAGGATCGATGATGTTCTTATTGTTCCAAATAAGAACTATGTACCCGTGGATTTCATTGTACTTGACATAGATTGCAATCCTTCACGTCCCATTATTCTTGGTAGACCTTTCCTAAGGACTATTGGTGCTATCATCGATATGAAGGAAGGGAATGTTAGATTTCAATTTCCTTTAAAGAAGGGCATGGAGCACTTTCCTAGAAAGAAAATAAGATTGCCTTATGAATCTATGATGAGGGCTACTTATGGTTTGAGCACCAAAGATGACTATACGTGATTTCATCACCTTTTGCCTAGCTAAGGGCGTTAAACAAATGCGCTTGTTGGGAGGCAACCCAACGAATCTATCCTTTTTCTTTCTGTTTTGTGTTTTCCACACTTTCATAATTCTGTTATGATTGTGTTTTTTGTGTTTCTTTTTGCGTTTGTGCAAGCAAAACCGTTATGATTAGTCTTGGGGATGATCGTTTGGTCATGCTGAAAAAGACAGAAACTTTCTGCTCACGAAAAGAATTTTCATTTTTTTCTGTAAGAGCTTTTGAGTTGATTCTTTTTGCTCCTGATTTATACACAAATTCTTCAGACTGTCGTAATTTTTCAGAATTTTTTAAGTACCAGAAGTATTCAAAATATACAGATTGCTACAGACTGGTCTGCTGTTAACAGATTCTGTTTTTGTTGAGTTGGTTGCTTATTTTGATGAAACTATGGATAGTATCGGGAGGTATTAGCCATGGAAGATTGAAGATACAGTAACCCAACATCAACATAAGTATAATTTAAGTTTGTTACAGTACCTAAGGAAGTGGTGGTTTGCTTTCTTATACTAATGTTATCACGAGTTTCTGTTTAAGTTTCGTGTTGTGCAGTTTTCAAGTTTTGGGTGAAGTTCTTATGGACAAAAAGATAAAGAGTGGCAAGAGCTCAAGATTGGGGATGCCCAAGGCACCCCAAGAGATTCAAGGATGCCGTAAAAGCCTAAGCTTGGGGATGCCCCGGGAAGGCATCCCCTCTTTCATCTTCAAATCCATCGGTAACGTTACTTGGGGCTATATTTTTATTCACCACATGTTATGTGTTTTGCTTGGAGCGTCTTGTATCGTAGGAGTCTTTTATTTTTGTTGTGTCACAATCATCCTTGCTGCACACCTAGAGAGAGAGACATGCACTCACCGTGATTTTGTCGAGCTTCACTTACATCCTTTGGTAGACAATTCAGCTCACATGTGCTTCACTTATATCTTTTGAGCTAGTTGATTTTGCTCTATGTGCTTCACTTATATCTTTTAGAGCATGGCGGTGCGTGGCTTGGTAGTTGATCTATGCTATGAAAGTAGTCTCAAAAGGGGTAGTTATCCAAAGGGATATGAAAACTTCCACCTTCATGTGCATTGAATAGTTAGAGAAGTTTGATTAATCTCAATTAGTTTTGAGTTGTGGTTGTGGTAATATTGAAGTTATGCTAGCAAGGTGTTGTGGATCCAGAAATACTTGTGTTGAAGTTAGTAATTCCTGTAGCATGCGCGTATGGTGAACCGCTGTGTGATGAAGTCTGAGCATGATTAGTCTTTTGATTGCCATCCTTTGTGTGGCGGTCGGGATCGCGCGATGGTTTATACCTACCAACCCTTCCCCTAGGAGTATGCGTTGAATGCTTTGTTTCGATTACTAATAAAACTTTTGCAACAAGTATATGAGTTCTTCATGACTAATGTTGAGTCCATGGTTTATATGCACTTTCACCTTCCACCATCACTATCTTCTTAGTGCCGTGCAACTTTCGCCGGTGCACAAAACCCACCATTAGCCTTCCTCAAAACAACCACCAAACCTACCTATTATGGCTTTTTCAAAGTCATTCCAAGATATATTGCCATGCAACTACCTCCATGACATGTGCCACCACTTCTACATTGCCATTGCATGATCATAATATAGCTAGCATGATGTTTCCATTAATGTCTATGCCATGCTAGATCATTGTCACGATACACTACCGAAGGCATTCCATATAGAGTCATCGTTGCTCTAAGTTTTGAGTTGAAAGTGTGATGATCATCATTGATGGAGCATTGTCCCATGTGAGGAAATAAAAGAGGCCAAAGATGTCCACCAAAATAAAAAAAATAAAAAAAGAGGCCAAAGATCCCACCAAAAAAAATGATGAGAGAAAAAGAGAGAAGGGACAATGCTACTATGCTTCCACACTTGTGCTTATTAAGCACCATGATCTTCATGATTGAGAGTCTCTCGTTTTATCACCACCATATAGCTAGTGGGCAATTTTTAGTACATAACTTGGCTTGTATATTCCAATGATAGGCTTCCTCAAATTTTCCTTAGGTCTTTGTGAGCAAGCAAGTTGGATGCACACCCACTAGTTTTCTTTAAGAGCTTTCACATACTCTTAGCTCTAGTGCATCATTTGTATGGTAATCCCTACTCATTCACATTGATATCTATTGATGAGCATCTCCACAGCTCATTGATATGCCTAGTTAATGTGATCATCTTCTCCTTGTTTGTCTTGCAACCTCCACCACACTCCACACCACTTATAGTGCTAAAACCATGGCTCACGCTCATGTATTGCGTGAGAGTTGAAAAGGTTTGAGAAAGTAAAGGTGTGAAAACAATTACTTGGCCAATACCGGGGTTGTGCATGATTTAAATTTGTTGTGCAATGATGATAGAGCGTAGCCAGTCTATATGCTTTTGTAGGGATAACTTTCGTTTGGCCTTGTTATTTTGAAAGTTCATGATTACCTTGCTAGTTTGCTTGAAGTATTATTGTTTCCACGTCAATAGCAAACTATTGTTTTGAATCTAATGGATCTGAACGTTCACGTCACATAAGAGGAGTTACAAAGGACATCTATGCTAGGTAGCATGAAAGCATCAAAAATTCATTCTTTATCACTTCCCTACTCGAGGACGAGCAGGAGTTAAGCTTGGGGATGCTTGATACGTCTGAAACGTATCTATAATTTTTGATGGTTTCATGCTGTTATCTTGTCATCTTTGGATGTTTTATGTACCTTTTATATCTTTTTTGGGACTAACTTATTAGTTCAGTGCCAAGTGTCAGTTCCTGTTTTTCTGTGTTTTTGGCTCTTTTCAGATCTAACTTTGGAACGGAGTCCAAACGGAATAAAATCCCCGAAATAAATTTTTCCCGAACGGAAGAAGATCAGGGGGCTTGAAGGCCAAGGCAGGAGAGCTACAGGGGGGCCTCAAGCCCTGTAGCCGCCACCAGGGGGGCGGCGGCTAGCAGGCTTGTGGCCTCCCTAGCGCCCCCCTGACCTAGCTCCTTTGCCTATATATTCCCTAATATACAGAAAAAAAATCAGGGAATCCACGAAAACACTTTTCCGCCGCCGCAAGCTTCCGTTTCCGCGAGATCTCATCTGGAGACCCTTCCCGGGGCCCTGCCGGAGGGGACTTTGGAGTTGGAGGGCTTCTACATCAACATCATCGCCCTCCAATGACTCGTGAGTAGTTCACTTCAGACCTACGGGTCCGTAGTTAGTAGCTAGATGGTTTCTTCTCTCTCTTGGATCTTCAATACAAAGTTCTCCATGATCTTCATGTAGATCTATCCGATGTAATCCTCTTTGGCGGTGTGTTTGTCGAGATCCCATGAATTGTGGATTTGTGATCAGATTATCTATGGTATATATTTGAGTCTTTGCTGATTTCTTATATGCATGATTTGATATCCTTGTAAGTCTCTCCGAGTCTTGGGTTTTGTTTGGCCAACTAGATCTATGATTCTTGCAATGGGAGAAGTGCTTGGTTTTGGGTTCTTACCGTGTGGTGACCTTTCCCAGTGACAGTAGGGGCAGCAAGGCACACATCGTGTAGTTGCCATCAAGGGTAACAAGATGGGCTTTGTCATAGATATGAGATTGTCCATCTACATCATGTCATCTTGCTTAAGGCGTTACTCTGTTCTTTTGGACTTAATACACTAGATGCATGCTGGATAGCGGTCGACGTGTGGAGTAATAGTAGTAGATGCAGAAAGTATGGGTCTTCTTGTTTTGGACGTGATGCCTATAGATATAATCATTGCCATAGATGATGTCACGACTTTGCCCGGTTCTACCAATTGCTCGACATTAATTTGTTCACCCACCGTCTACTTGCTTTCATGAGAGAAGCCACTAGTAAACACTACGGCCCCCGGGTCTATTCACACCTATCGTTTCCACTTTCGCTTTTACTTTGCTTTGTTACTTTGTTGCTTTCAGTTCTCACTTGGCAAACAATCTATAAGGGATTGACAACCCCTTCATAGCGTTGGTAGCAAGCTTTTTGTGTTTGTGCAGGCACTTGTGATACTCCTTCACTGGATCGATACCTTGGTTCTCAAAACCGAGGGAAATACTTACCACCGCTGTGTACATCACCCTTTCCGCTTCGAGGGAACACCAACGCAAGGCTCCAAGGCCACGTGGGAATCCTTTGCATATTTGCGTAGGAAGTCCCTAAAGGTGTAGCCGTAGCAGAAGGATTCCTCGTGCCGTTGCTGAGGAGTATCAAGACAAGAATAGTCTCCCGTCAGCACGTGTTTCTGGCGCCATTGGAAGGTCTTTTGTTGCATTAGCAGTCCTCATAACAACCCCGAACGTATTAGGAGCGATCAGTTATGGAAACAAACACCGGCAACCGAAACTAAGGCGGCAACAACGGAAAAAAAATCACCCGGCAAAAGGCTAGGCCTTCCGTCATTTACCAAGTATATAGGTGCATTAATTAAATAGCAGTTTAAACATAATGATATCAAAATACTCATGTTATCACATGAGACAGTTGGCACCTACAGCTAGCAAAGCTATTCATTAGAGGTTGAGCAAACCTACTTAGCCAAACAACATTAGCTAGGAGGGGAAGCTGTTTGGGTTTCATGGCAATGTGAGGAGGCATTTATATCAAGTGGTAGGCAGCGAGCATATATTGATGGAAACGTGATACTAAGCATAACAAAGCTAGATACGGTATCAAGGTCACAATCATCTTGCCTGTGATGTCTTCAGCTTGGAACAACGGTTGATCTTCCTGCACGTACTCTCCCGAATCCACGTACTCGCTCTCCGATCCCGGTGCTACCCAAGATAAAAATAACAGCCAATGAACACCAACACAACATGATGCAACAAACAATATGATGCATGAGATGAGTTGATAAACTTCTGGACAGAACTTCATACTAAGCTATCTTGACATGCATGAGGATGGCATGAACAGGTGCATCATGAGAAAACGATGCAAAAACATATGAAGAACGTAGAGAACAGAGCTACGGATCAACCGGAAACTACAAAACAAGATATGGAGTCCTACGGTTCAAATCCACCACAAGCACACTCCAATGGCACTCTTCTGGTGTTACCAGGTTGCCACATGATCAAACAATCAAATACAAGTGGGGTGGTGCATGGAAACACACCACACCATCAACAATGCCCACACAAGCCTCAAAACAACTAAAACATGAAATCTGTTTTAAACAACATCATAGCAGTCTGTCTACAACATTCAAAGGACCTACATCCACCCAAATGAGCCAAACAAGATATGAGGCATAAGCCATTCAAAAGCTCTACAAGCCAGAGCAAGAAGTTACTGCGAAGGCATCACACATGAGAAGATCTACAGGCACCCAAATGGAGAAAACGTTACAGATTCTGGGACTTAGTGAAAATCTCAGATTTTCACCAGCTGCTTATGCTCTGAAGCATTTTGGCAGCCTCCAAAATGATATCTACAGGAAGTGAAAGAGCATGAAATTTAACAGGGAGCTAGACAAACATAAAATCTCACAAACCTTAGTTTGTTGCATGGGCTGATTCCCAACACATGAGCTTGTGCAACCAAAACAACAAGGGAAGAAAATAACAGCAAATTCTCATACTTAGTGAAAATCATAGATTTTCACAAAGCTGTCAATTTCAGCCAAGTGTCAACTTTGACAAGGCACAACAAGTGCATACAAACTCCTATGAATAAAACAAAGACCCCATGGTGTAGAGGGGTTCACCCACCACTGCCACATCAAGAATTCATCTTCATAGGGCCAACACACCACATGATTCTAAGCTCTAAACATGGCATCAAGACAGAAAAATGACAGTTTATGAAGTTGCTCTAAAGTGAAATCTGATTCCACCAGTGGATTCCTGGGATGATTCTACCCCAAAAGCATATACAAAACATGGGTACTTGCATGTAACATGTAGGCACAAAGCTAGCTCGAAAAACAACATGGAAATCAATATGAGACATATAGGAGCATTATCACATGTAACTTAGCACTTGTGGTATCCACTACTCCTACATATGTACACACACAAGGTTCATACACCACCACACCAACATATTGGCAAGCATGAGGGGTTAGCCCTCATGCACAAGTGCATATGTGCACTCATGCCCACACACAAACATGCATGAACACCTACACACCTACACATAATCATGTGTGCTCACACACACACACACACCATCAAGAGGAGCATCAAGAGGGGCTGCCCTCTTGCACATATGCATGTGCCACCACATGCACACACACACACACTCACACATGTGAACCTCTTCCCATGTGCACACACATACACACACTCATATACACACACCACCTACACACACTAGTGCATACAGTAGCACTTGCACACACACACACACTCATGTGTTTGTGCAAACTTGCACAAGTATGTGGGTGTAACACACACACATACACACATGCATATCCACACTCAAATGCAAACACTCACATGCACATATACTCCCAAATGCATACACACACCCACAAGCATAAAACCTAGGCTGTAAAATAAATACAACCCAAGGCTCTAGCTAAAAGAAAGCATCAAGCTTGCTGCCCAAGCAAGGAATAGTGCAAATATAAGCTACAAATAGCAAAATAATAATAAAGGGGGAGCCTCTGGGATCGAACCCAGGACTCCCTGGTGCATTCCACCAGCACACACCACTACACTAGCACAACCCCTCTCGACAGATAAGTGGAGGGAAACGAGATATCTATCACTTGTCGAGCTACTGAACCGAGAAAACAGAAAATTAAAAAGGGGGGCTTGGGGTCTCGAACCCATGACCACCCATGCGCCAAAACCATCCACTACCACTCTGCTATGGGAACGACACTTAACAGAGAGGGGGGCACTACTCTTTTGCGTGTCCCTCTCTGTTCCTTCTACAGAATGATGGCTGCCGAAACAGGGGCACGTCTCCGGCAACACTACGCCAAAATAGAGAGGGGAGAGCTTGCGGGGAGGAACAGGGAACCACCAGGGTTCCATTCCTTCCCTAAGCTCACCGGGAGGCGCACTACAACGACTAGGCGATGGAGAACTACCTGCGGCAGAGCTGCTGCTTCCCGCGCTACGGAACTACGCCGGCGACGATGCGGTCGAACGGCTACAGAGGGAAGAAGAAGGCGGAGGGGAGCGGGGTACAGCTCACCTAGGGTGTCGAGGAGGAAGGGCTCGTCGGGAGGAAGAAGGGGTCGATGGAGAGGTGCTGCAGAAGGAGGTCGCCGTAGTGGAAGAAGAGGAAGAAGGGGGTCGATGTTGCACCGACGATGCCGAGGCTCCGTGCGCTCGATCTTGTCGGTGATGGAACTCCCGCAGCCACCGCGTGCTCCTGGACCGGTCGGGGAAGAAGAAGGGGCGATGACCTGCCGGCGGCAAGGTTACCAGGAGTCGGCCATGGCAGATGCTCTGCTCGGGAACGCCCCCGACGGCGCCAAAGAGGAGAGGAGGGGGGAAAACGGGAGCCCTAGGGTTGAGGGGAGGCGACGAGCTCCTTATATGGTCTCAGGAGGCGAGCTAGGAGCCGCAAGATCAAGAGGAGGAAGGATCAGTAGCTGAGCTACACTCGTACAGAGGATGATGACAGGAGGAAGGAGAAAAGGGACGCCGGTTGGGCCTGGCACGCGAGAGAAGAGGCTCTGGGCCTGCGGGAAGGAGGAAGCCCATCTCGCTGGCGCCAGATAACAGGGAGAAAAACCAACAGGGTTTTTCTATTTAAAACAAAACCACAACAAAAATAAATCACCTAGGACATACTGGGGTCCAAAAAAATAAAAATAAAATAACCCAGGTCATGAGGGAATTATGACCCAATTAAATAAAATACAAAGATGATTTTTGGAGCAAATAAAATAATTACAAAACAGAATTAATTTAATCTGTTTTGTAGATAAAACCAATGATGCCAAAGTTTTTGCAAACCCCAAGTCACATCTCCACATCCACAAGAAAAGGCACTAAATGATCTACATTTTAAAATCAGGTTTAAATCAACTCAAACATGAGCTCACAAAATAGGGAGAAGACTTCATTTGAATACTAGTTTTGAAAACACCCGAGTTGCATCCAAGGTTGGCAACCACCACATCATCACACCACACTCCACTCATGAAGGACCAAGCAACAACATCAATACAATGGAAATGACATGGATGCAATGAATGCCATGATGCCAAGGTGATGACACAAAACTAAGCCACATGAAATGATAACTCCATATATAGCATTACATCATGGTCCAAAAAAGGAAAAGGTTTCCAAATATGGCAAGGGTTACACTTGGGGTATTACAAACTCTCCCACACTACAAGAAGATCTCCTCCCGAGATCTAGGACTGAAAGAAATCTGGAAATTCAAAACGGAGGTGATCCTCGCGCTCCCAAGTGGCCTCTTTATCGGGATGATGTGACCACTGCACCTTGAAAAACTTGATTGACTTATTGCGAGTCTTGCGCTCAGTCGTCTCAAGAACCGCAACTGGATGCTCACGATAGGATAGGTCGGGTTGAAGGTCGATATCCTGAAGATCAACTGTGCGCTCGGGAGTCTTGAAGCATCTCCGAAGCTGAGAGACATGGAACACGTCATGCACATTTGCGAAGTTTGAAGGGAGCTCAAGTTGATAAGCAAGGTCGCCTCTCTTGCCAACAATTCTGAAAGGCCCAACAAAACGAGGAGCAAGCTTGCCTTTGATGCCAAAACGCTGAGTGCCCTTCATAGGGGACACTTTGAGATAGACGAAGTCATCTAGCTCATAAGATATGTCATGATGCTTGCTATCATAGTAGCTCTTGTGACGGGACTGCGCTGCTATGAGATTATCCCGAATGACCCGACACATTTCTTCTGCTTCTTCGATCAAGTCATTCCCAAGAATCTGACGCTCGCCGGTCTCGGACCAGTTGAGCGGGGTACGTCACTTCCTGCCATAGAGAATCTCAAATGGAGCTTTGCCTGAACTTGTCTGATAGCTGTTTTTATAAGAGAACTCAGCAAAAGGTAGGCAGTCTTCCCACTTCATGCCAAAGGAAATGACACAGGCTCTTAGCATATCCTCGAGGACCTGACTGACTCTCTCCACTTGCCCACTAGTCTGAGGATGAAAGGCTGTGCTGAATCGAATCTTAGTACCCATCACAGACTGAAATGAGTCCCAGAACTTGGAAGTGAAGATGCTTCCGCGATCCGAAGAAATCAGCATTGGAACACCATGCAAAGAGACTATCCTCGAAGTGTACAGCTCTACAAGCTGAGCTGCCGAGATAGACTCCTTGACTGGAAGGAAATGAGCTACTTTGCTCAACTTGTCGATGACGACGAAGATGGCATCGTTACCCTTCTTGGACTTCGGAAACCCGGTGACGAAATCCATCTCAATATGGTCAAACTTCCACTCGGGAATGGGCAATGGATGCAAAAGACCTGTTGGACATTGATGCTCTGCTTTCACCCTTCGACATACATCACATTCATTTACGAACTGAGCAATTTCATGCTTCATGCGAGTCCACCAGAAGGTCTGTTTCAAATCCTGATGCATCTTGGAACTTCATGGATGTATGGAGAGAAGAGAGTTATGAGCTCCTTCCATGATAACCTTTCTGAGATCCCCTTTCGGAACGACAAGGCGATCCTCAAAGAACAATGTATCTCTGGCATCAACACTGAAGCACTTATATTTGGGAACTCCCTTTGCCAAGACAATCTTAACTTTCTTCACCATAGCATCAAGAAGTTGAGCTTGTCAGAACTGGTCTTCCAAGGTAGGAGAAATCTGAAGATTTGCAAGAAATCCCTGAGGTACTAACTGAAGGTTGAGCTTTCTGAAAGATTCACCAAGGTCAGGTTGGAGAGGCTTCAGAATGAGACTGTTGCAGTAAGTCTTCCTGCTCAAAGCATCTGCCACGACATTAGCTTTGCCTGGAGTGTACTCAATGCTCGGATTAAAATCTTGGAGCATTTCCACCCAACGAGTTTGCCGAAGATTGAGGTTAGGCTGGGTGAAGATGTACTTGAGACTCTCGTGATCGGTGAACACTTCAACCTTTCTTTCCAACAAGAGGTGTCTCCAAGTCATCACAGCATGTACCACTACCGCCAACTCAAGATCATGAGTGGGGTAATTCTTCTCACTTGGCTTAAACTGCCTCAAGGTATAAGCTACCACTTTCTTGTCTTGCATCAACACTGCACCAAGACCTTGAAGAGAGGCGTCGCAGAACACTTGATAAGGTTTGGAGTCATCAGGAGGAACCAAGACTGGAGTAGAAGTGAGATTCTCTTTGAGTGTGTCGAAAGCCAACTAACACTCTGGAGACCAGACATACTTCACACCCTTCTGAAGAAGACTTGAGAAAGGCTTAGCAATCTTGGAGAAATTCTCAACGAATCTTCTACAGTAGCTTGCAAGCCCGAGAAAGCTTCGAAGCTGCTTCACATTTTGTGGAGTCTTGCACTCAACAATGGCCTGCACCTTCGACGGATCAACTTTGATGCCCTCGGCAAAGATGATGTGCCCAAGGTAGACAACTTCTTTCAACTAGAACTCACATTTGGAAAACTTGGCATAGAACTTATGCTCTCTTAGCTTATCAAGCACCAGCCTGAGATGTTCTCCATGCTCTTCCTCAGTTTCCGAGAAGTCCAGAATATTAAGATACAACAAGACGAATTCATTCTTGATTGGGGAGAAGATATAATTCATCATTCGACAGAAGGTCGGTGGAGCATTGGCCAGGCCAAAAGACATCACTGTATACTCATACGAGCCAAAGCTTGTCCTGAAAGCAGTCTTTGGAATGTCCTCTTCGCGAATGCGAATCTGATGATAACTCATCCTGAGATCAAGCTTCGAGAAGATCTTAGCCCCTTTCAATTGCTTGAACAACTCATTGATGTTAGGAAGTGGATACTTGTTTTTAATCGTCTTCTTATTCAATGGGCGGTAATCGACACAGAGTCGTTCCGTGCCATCCTTCTTCTGGACGAAAAGAACTCCACAACCCCAAGGAGATGAGCTTGGTCTGATCAGACCCAGACGCTCCTGCTCATCAGGTTGTTTCTTCAGCTCCTTCAGCTCTTCTGGACCCAGTTTGTACGGCCGTTTGCACACAGGCTCAGTACCCAGTTCAAGCTCAATTACGAACTGAACTGCTCGGTGCGGAGGCATTCGTGGCTGTTCTTCCGGAAAAACATCTTCATATTCGCAGACCACTGGGACTTGCGAAATTGGAGAGATCTCACCCTTCTCATTCAAGGAAAACAGACGGACCGTATCATCACATGCTGCGAAGATAATCACGTCCTCCGAAGAATGAGTTGGCTTCACTTCTTTAGCTTCACAATCAATAGATGCCTTGTTCATAGCCAACCAATCCATCCCAAGGATCAAATCAATGTCGGAGCTGCCAATGACAATAGGAGGAGCCAGAAAAGCATAATTACCCATCTTGATAGTGACATCAAGAACTATGAAGCGAGAATTCATTTGCAACCCCAGAGAAACCACAGTTAAGGATCTAGGAAACTCTTCACAACACATCTCATGCTTTGCAACAAAAGGCCTTGAAATGAATGAATGCGATGCACCAGAATCAAATAAAACCTTTGCAGGAAATTCATTACTAGGAGTTTACCCATAATCACGTCTGAGGAGTTGTCTGCTTCAGCTGCATTCACCATATTGACTCTCGCATACTTAGGATTGAACTTCACCATAGCATTGCTTGGAGGTTTGCCTAGAGGAGGAGGCAGAAGACGCAGCTGAGAGGTGCACTTGTTGGCATAGTGACCCTTCTGCCCACACTTGTGATAAGTAACATCTGCCAACTGACGGAACTGCGTCTGAGGATTCCCTTGCTTCTGCTACTGAAACCTCTGCTGAAAAGCTGGGTTGGGTGGGTGGGAAGAACCACGACCACCTACTTGCTTGAACTGCTGAGTGTGCCGAGGAGGAGGAGGAGACACCCAATATTTCTGCTGCTTCTGGACCACCTGAGTAGAGGACGACAAACTGGAATCTCCGAAATGCTTCTTCGAATTCTCCACCCTGAGCAAAGCTGCCTCAGCCCTGAGGGCCAAGTTATAGAACTTATCAAACTCATCAGGATTGTGCAAGGCAAGGGCCAGCTGCAAATCCTCTTACAGCCCACCTCTAAACTGATAGATCTTGCTCTTCTGATCTGGAATGTCGTGCAAGGCATATCGGGCTAGCTCGTGGAACTCGACGTTGTACTTGTACACGGAGGAACCACCTTGATTCAAGCGCCCGAACTTCTCACGCATCTCCTCCACAAAGCTAGACGGGATATAGTAGGACCTGAAATCTCTAAAGAACTCATCCCAAGTGATCACTCTCACACCCCTGGAGTCCTTCAACTGCTGCCACCAAACTGTTGCCTGCCCCTTGAGCTGAAACGTTGCAAACTTGACGAAGTCCTCTGGACGGACATTGCTGCACTCAAAATGCTTGTTCATGTCCCGAGTCCAGTCCTCAACGTCAAACAGGTGATCACACGACGTGAAGGTCTTCGGCTGGTTTGCCAGGAATTGACTCA